>NC_143053.1:38448484-38751515 GCF_052426305.1 Pelodiscus sinensis | reverse complement strand
TCAGAGCTGTGCTACAGTCTGCATGCATGCCCTTAACTCTTAGCTACCTCCGCAGATACTGCTTACAATCACCTATGTTGAATAGACATGAGTAAGTGCTTGAAGAAAATACAGTTACCTGTTCGTAACTGGTGTTCTTGGAGATGTGTTGCACATGTCCATTCAACTTCCCACCTTCATTCCCTTCTGTCAGAGTTCCAGCAAGAAGGAACTGAAGAGGGACCTGGGAGTGCCCTATATGGCATGGCATGTGCATGCCACTCCAGGGGGCACTAGGACCCCAGCTCTTATGGCTACTATTTAGGGAAAATCTTTCAGCATCAGTGTATGTGGTGAGCACACACATTTATGCTGAATGGACATGAGCAACACATTTCAAAGAACACCATTTACAAAACAGATAACTGCCTCTTAAGTTGTATAAAACTAATCTGAACATACAGATTGCACAAATGAGCTTGAGGGGGGAGGAAGAGGCTCAAGGGACATTCTACCAGAATTTCAGTCATCGCCTTAGTAGAGGTTGAGGCATTGGCTGTTTGTACTTGTAAGACTGCTGTTGGCACCAATCCCTAATTTTTTGAAGGCCATGACACCGTTTCCTGTTTTTTCAGCTAATATATTCTCAGTGCAGACTTAATGATCTAGAAGTCATTTTTTATGCCCAGCTCCTTCTTCAAATACTTTGTTAAATGGAAGCCAAAAAAGTTCAGCGGCGGCTTTCCTTAAATTTTTTATCTTTTCCTTCTTATGCTTGTTTTTTGGATAGCAAGTCAATCATAAAAAGTTTGTAAATATCTAGTGTTCGTTTTTCTTTCTTTTTGATCTGGAGTAATGAGGTAGAACTGTCATAATGGAGACTTGCAAAATTATCTATACCCTTACTTGTTAGTTAATATTGCTGGTATTTTAAAAAACGTTTTATGTTATGTTCTTAAATTGGTGCTGGAAGTCATAGTATTTCATATATTATAGTATTTAATATATTTCAGAGTATTAGTCATCCAGATTTCCAACCACAGATTTTAAGTTTTCTGGGAAAACTTCTGTGCGCTGCTTTTTTAAAACAATTCTTCCAGTTGGTTAACTAGTATAATAAATAATATCTATTATCTATATCTATTATCTTTATTGATGTATTAACCACATGCTTTTCAAAAGCATCATTTGTTGCTTTTAAAAAGTAATTCCATTTAAAATGTGCCTTTCTTTACCATTTAAAAAGTCAGTGAACTACATTGCAGATATATATAAATAAAATAATATTATAAAACCCTGTTTTCAGTTAATTATTAGTATCAGATTTTACCCAGTATGGGTAATTTCTGCCAAAATGGTTATCTGCCTCAAGCTGAATTTTTAAAGAAAACTACAGCCATAATTTAAAAAACAAGGAATAGTCTAGTAGCGCCTTAAAGACTAACAAAACATGTAGATGATACCATCTACATGTTTTGTTAGTCTTTAAGGTGCTACTAGACTATTCGTTGTTTTTTCCTGTTACAGACTAACTTGGCTACCTCTCTGAAGCTTTTACAGCCATTAATTGTTCAATTGTTCTGAGAATGAGGATAGGGACAGAAGTTATTTTGCTTATGTTGAAACATTCTTGTGACCTTTTTTTGGAAAAGTTCTAGTGCAGTGGTCTTCAACCTTTTAAAGCACGAGATCACTTTTTGAGTTTAAATGCAATCCAAGATCTACCTCAAACTCAAATACCCTTGCCCCACCTTCTTTGTGCTCCTGTGAGGCCCCCTCTCCTGCTCATTCCATCCTCCCTTACCCTCCTAACGTTCACAGGGTTGGGGTGCAGGCTCTGGTCTTGGATTAAGGAATTTGGAGTGTGAGGGGCTATGAGCTGAGCCTGGGGCAGGCAGTTGGGGTGTCCGAGGTGGTTCTAGGTGCAGGCTCTCGGAGGGTGTTTGGATGCAGGGATGCTTGGAGCTGGGCAGGGAGTTGGGGTGCAGGATGGAGTTCATGACTGGAGTAGGGTTTTAGGATTTGGGCACCAGCTGGGCACTGCTTACCTCAGGTGGCTTGTGAGTGGTGGCACAGTGGGGCAGGCTTACCCCTGTCCTGGCCCTGCACTACTCGCAAAAGCAGCCAGAAAACTCCATCCCAAGTCCTGTTGTGCCCCCTCTCTGCTCTATGGAGTTAGGATACAGGGTGGGAGTGGGGCACCTTGATGTCAGTGCCCCCTCTTCTTCCTCCCCTGCCCTGCACAGAAAGCAGAGGCTCCTGAGGCGAAAGCTCCAAGGCAAAGGGCACGAGATGTGCAACAATTGGGGGAGGGGAAGGGCAGCTTGAAGTGCTGGGATTGATAACCCCTTGGCCAAACCTGTCAGGATCACCTGTCTGAGGCGCCAAGATCTACCAGTAGATCCTGATCTACTGGTTGGTGACCACTGTTCTAGTGTCTGCATGCTTTGGGAGGAGGAAGAGGGTGGTGAGAGAAAGATGACATTTGGCAGGGGCTTGCATTTATATCAGAAATGTTCTTGTAATCTGCCCATCAGTGGCTGAGTTACAAGCATTTGAAAAATAGCAGGTCACACATGTTCAGTAGAGACTTTAGATATTTGTAGGTAAATTCCCTGGATAGTCCATGTTTGCTGAGCATGCTGTAGCCTGGGCTCAGCGTGTCCTACCAGCACCAGGATGCTGTGACCAGTACTATGTCTGAGCCTGCACACCTGAAATGAAAATAGGGAGCCAGTCTCTCCTGTGTTGGGCCACAGCAGCATAGAAGGGAAAGTTGCCTAATTTGAGTGCAGAGAAGACAAGAATCAGATGTGCAGTGGAAGTATATGGCTTGGTGGAAACTAGGGATGTGTAACTAGGGATATGTGTGTGTAGCATGTAATTAGCTAATTGAGTAGTTGATGGAATTTCCAGTGACTCCTCAATGAGTCAAATGCCCCGGGGGCAAGGCAGGGAGGGGTTGCTCGCTACCCCTGCTGTGGCTCTGCAGTTTAAATGTTGTAGACACTGGGCATGCAGAGGCAGCAGTGTGGGAGAAGAGGGGAGGCAGGCAGCGTCACAAGAGCCAGTACCACGGGGGTGTCTTGAAAGCTGGCTTCCCACATGTACTGTCTTCTGCCTGTCCTCCCACTCCTCCACACTGCTGCCTCTCTATCAGGCAGGTGGCTCTGTGGGAGCTGGTGCTTGGGGGGAGCCAGCTTTTAAACCATCTCCCCATACAAATCTGTTCCTGCCTGTCCCTCCCATGCTGCTGCCTTTGTGAGAGGCAGCAAGGACACCGGCGCATGTGGAGAGCCTTTTTAAAAGCTGGGTCCTCATTAGGGATGTTAAATATTGAATAATTGACTAATCAAATAGTCAATGAATTTTGCATCAACTATTCGATTAGTCGATAGGGCGCCTCCTCCTTTGAAGTGTAACAACAGCCCTAGGGCTGTTGCTATGCTTCAAAGATGAAATTGCTGTGTGGAGCCTGGGATCAGCTGGGGATTCCCCCACTGACTCCAGGCTCCATGGGGCACTGCTTCTTTGAAATGCCATGGGAAGCCTGGCATTAGGCTGCACGTGGTGTTTCAAAGCGGCAGTGCCACACGGATCCCGGGGTCAGCGGAGGAGTCCCCAGATGATCCCAGGCTCCATGCGACGCTGTTGCTTTGAAACACCACGCGCAGCCTGGGGACACCCCAGTTGGCCACAGACTGCATGCGGCGTTTCAAAGTGGCAGCGCTGCATGGAACCCGGGGCCTGGCCCAAGGCTCCACACAGTGTTGCCGCTTTGAAGTACCCTGTCCTCTTTCCTCCACTTGCTGCCTCTTTCTGATAGAGGCAGCAAGGAGTGGGGAGCAACTAGTTGATCACATCCCTAAGTGTCTCCCCACGTATATTGGTTCCTGCCTGCCCCGCCCCCCCACAGCTCTCTCTCTGCAAAGGCAGCAGCCTGATACAGAGGCAGCAGTGTATGTGGGGGGTGCAGGTGGCTGGCGCTTGTGGTTTCCCCTAAGGACTGGCTCCTGCTTGTTTCCTGTGATGCTGCGGGAGGGGGAGGCAACTGAGCAGAGAGCCAGTTTGTGGTCGGTCCCCCCCAAGGACTGGCTCCCCATGGGTATCGACTCCTGTTTGCCGCCTCCTCTTGCTGCCTCTGATACAGAGGTATCAAGAGGGGGGTAGTGCCTGTATTGATCAGGATTAACTGATGAGCTCAGGCTTATCGTTTAATGTGTAAGTAACTACACGCTAACTTCCTTACTAGAGTACAGTCTTCACTAAAGTCTGTGATAGAAGCCAGGATTCCCAAGTCTCTCCTTTACTTTGTTGCCATCAAGTATTTGGGAAGCTCCTGCAAAAGTGTGTGCATCTTATACCCCTTGGCTGTGTCTAGACTGCGTTTCCGGAAAAACTTGCCAACTGTCTACACTGGCCGCTTGAATTTCCGCAAAAGCACTGACGAGCTCATGTAAGATTGTCAGTGTTTTTGCGGAAATACTATGCTGCTCCCGTTCGGGTAAAAATCTTTTTCCGAAAAACTTTTGCACAAAAGAGCCAGTGTAGACAGCAGAGATTTGTTTTCCGCAAAAAAGCCCCGATCGCGAAAATGGCGATCGGGGCTTTTTTGCGGAAAAGCGCGTCTAGATTGGCCACGGACGCTTTTCCGCAAAAAGTGCTTTTGCGGAAAAGCGTCCTGCCAATCTAGACACACTTTTCCGAAAATTCTTTTAACGGAAAACTTTTCCGTTAAAAACATTTCCGGAAAATCATGCCAGTCTAGACGTAGCCCTTGAATGCTGATCCAGGCAGACGCTAGCAACATACTACAACCATCTGTTAATCTGTTAGGGTATCTCTACACTACAAAGTTAATGCGAACTAACAGCCGTTAGTTCAGATTAACTTTCATAGCGTTTATATATGCAAACCGCTAGTTCGAACTTAATTCGAACTAGCGGAGTGCTTAATTCAAACTAGGTAAACTTCATTCTACGAGGACTAACACCTAGTTCAAATTAAGTAGTTCAAATTAAGAGCTGTGTAGCCACTTAGTTCGAACTAGTTGGAGGCTAGCCCTTCCCAGCTTGCCCTGGTGGTCACTCTGGGCACAACCAGGGAAACTCTTCTGCCCCCCTCCTGGCCCCGGAGCCCTTAAAGGGGCACGGTCTGGCTACAGTGCTTGTGCCAGTTGCAAGCCTGCCAGCACCCAGCCAGCAGACCCCACACTTGGCACGGGATGAGCCAGCCACCCGCTACCACCCAGCCCTCCGCCTCTTCCCAGGACCAGTCTGGCGGCTCACAGGAGCCTGCCTGGGGCAGCAAGAGACGGGCGCCTGTCTGGTCTAAAGTGGAGATTGTGGACCTCATCGAGGTTTTGGGGGGAGTCCTCCAACGTCCACGATCTCCTCACTAGCCACAGGAACGCGGCCGTCTACAGCCACATGGCTGACAGCCTGGCCACCAGAGGCCACATGCGGACCCGGGAGCAGGTCCACTGCAAAATTAAGGACCTGTGGCAGGCTTACTCCAGGGCCTCCCAGTCAGAGGCTGACCCGGAGGCATGCCCCCATTACGAGGCCCTGCACTGCATCCTGGAGGCTGAAGCAGTGCATGCCCACCGGGTGGTGATCGACCCCGGAGCAGAGGGACCCGTCCTGGATACGGAGGAGGAGGGCGCCAAGAGCCAGGAGCCTGCAGGGAGCCGACCCAGGACCCTCAAGGCACTCCACAGAGCACATCGCCTGTGTCGTCCGAGGCAAGGGAGGGCTCCACATGTGAGTGCCAACATGCTCCCCTTATGTGTATGGAGGGTGTGGGGGGAGAGGGAGCCCAGGGACTGCTTCTGGGCCTTGTCCACCATGAAGCAGCAGCTGGGTGTCATGTAGGGGCCCTGGCCCGTTCCTCACACGCTGATCTCGCCTTGCAGAGAGGGGCTGGGTTTCACCCACCGTGTCCCCAGGGAGAACTGACCACTGCTCTTGTTTCACCACATCTGCAGCACCTGGGACTGCAGGGCGCACCACCCCGCCTTTAACAGCCACCCATACCCAGGCCAGCAGGTGCACCATGAACCTGGAGGACTACCACCAGCAGCACCTGTGGCTACTGGAGCACCAGATCTGCATCCAGGAGCACTGGGTCCAGGAGGACCTGCGACTGCAGCAGTGGAGCTTGGAGGTGCTGGAGGAGCAGAGCCATGCCCTCAGAGGGTACCTCCAGACGTTGGTGGACAGGTTCCTGCCTCCTCGTGCTCCAGCCCCTGCGGCCGCCCCTGCTCTAGCTCCTCCTCCCACTCCTGCTCCCTCTCCCACTTCCTCTGCACCCCCCATCCCTCCTGCCCCACCCTCCACACCCACTCCCCCCCGACATCTCCGCACCCGCAGTGCTGCGAGACGGGAGAGCCTGCAGGACCCCTAATCCTGAGCTTTCCCTTCCCATCCTCCCCTTCCAGCTCCCTCCTCCCAGGTTTCCCTGTCCCTTCTCCCACCCTCACTCCTCCTTCCCTCACCCCAGTTATGTACAATAAAGAGAGATTTTTGTTGGCAAAACAGGTGTGTTTATTTTACATTAGGAAGGGGGGGTTGAGAAGGGGAAGGGGGTAGGGTGGAAGAAGGCCCCAGTGGGTCATGCAGGGAGAGTTCAGTCATCCTCCTCCACCTGGAAGCTCTCCCACAGGGCTTCCCGGATCGGGACGGCCCCCCGCTGTGCCTCCCGGACGGAGGCATTATGGGGCTGCACGTACTGGCCAGCCATGAGGTCAGCCTCAGCCATCCAGGCTTGCAGGAAAGCCTCCCACTTCCGTTCACAAAAATTGTGCAGCACACAACATGCTGCCACCACGGGAGGGATATTGTGCTCAGCGAGGTCAAGGCGGGTGAGGAGGCACCTAAATCGTGCTTTCAGTTGGCCAAAGGCCCCCTCGACCACGATGCGGGCCCTGGTCAGCCTGGCATTGAAGGCCTGCCGGGAGGGGTTGAGGTGCCCTGTGTACGGCTTCATGAGCCAGGGCTGTAGGGAATAGGCCGCATCCCCCACCAGGCACACCGGCATGTCCATGTCCCCGACCCTGATGTGGTAGTCGGGGAAGAAGGTCCCGGCCTGCAGCCTCTGGCACATGGAAGAGTTCCGGAACACCCTGGCGTCGTGTGCCTTGCTGGACCAGCCCACATTAATGTCTGTGAACTGGCCCCGGTGGTCACACACGGCCTGCAGGAGGATGGAGAAGTACCTCTTGCGGTTGATGTACTGGGAGTCCTAGTGTTCCAGGGCACGGATGAGGATGTGCGTCCCATCGATGGCCCCCCCTCAGTTGGGGAAACCAAGGGTGCTGAACCCATGGATGACCGCGTCCGGATCGGCGAGGCGGACCACCTTGCGGAGCAGCACCCGGTTGATGGCCTTGACCAGCTGCAGAGAGACACAGCAAACCGCGAATCACTGGGGCGCCCGGGTGGCTGGGAGTGTTCATTCCCTGGCACTGCCCCGCGCCCCACTCCTGGAAGCAACCCCCGTGGGCGGCGTGTAGTACGGCTGGGACAGACCGAACCCTCTGGTGTAGGGCACTTTTGCCTCTTGCGCGCCCCCCCACCCATTTTCCCTGCGGCGGCCCATCCCCTCCTTGTAGCCCCTCGCCCTCTGGCCCAGTGACCGGTGGGTGCTGTACCTGCATGAGCACTGCTCCGACGGTGGATCTCCCCATGCTGAACTGGTTCCCGACGGATCAGTAGCTGTCTGGCATGGAGAGCTTCCACAGGGCGATGGCCACCCGCTTCTGGAGGGGGATGGCGGGCCTCATGCGAGTGTCCCGTTGCCACAGAGCAGGGATGAGCCACTCGCAGAGCTCCAGGAAGGTGTTGTCCTTCATCCTGAAGTTCTGTGTCCACTTTTGGTCTCCCCACACTCCAGGATGATGCGGTCCCACCAGTCGCTGCTGGTGTCCAGACGCCAGATGCAGTGTGGCACGCTGGCATCTGGGTGCTGCTGCCGCTCCTCCACAACCTCCGGGGGGGGGGGGGAAGACAGGGGGCTGACGTGCACCAGATGGTGCAAGGCAGCCTCCACCTATTGCTGGCAGGCTTGCAGCAGCAAGTCCAAAAACTGGAGCAGCATGACCAGAGTGAGCTCTGGCTCTATGGTGCCAACTGTGGCGGCGTCCCCAAAGGGAAGCACTGACAGGCAGGCGGAGAGAAAAACGCTTTGCTGTCCCTCGGCAAGGTAGGCAAGCAAGCGGAAAAGCTGAGAACCTGCTGTCCAGTGGGGTCCCTTTAAGCATGAGCCTCAGATAGCTTCAGACAGCAGCCACACAAAGCAACTACTGACCTGATGCTCTGCCGGAACCAGTTTCAGTTGTCCTTAAATGCGACCCAGCGTCCAATCAGTGTGGACGCGCTAGTTCGAATTAGCAAAACGCTAATTCAAATTAGTTTTTGGTTCTAGATGCACTAATTCGAATTAGCTTAGTTTGAATTAACTTATTCAAATTAATTTAGTTCGAATTAGTGCTGTAGTGTAGCCATACCCTTAGTTCAAGTGGCAGAAGTCGTGTGGTGGATCTAAAGATTACAACCCATGAGTGTGTCATTTTGATGCCACATGATGAAATCTAGTTTTTTCAGTTTGCTTTCTTGCTCATGCATGCACACAGACATAGATCAACATACATTAAAATAATGTTAAGATTGCAAAGTCAAGGACTCAAAATTTAGGAGATACTGAATTAAGGTTGGAAGTGCAAGCTCAGTTGGATTCCCTTGTTCATATGCCTCATAGTGATTCTTTAATTTCATGATCATATACTACTTTTTTCCACAAAACTCCTGTCATTCCATGCAGGTAATGGAACTGTCCAGGGAAATGCATCAGAGTTATATCATGAAAGAAATTGTATTCTTTAGGACCTGTGCTTCATTTGTTGCTGAATTTGAAATGTATATAGTGAACGAGGCATGGGGCTTGCTGTAAGAGAAAAGATGGTGTTTTGATTGAAGTAGTTGAATGTTGCTCAGAACTGCATTCTATCTGTGCTTCTGCCATTGTGTTCCTATGTGAAGGCAAGTCACTGAAGTTGAATTTTTTTTAATAATCATGAAGTATGTGTTCCTTATTTTCTGGATGTCTGATTTTCAGAAAGACTGAGCACTCACAGCTACATTTGAAGTCAGCTGGAGTTACACTTTGAACTTTGCATATATAATGTGTCAGAAGCCGGGACACAGGAGTATGGCAGTGCATGGTCTGGACAATATGGATAAAAGGTGCTGCTGATGTACAATTTTCTAATATTTATATGGACTTTAATATTAAAACAGAGTCTAGAGTTCTGTTTAATTTTGAGGAGTTTTCATTCTGTTCCAGAGCAAAAGAATTTGCTAAGAAATGGAGTTCTTCTTCGAGTAGTGTCCCTGTGGGTCCTCCACTGCTGGTGTCGGGTCATCCCGGTGCCACAGATCGGAGTTTTCCATTAGCAGTGCACAATTCTCACTCCCTTCTGATGTCTCGCGCAGTCCAGCTCCCTCCAGTTTCTTCTTGGCCACCCCAGGTGGCAGACGGAAAAAGACTCTTCTTATCAATGATTCTAGTTGGACAAGAAATACACTTTTACTGTTAGATATAGTTATTACTTTAATCAGTTTTTCATTTGTTGTTCACAGTTATAGTGTTAGTTGGCTTCTTTCAAAACAAAACAGGTTCTTTTCCTGTTAGAGGTTTCTCAAAAAAAAAAAAAAAAAAAAAAAGACAAGAACGAAGAAGAAAAACAAACACCATGTGCCCTTCTAAAAACATGGCGACAGCCCTCTTTAACATGCCGGGCTTGCCAGGTTTTAAAAAGTGTGCCACATGTCGAGAGCCATTTTCCAGCCTCGGGTAGCCACGCGGACCGCATAAAATGTTTGGGCAAAGCTGATGCGCCACAAAAATGCCCTCACTACACAAAACTAACCGTGAGGGCATGGCAGGATAGGGAGGCTCAGGATGTTTTTATTTGACAAAGCCCTACAGCCTTTAGAGTCAGACTCTTATGTGTTGACAAAAGAAAAACGGAGAGCTTCCTCTTCTACCATGGCTCCTGCCCACAAAAGAGCTTCACCGGCCCATTCCCTACTACTGGCCTCAAGCTGGATAGTGTTGGGGAAAAACTGGGAACATCGGGCATCACGAAACCATGACTAAAATGGCCTCAGAGTCAGAGGTATACCGAACACCAATGCCCAAACAGCACTAGGTTTCAGAGACCTCACATCAGACCTCTCTTAACCCTCTCTTAATGTCAGACTCCACGCGGTGTTTTATAGCAGCAGCACCTCAGAGCATAGAGTCAGCGGTGGAGTCCCCAGCAGATCCTGGGTTACACATGGCGCTGCTGCTTTGAAGCACCCCCTTCTCTTGCATCCCTTCTTGCTGCCTCTTTCTGATACAGGCAGCAAGATGGGGGGAAGGGAGTGACTAGTTAATGAGTGTGTTGACTATTCAGTAAGCATTTGCTTATCGGATAGTCAACTAGTTGTTCACATCCCTATTTGAAATAAGACTCAAACTCTTAATGATGGAGAATTCTGTCTGGACTCAGGTCCAGGCCAGAGAGTACATCTAGACTGCATTAGTCTGGTGAAAGAAGATATGCAAATTTGGAGCTATTTTGCATATCTTCTGATCATGTTAAGAAGTTTTTTGAAAGTGAAAGCAGTTTAGACGGGTTTTTCCCAAAAGAACCCCCCTTTTTCGAAAGAACTCTGTACACCTCATTTTAGGGATCTTTCAAAAAAGGGTTTGTTTTGAAAACCCCCCATCTGAACTGCTTTCACTTAAAAAAAAAAAAAAAAAAAAAACCACTTCCGATAACGCGATCGGAAGAAGATATGCAAATTGGCTCTGCATTTTCATATCTTCTTTCGACAGACGAATGTAGTCTAATTGTACCCAGCATGCTGCTGCCTTTACCAGATATCAGCTGGCAGTGACCAGAATACCCATTCTTCAGCTCATTCACTTGGATCTGCTCATGGTAACTCTTTAGAGAAGACCCATAAGACAGCATTTTTTTTTAAGAGACTCCGACTTCAGCATTTTTTTTAAGAGACTCTGACTTTAAAGAAATCTGACTTCTCCAAGTAAGACCATTTCAGAGATCTCACATCCTCATGTTGAGGTGTCAGGTGCCACTATTACCAACCTCACGTCTTTTCTAAGAATAAAGGCACTAAACATGCTTCAGTACTGAGATTGAACTGCAGAAGCAGAGCATTGCACCACAGGAACTTAAGCACTTCTTTTCTAAGAAGTCAGTACTCACATATTCTTTGTTGCTTTTGGTACCAGTATTGTCATCCAGCATTCTCAGTACCAGAAAAGCACCATGCTTGTCATACGATGAGGATGCCTTAGGAGGCACTGAGATTGTACCATCTATATCTAGCAGGAGAAACCTGCTGGAACAGTTTGTCTGCAGTAACAACAGTGGCAGTGGCTCTGTACTTCAAACTTTCCTGGCACCACAGGAATTTACATAATTCAGATATCTCCTTTTTTTCTGATAAAGGGGAGTCTCTCTTGTTGATCAGATGTTTGAGATAAAGAATCCTCAGGTTGGGATTAAAGTGTGGCTTTTATCCCATACCTTACGGGACTAGAGACTTCCTGTTCTGAGGCGATACAACAGGCATTAGTGATTAAAAAAAAAAGGTCCATTAGATACTTTATCCTCACAAGTGGAAAAGAGTCAGCATTTGGTAGATTCAGAGATGTTCTTCACCTGCTCAGTAGTCTCTCTTGACCATTTTGGACTACCTTCTGGAGTTCAAAAGATGGAATTATCTATTGGTTCCGTCAGAGTATACCTAATGGCCATAACAGCCTTTCATTGCTCAGTTGAGGGATTCTCAGTTGTCACGCAGAGGGTTGAGTGACATTTCTCAGAAGATTGGGGAACCTTTTCCTTCAAATTATGGAACCCACTCGAGTTCGGAATTTCACTCTTTTGCCTTACAAAGTGTTCCTTACAGCCAATGTTTACTTCTTCGCTCATTAATTTATCTATGACTAGAACATTTACCTGCTATTGCTTGGGTCCTTAATTAAATTTTTGTTTTTCTTGATTTAAGCCATTGCTCTGGGGTAGAGCTGGGGATGAGGGGTTTAGTATGCAGGCTTCCCAGGGGAGAGAATACTATCCCACTGCAGCAGCTTAGGGCCAGATGAGACATGCTGCTTTATGGCTGCTGGCACATCTGGGGGAGGGGTGCATGTCCCCCAGCTGAGGCAGGTCCAGGATCATCTGCCCTCTGTGCTCCTCAGCCAGATCGAGGAATGGAGTGAACTGTGCACTTTCCCCTTGCTTCCTGACCAAGGGGAGCAGCCAGTAATGTTCCCTTATGAATGGGAGGTGGGGAGCTGAAGTCTCCCCTGCCCTCTCTAAAGGGCATTGTGGGATAG
This sequence comes from Pelodiscus sinensis, assembly GCF_052426305.1. Lineage (NCBI taxonomy): Eukaryota > Metazoa > Chordata > Testudines > Trionychidae > Pelodiscus > Pelodiscus sinensis. Next base: position 38,739,119 of record NC_143053.1, on the reverse strand, counting down.
GGATATACTCAGGGCTGTGGCACTCCAAGACAGGGAAGGGCGGGGGCGGGTACCAGCCAGCCCCTTTCACTTGCCAGATGATTTTCTCTCTCTTCTTTATGGCTTTATGCATCCCCATATGCTTCATGGGAGAATGAGCTTCCAGCCACCCCTAACCAAACCTTTACCTTTCTTTAAGACAAGTTATGATAAGAGTAAGCTATATACTGAATTTGGGGGTCCTATCTCTTACTGTATAGGAGTATTCTTGAACAAACAGATAGACTCACTCATAGTAGAAGATGAGGCTTTCTAGTAGCTATTACTTCTGCTGAACAGGTTGGAGAAATAGGAATGCTAATGGTGTGCCTCCCTTTTTAAACTGTTGTCCGCGAAGGGTGCTCTACTATCTGCCCTCTTGCTCCCCTTCTTTGGCGTGTCCTTTGAGGACTTTGCAGTAGGGAGTGAACAGAGGGGGTTTAGACTTCACAGTCCTACCTAATCTTGGTTCAGGGTTCGAGGATGTGTGAAGGGCACGTGCAGGTCAAGCAGGCAGTGCTACCAAAGTTACATTGGGGATAAGTGCATCTGAAGTGGAATACGCATGGGGACACACATCTTAAAAAAAAATTTCAGTTCTTCCAGTGATGTCCTTCTGGGTTCTCCACTGTTGGTATCGCATGCGCGAGCAGAGAGCAGCATTCCTGCCTTTGAAGTAGTGTGCGCAGCCTACTTTTCCCTCAGTTCCTTCTTTACCACTCTCAGCAAGGGATGGAGCTCATCCCTTTCCTCAGGGTGCTTTGCATATCGGAGAGAAGCAGTTGACAACCAATTGAGTACTTTAGATCAGTGGTTCACAACCCATGGATGTCTTCTCAGGGGGTCGTGGCGCTTAGATTTGGCCATTGGTGGCCATGCAGCGTGGCACTTAGATGAGGCCGCACGGGGGCTAGGTGTGGCCGCGTGGCGTGGTACTTATATAAGGCTGGCCCATGGCTGGGCCCAGCAGTTAGTGGCCTCCACTCCTGTAGTGCGACGCATAGATCTGGCTGGGGGCTGGGCCTGGCAGCCTCCATGGCAGATGAAAAAAGGTTGTGCACCACTGCTTTAGATAGTCAGAGAAAAAATTGAGTACTTTAGATAGTCCTCTCTTTATTCAAACAAAAGCGACTAGCAGCTCTCACTGCTGCACAGCAGCAAGTCCCAGCAGCCAAGTCAAACTGAAACAAAACAAAACACCCTAACGAACAAACCAACTAATAACCCAAGCAGGCAGCTTGGTTTACACAACTTAGGTGGTATACTTTGGGAGACATGTCAATCTTGCCTAAGGACAAGAAATGTGGAAGATGTCGGGAGCCTATGCCAGCCTCTGATGCCCACAGCGAATGCATACACTGTTTGGGGGACACACATGTACAACAAAAATGCGTCCACTGCCACAGCCTGGCAGCAAGGACTCACAAGGAAAGAGAGCTCACAGCCCACACGCTGTCTATTGATAAAGCCCTCACCCCCATAGTTATAAAGGGGGCAATAAGGGCTCGAGCACAAAATCCCCTCAGGACAACCCCTCCAGCTCTTAACCTCAGATGGCACAGTCAGAAACCAGACCGTCACCAGCCTGCTTTCTCCCCACAAGAATCAGTAAAAGGAATGAATTGGGCACCTCGGGCATGGGGAAATCTTGAGCCTCCTCTATGACAGGCTCAAGAGCGTGTTCTAAACAGGTGGTCAAACCACCTGTCAAGGCATCTAAAAGGGCACCTACTAAGTGCCCTGACGTAACAGAGGCACCAATGGCATCAAGGACACCCGGGGTATCCTCAGCACAACATGAGCCCCCTATGCAATCTTTACCACAGACGCCAGGAGGTTACAGGGTTAGTCCCAGCTGCTCTCCAATACCCCTCATCCCTCGGGGTCATGTATTGGGGGACTCATCAATGGCTCACGGGGCATCATCCCACAGCCATTCCCCAATGCACAGGCACTATCGAGACAGGACAGGAGGGCCAGAACTGGGCCCCCTGCTCGGCCTTTGACATGGCACCACTCTCATTCCCCATTACCGATAAGGGGCTCGCCATGTTCACCCTCCTTGTCTCAAATCAGTGCCTACCAAGGGGATTCAAGGAGTAGGTTCTCCTCTCATCACTCCTCCCCAGAGAAAGCATATGCACTGTATGGGGCATACAGCTTACCTCATTATCAATATCTTCCCTGGCATCTGGTATGGCACTATTATGACAGACACCATAGCCGATGGCCCCCATATCACTACGGGGCACCTCATCATTCTTCCAGCGCCACTTCTACACCTGCACAGAGGTATGTGACCTCTATATGTTCAGACTCATCGCGTTTCCCATCCAAGGGCACAGACCTAGAGGAAGGGCAAATTTAGGTTGTACCAATGGTCCAGCAATCAGACATACCACCCAATGATAACTCTTCCTCCGCTCCTGATGAAGCAGTTATTCCGAATCTTCCAGCACCTAGTGATAACTTGAAACAGTTCCAGGAACTATTTAAGAGAGTAGCTATCAGTCAGGAAGTAGTTTTATCAGAAAAATTACAGGAAAAACACCACAAGGTCCTAAAGAATCTGCAGCCCTCTGCAAAATCCAAAATTGCCCTGCCTCTAGGCCAGTGGTCTCCAACCTTTTTAAGCACACGATCACTTTTTCAATTTAAGTGCAGTGTAAGATCTACCTTAAACCCAAATACTCTTGCCCCACTTCCTTCCCACCCCTTCTCTGAGCCTCTGCCCCTGCTCCTCCCTTCTCTGAGGCCTCACCCTGCTCACTCCATCTCCCTTCTTCCCCCATTCTCACTCACTTTCACCAGTCTGGGGTAGGTGGTTGAGGTGCAGGCTCTGGTCTTTGGCTAAGGGTTTGGGAGTGTGGGAGGGGCTCCAGGCTTAGCTCAGGGTGGGAGATTGGGGTCCAGGAGAGGGTTCACAGTGTAAGCTCTGGGAAGGAGTTTGGGCACAGGGGGACTTATGTGGTGGAAGGGGCAGGAGGTTGAGTGCAGGAGGATGTTCAGGGTTGGGACAAGAGTTCCGGAAGCAGGGTTTGACTGGGCACTATTTAATTGAGACGGCTTCTGGATGGTGGATCAGTGGGGTTAAGGCAGGCTGCACCACTCCTGAAAGCAGCTGGCATGTACAGCAATGGCTCCATGGAGTCGTGTGTTTCCCCTCATCTACAGGCATTGAGCCCACAGCTTCTATTAGCCATAATGCCCTATTATTGATCAGTGGGAGGTTTGGAGGTTCATCTGGGTTCTTTATAGAGGCAATAGTAATGGCCCACAAAGGACTTCTCTGGACACACAATTGTCAGGGAGTTGGGAACTAGTCAACTTGTGTGTCAGTCTTTCTTAATTCATATCAAGAGGAAAGCCTGCTCCATTCTCAAAGATAACACAGTGGTAATGATTTACCTCCACAAGCAAAGAGGGGACTGCTCATCCCTGCTCTGCCAAGAGGTACTCTAACTCTGGGATTTTGCATTGCTGTTTTCATCAATTACCTTCCAGGACTACAGAATGAACTTGCAGACCATCTATCTAGATAATTTACACATGAGCATGAGTGATCTCTGCAGACAGATGTAGGTGGGTACATTTTCTATCTGTGGTGGTTTGCAGAGGCAGATTTGTTTGCAGAGAGAAAACAGTAAGTGCTAGTACTTCTCCCCTCGCCCCCTGCAAAATCACAATCCTCATGGATGCTTTTCTGTGGCTTGGAACAGGCAAGCTTCTGTATGCTTTCTCACCAATCCCACTGTTCAGAATGTTATTAAAAATCAAACAGGATCATGCTTCAGTCACACAAATATGGCCCAGCTTGAGCGTGGGAGCACTGGTTCTTGCCTCTCCTATCATTTTTGTTGAAAGCTCTGATAATGCTTCCTGGGGAACCATGCCTAATTTCTCAATATTATCATTGCTTATTCCATCCAAACTTGTAGACCTTTAATAGCCTGGATGCTCTATAGGTAGGCTCTCAAGAAGAGTCTTATTCAAAAGAAGTTGAGGATGTGCTATTAATTAATAGTGGTAGAAATGTAGCTGTGTCAGTCTGGTGCAGCTGAAACAAAAAACAGTACTGTTTAGCACTTTAAAGACTAACAAGATGGTTTAATAGGTAATGAGCTTTCATGGGCCAGACCCACTTCCTCAGATCAAATAGTGGAAGAAAATTGTCACAACCATATATACCAAAGGATACAATTAAAAAAAGTAAACACATATGAAAAGGACAAATCAAATTTCAGAACAGAAGGGGGATGGTAGGGGGGAAGGGGGTGAGGTAAATGTCTGTGAGCTAATGATATTAGAGGTGATAATTGGGGAAGCTATCTTTGTAATGGGTAGGATAATTGGCTTCTTTTTTCAAATTTGAGCATAAAGTGTCGAATTTAAGCATGAATGACAGTTCAGAGGATCTCTTTGAAGTGAAGTTTTAAAAGGTCTTTGAAACAGGATGCAGGTAATCAAGTCGTTGAGACAATGTCCTTTCTGGCTGAAATGGCAAGAAACTGTTTTTTCTTTGTGATCTTGTCTGATATCTGTTTTGTGGGCATTGATCCTTTGGCGAAGTGTCTGAGACGTTTGTCCAATGTACATAGCAGACGGACATTTTCGGCACATGATTGCATAAATTATATTTCTGGATGCGCAGGAATATGTGTTCTTGATCTTATAACTCACTTGGTTGGGTCCAATAATGGTATCAGCAGAGTGAATATGTGGACAAAGCTGGCAATGGGGTTTGTTGCAAGGGAAGGTACCAGGGTTGGTATTAGTGTGGTATGTCCTGTGGTTGTTGGTAAGAATCATCTTGAGGTTAGGTGGTTGTCTATAAGAGACTATGGGTCTGTCTCCCAGAGCCTCTTGGAGTTTAGTATCCTGTTCCAGTATAGGCTGTAGTTTATTGATAATGTGTTGGACAGGTTTAAGTTGGGGGCTGTAGGTGATGACAAGTGGTGTTCTATTGTTTGTTTTCTTGGGTCTGTCTCGAAGTAGATGGTTTCTAGATATTCGTCTGGCTCTTCCAATTTGCTTTTTTATTTCTCCGGGTGGGCAGTTGAGGTTTATAAATGCTTGGTAGAGATCCTGAAGTTTCTGGTCTGTCAATGGGATTAGGTCAGATGTGGTTGTATCGAAGGGCTTGGCTATAGATGATGGATCGTATGGTGTGTTTTGGATGGGAGCTGGAAGCATGTAAGTAACTGTATGAGTCGGTGGGTTTTCTGTAGAGAGTGGTGTCTAATTTTCCATTGTTGATTTGTACTGTGGTGTGCAGGAAATGGATCTCTCGTGTAGAATGGTCCAGCCTGAGGTTGATGGTGGGGTGTAGGTTGTTAAAATCTCTGTGGAATGTCTCCAGTGTTTCTTGGCCATGCGTCCAAATCATAAAGATGTCATCGATGTAGCGTAAGTAGAGAAGGTGTGAAAGGGGACGGGAGTTGAGGAAACGTTGTTCTAGGTCAGGCATAAAGATATTAGCATACTGTGGGGCCATGCGTGTACCCATGGCTGTGCTGCTGATCTGGAGGTATAAGATGTTCTCAAACTGGAAATAATTGTGGGTGAGAACAAAGTTACATAGGTCTGCTATCAGATTGGCCGTGGTGTCCTCTGGGATAGTGTTTCTAATTGCTTGTAATCCATCTTCATGTGGAATGTTGGTGTATAGAGCTTCTACATCCATGGTGGCAAGGATGGTGTTATTGGGGAGGTTATCAATGTTTTGTAGTTTCTTTAGGAAGTCAGTAGTATCTCAGAGGTAGCTGGGGATGTTGGTTGCGTAGGGTTTGAGAAGAGAGTCTACATCATCTCTGGTATCGGCACACTCACTACGGGTTTATCCAGCTATGTAGACTCTCTTCTCAAACCCTATGCAAGGTTTACCTATGTCCTCATCTGACGTTTTTTTCAATATTGGTGTCTAATCTGTATATCAACCAGTCAACTTACATACTTTGTCTTCCCCAGAACTTATTTAAATAAAGATGAGGAGGGGCTGCGTATTTCTGATAATCAGGAGACCATTGGCGTTCTACCCTAATAGGTTCAAGTAGTTCCTCTTGTCTGTGTAGCTGTTTGTGGCAGTCACAGACAGGATGAAAAAGAGCTCTCAGTATCTTCTTAAAGAATTTAATCTAGGATGGATTTATTTTTCATTTGTGCTACAGCTTGGCTAATGTTACATCACTAAGCAGAGTGACACCACATTTGACAGGATTGCAAGTGACCTCTGCGGTCTTTCTTGCTCGAGTGCTTATCCAAGACATTTTTAGGAAAGCCAGTAGGTCTTAAGTGTACATATGGGCTTTCTGTTATGCCATCACTCACCATTGTAAAGACTATGAGAGATTTGGACAAGTTGTCTTCCAGTTCTTATTCAAATAGACTTCAATCCTATTTCCTGATTTCACTACTTGAGAGTTCCAAGAGCAAACTGCACATGCACAATCATTTGAAGAAAAAAATGCTTACTAATCTGTAACTGTTGATGTTGGAAATAAGTTGCACATGTCTATTCCGCAACCTGCCCCCTCACTCCTCTTTATGGGAGTATTTGTCTAGAAGAAACTGAGGGGGTTCAGAGTGTCTCTATCCTTCATTCTTGCACATAGTGTGCAGCAGCAGAAGGCACTCAGGCTGCTGCAAAGGGTACTACTGAAGGTAATTTTTTTCTAGTCGTGCACAGAGCACAAACACACTAAGAGTGACAAGTGTACAGAATATCATTGAAAACATCAGTTAAGGAACAGGTTAGTAATAGCTTTTCCTCTCCATGGCTCAGGTTCATGCTACAGTGGTCTTTTTGACTGTAACCATGTAACTTCTTTCTCTTCAGTCTTCTCAGCTGGTTCCTCTTCAGTCTCAGCATTTTAGAAAAATTGAAACCACCTTCTGTCTCACCATTCAATAGAATCCCTTTTATGGACTATTACTTTTATCCATATATAACTTAACCCCTTAAATCTCAGTTCTTTTTTGCTGAATTTTTGCCCTGATTCTCTTTTATCAGAACTTGAAAAATTACTTAATATCTGGGATTTCTTAACCAGAGAAATCCCATGCTGTCTTGTCCTCTCAAATCCACCTTTTGCAGTTTAAAAAGGACAAAATAGTTGTATATGGTTTATAGTCCTGTCTATATTTAATGGTAAATTATTATAATTGAGCTTAGTATTGAAACTTGGCAGTTGTAACTTTCTAAAGGTCCCGTTTTTTGTATACCATATTTAACTTTTGGCTTTCCTCTGCTCCTTTCCATTCCATCTCTTCATTTTGGAGTAGTGGGACTTTTTGCCAACATTGGAAGACAGAGTGCATTGGTTTACATGAGTGATTCTCAAAGTGTGGTCCACGGATCACTAGTGATCAGCAATTTTGTTGTAGGTGGGCCATGGGCTGAGAGCTCTGACCCCTAGGGGGATCCCACTTGGGCATTCCAGCTCCATACTACCCTGCGAGGTTTGAGCACTGGTGCCAGCCTTTCCCAGTGGGGGTGGGAAGAGGAGGAGCCCCAAGCCTCACAAACCAGATCCAGCTCATGGGGGCAGGATGTGGCTTTGCACACTTCTGCTCCCCCCTTCCCCTGGCTGGTGAAATGGCAGTGCCTGGAAACCGCTTGCATGGAGGCTTTCCCAGCTATTCCCACTGGCTGGAATCCCCAACAATGGGAGCAGCCAGGAGCACTAAGACAGATGAGCACCCCCATCCCGCTCATGCCCAATCCGCAACCCCCATCACCATCATGTACTCCTTCCACCCAGACTCTCCACCCCTAGCCCATTCCTGCACCCTCTCTCTCTCCCAGCCAGACCTTGCATCCCCATCCCTTTCTGCACTCATTTTGTCATAATGGGTGGTGGGCTGGTTGTCTGTGGAAAAGTTTGCATTCAGCAGAATGGGCCATGGGCCCAAAAGTTTGATTATCACTGGTTTACATGGTACCCTAAGGCAATCTGTACAATTAAGAGGCTCAAAATTAAAAATGGCAACTCAAAATTAGCAGGAGTTGATGATACTCAACTCAGACAAGCTTTCTAATAACTTAAAGAGAGTATTGTTTGCTTTGTTTCTATCCTTGCTTTTGATTACCTGTCTTTTTCTTCTACTCCTTATTTTAGTTCTACATTTTATACTTAGTTTCCTTCTTTATTCTTCCACTTGGTATCTTTTTACACATTGCCTGTCTCCAAACCTAGAGAATCTTTTTTCTTCCTAAAAATCAAGTCACTGGGACTGATTACAATTTTCTTTCAAAATTCAGTTATTTTTGTTAGCTTTCTACTGTTAATCTCTAAATCAAGGCATTCTTCTGACTTCTTTCCTTGCCCGTTTTTAAGTTAAATATTCTGATTCATAAAATGCATGAATATAACATAATATACAAATATGAGTAATTTGTATCCCTTGCCTGTCATCCTGTTCCTCTTCTTTTTTTGACCAATTTTAATTCTTGGTGGTCAAATTTAGATTTTTACTTGTTTTAAGCTAATGACTGTTCCCTTTTCTCCATGAAGCACTATACTCACATATTGTTGTAATATTTAGGCAACATTATATTGTAACAATATTCAGGCTGTTGTACATAACTAGTAAGGTAGTCACTAGGAGTGGGGCTTCCACTGTTACTTCTTATTACCTGAGCTATAACAGGGAAATTCCAAAATTTAGATTGGCAGAGAAGAAAGGAGATGCTTACAGAAAACAATGAAAATGGGAGTATGAAATGGGAAATTATTTCAAAATTAGAAGAAAATTAAAAATACCTTTTGACTCATTTTCCTCTTTCACAGTCAGTTCTGTTCTATTGAAGTCACTGAATGATGTGTCACGAACCTCAGTGGGAGCAAGATCATACCCTTCTTTCTTACTTTAACATCTGTTGACTCATTTTCCCTCAGTTCTGAACAATAGGGTTTTTGTTCCTGGAATATGCCATATGTTGTTTAGTTTGTGCTTTTCTTGCTTGTAAGAGAAGTCCTCTTTCAATTCATTTTGACATAGCCATCAGCCATTAGCTACTGGTTTTTTTCCCATTATTGTGATGATTATTCATTATTTTGCAGTTACACCTTAAATTAAGGGCCTATTGAGTTAGCTGTACAAATCTGAAAAATAATAACCTTGTCCCAAAAGAACTGTCTAAGGTTAGTCTCATAAGCAAGAAAGATTCTTAAATTGTCATTAAAATCATTAGTACTTTGAAGGGCAGAGAAGAAAGTAGTAAATATAAAAAAAGATGATGCTTTGAACAAATATGATCATCACGTCACTCTGCGTCCTATCTGCCCCTTCCCTCTCTCAGCTCAAGCCTGACCTCGCTGTTTCCCCGCGCCACTTGGAATTGTTATTTTAAAACAAGTCCCTACTCCCCTTCTTCCACCCTCACCCCAAGGGCTTTCAATGCCAAGGAACATGGCGCAGTAGCTGGCAGACACCACATGGCAGCTGTGATAGCCCAGGTGCGGTGGGGAGGGTATGGTGCTTGGGACAGCAGCATGGGGATAGGCACTAGAAGTGGGGCTTCCAGCCACGTTTATGTGCTAGGAGAAGGCTCTTGGGGATTCCCCTGCTGCCAGGCTTTTGGGAAGTTGGGTGCGTGGTGCCCGACTGCCTGGAGTCCAGCTGCCCCTGTGAAGACTTACCCCCTCCCCTGTGGGTGCACTTACTGCAGCTGTCAGAGCACCCCCAAACAGGGGAGCTGCTGCTCAGACGTGTATGGTCTTTGCCTTCAGCTCCCGGCTGGTGGATGGGCAGCCCTGGGCTCTGTGGGCAGGCCTGGGGTAGTGAGCAGCACAGGTGGGACCACATGGGGGTGTTACTCGGAAGGGCTGAGGTAAACAATTGCTGTGGGCAATTTAATTAAAGCCTAATGCGCCTCCCCCACAGAAGCCAGATTTGACCTGGTACCCGTATCTATCACCAGTGACCAGCTAGTCACAAATCAGGTCAGAGACAGAATTTAGTGCCAAACCATATATTTTAAGAATGTGAACACGTATCAGTCAACAAGAAAACAGTAAATGTCCCACCCTAGCCTGGAAGAAAAGGAGATAGGAAAGATCCCGTATACAAAATGGGTTATACTTAAAACACTGAAGGCAGCGATGGATGCCTGTGACCTTCTACCTCACGGCTAATTGGAAGCCTTGAGGAAGGACTGCAGAGAGATCCCTTGGGGTCCCGATAAGTTCTGGATCCTGAGTAGGTCCTCGAAGTAGATCCTTGCCTCTCCACGTGGTGGACACCCTCTGGATTCCTTATCACCAATCCTTCGGGTAGGTGAGGTCCGTAGGTGCAAAAGATGATGGTACAGTCCCAGAGTCCAGGATCACCAGTCCCCAAAAATCCTTACAGACGGGAGGGTTCAACTAGTGCTGGACGTGAGCAGCCTTGGCCAGGCCATGTGTGGATGGCACTCCTCAGGGTTGACAGACGAAGATGAACAATAACACAGCTACAAGTGGATTGATGAAGACCAATGGACGGATAGAGGAGAGCCAACCCAAACCATTCTTAGGGGAGGGTTTATAAGGACAGTAATGCAGGAAACTGGGTTAGTGAGTGGGGTGCAACAGCGTAGGGTGGTGTACACAGGGAAAAGGGTGCCAGGTGCATAATCTGGCTGAGAGGCATTGGATTGGTGAGGGGTGCACAGGTTTAGAGCCGTATGCAGAGGCCAGAGAGTGGAGTGCAAAGCCTTCTTCAGAGTGTTTGTGGTGGGAAGAGACACTGCTGAGGTGAAAAGGGATCAGCAGACTCCATTTTGAATCATAAACTCCATTTTAAAAGCACCAGCCTGGGTAACGGGAGAGGATGGGATAGCGTTCCCTGCACTGCTGCTTTCCCCAACTCAGCAGGCTGCAGTGACCCAGAGCAAAGTGTGCACATGGCACTACCTGTACCTCACTGTGCCTACAATGGGTGTGCAGGGACACCTGTGCCTCCCTGGCCGCCTGGATTTAGAGACGGGCCTGGCATGTGTTGCAGCTGGGAGGAGGAGAGCTAGAGTTGGGGGGTGAGAGAAAGGTCCCAAGGTGCTGGGGGATGGAGGGTGGGAAGGAGAAGGGGCCTGGGCTGGTGGGGGAGGGGAGGGCGACGGGATCCTGACTCACGGGAGTGGAGGGAGAAGAGGCACGGACTGGTGCAGTGGGGGGAGGAGGGAGAATGGGGGCTTAGGATGGCCTGGCAGGGGACGGAGAAGGGGTCCCAGCTGGCGGGGGTGGGGGGAGGGAGAAGTGACCCAGGCTGGCATACCCGGAGCCCAACCCTCCCCAGTGGCCGAGGGGAAGAGCTGGGGTTGCTAAGTGCTGCTAACAGGGGGCACAGTCCCCTAGTACATATAAATAAATATATAAAAATAAATATATAATATTTATTTTAAGTGCTTAGGAAGCCTTAGAAGGATGCTTTAATTTATATATAAACAAATCTGATGGCATTAAAAGACTAGAGACAAGAGAATGGGATGTGTGAAACTTATTCCAGATAATTGCTTATATGTTATAATAGTGGGCATTGCATAAAAAAGATTCTTTAATCATTGTCAAATTGAAATTTGACTTATATTTTTTATCAAAAGGTACAGAAGATGAAACAGTTTCAGATATGCAATATTCTACCCAGTGTATTAACCAAGAACCCTACATGCATCAAGATGATGATCAGCAGCAGGGATGGGTTTCCTGGGCCTGGTCTTTTGTTTCTGCTATTGTGAGTTATGATGATGGAGAGGATGACTTCACTGGAACAGAATGTGGAACTATACTGCATCAGCAGAAATCCCAGGTCCTTAAGGATCCTATTATTTCTGTTGGGTTTTACTGCACAAAGGCAACTGTGACATTCAAGGTAACTACGTCTCTACATTATAGAGAGTCTAATAACTGTTTTGCTGAGCAATGAATTAATGTACAGGCAGTCCCCGGGTTACGTACAAGATAGGGACTGTAGGTTTGTTCTTAAGTTGAATTTGTATGTAAGTCGGAACTGGTACATATTGTAGGGGAAACTCTAGCCAAACATTTCTCCAGAGCTCAGTTTTATTCTCCCACACCTCACTTCCCTCAGTCCTTTATTCTCAAGCTGAGGTGTCTGCTATGCTTTCTTCCCTAAGTCGATGTCCTGGCGATTTGGCTCACCAGACTCACTCCCATGTTCAGCCCCAGCCTTGTCCCCCTTGTCCATATCCACATGGTCCCTTGCTCCAACTCCTGGGGAAGTGACCCCCGCACCAGAGGTGGCGACAGTGGCGGAGGCACCCCGCACTCGCTGCGCTCCCCCCCCCCCCCCCCGCCGTTCGTAACTAAGGATCCGACGTAAGTGGGAATGACCTAACCCGGGGACTGCCTGTATTAGATTTCAGTGGTGGGTCGTTCCTCTCTTTAGTAAAGAGAGGTAGAATATATATTACTGAAAATATGAAGCAATTGAAAAGGTTTATTCTTCATCAAAAGTTGCAGTTAAGTTGGGTTTGTGAGCCTTGATGATTGATACAAAATTTAGTTCAATGGAAAAAAAAATCTAGTTCTGAAGAGAAACCATTTTGATGTAGCACTAAATAAAAAATCTTTAAAGAAAAAGTCCTTAATACCAAAGAGTATCCATGAACATTCATTTTAATGTTTAATATAATCTTCTGAATCTATATGACTTTTATGTAAATTAATTTTGACATCTTGTAAAAGTACTTTTACTGATATATCGATTATATCAGTTATTTTCTTTACTGTATAGTAATGGTTACTCTGGAACACCCAAGATTAAAATAAAATTTAGTTGACATAATTTTTAAATACTGGAATTTCAATTCTGAGTAACCTTAGGAACAGTAAAGTAAGAACTTTTTTATATTTAGAGAGGATAAGAGAGAATTAATAATCTCAAATAATAGATGAATAAATTCTGCTTATTCCTGTTGAGAATTTTCAGATAGGAATACTTACTTGATAGTCATTGATTTTATGTAGTGTTGTTAATAACTTAATTACTGAGAAAAACTCATATTTACTGGAAGGAATTAATTTGATAAAAAACTGGCATCAAGTTTAGCAAAATATTTAAATGCATGCCAAATTTTATATCCATGAGTAGCCCAAAGTTAGACTACTAAAGAGTTTATAGTGAGGCACATGTTGAATAAAGCCCAGAATGTTTTAGAGCAGGAAATGCTGGATGGAGAATCTGCATTTAAAAAACAAAAGTTGATGAAAAAGGGATAAAAGTTTCAACCACTTCATCTCTAAAAGTTGCTAATTATTGGACACTTGAATGTGATATAGGAATGTGAATAATTTTATATAAAATATTTATTAGGTCCTTGGAACATATCTTGTTTATTTGTCATGTTCCCTGTTCAGTTAAAAATGTTAATTAATATGAATGGAAGAAAATATATAGCTTTCCCATCATTTTCCTTTATTTAATTTTGTTTAAAAGAATGTGAGCAACAGTTTTAAAAAAATGCAGTTGGAACTTAAACAGTTTTGCTTTGTTTTGTATTCCCAAGTGCAGTATTGAATCTTGGTTTTACAGCTCTTGCTCACATGAGAAGTCCTACTGAAGTAATTGGAACTATTTACATCAGTGGTTCTCAACCTTTCCAATGTACTAATGTACCACTTTCATGAGCATGATTTGTCTTAGGTACCCCCAAGTTTCACCTTACTAAAAAAAACTATTTACTTACAAAATATACATAAAAATAAAAAAGCGTTAAGCACACTATTACTGAAAAATTGCTTACTTTCTGATTTTGTATGAAATTTTAGTTAATACAGACTTTGCTAGTGATTTTTATGTGGCTTGTGAAATTAGGCAAATATCTAGATGAATTGCTGTATACCTTGGAAGATCACTGTGTTGTGAACCACTGATTTACATTACCGAGGGTTTCAGGATCTTAATGTTTGTGGAAGTGGTAAAATTTACTGATAAATTATGGCCTCTTGCATTTGATATTTTTAGAATGTAAAGTGGTATATGAGAAGCAGTATGGTGACATAGAAGGAAAACATTAGAATTCATTGTTCTGCTTGCATGCAAAGAATGTATGGAATTAATTTGTGGTTCATATTTTGGTCAAAAAATAAGGTCAGGTTTCTGCATTAGCATTTTGAACAGTTGATTCCATTCCAGCTGAAAAATCATGCCAAATTAAATGTAGCATTTTTGTAATAATGTTGAAAATTGTTCTTGTAATGTCTGAGTTCTTTTAATCAATTAATTGCTTTTCCTCCACAATAATTGCACACAGCTGAAGGATGATCAGTTTTTTTAAACCAATGTTACTCGAGCTTTTGGATTACAAAATTTTACATAGAAAAAGCAGTCCTTTGTGTACAACCCTGGAAATAACTAAATAATGAGAGCTGGTATATACTTTTAATAAAAATTAAAACTTGAATTATTAATTTCAGCTGATCAAAAATATATAAAACAATGTAAAGCTAAAAAAAAGTACTAAAATGTATCCCCTTCGTTATTATGTATCTTTTCACTTCATATAATGGAGCATTTAACTGTAGTTATCGAACTTTATATTTCTTTACTGCTTTAAGATTTTCATAAATATCTGAATTTAGCGCATAGAAAATAAAATTTAATAGAATTTTATTTTAAAATAACATCTGAAACAAGAAATCTAGGTATGATTCAAATTCATGGTGTTTCCTTCAATGTTATTTATGCAGTGAATTATTTATTATGCTGCATAAGTGTTTTAATAAGTTTTTGGATTTTAGAGGTGTTCGTAAATTGGCATATGTATTGCAGTTGTATATCTGTTTTATCTTTTATCCATTGCTGATATTAAAAAGCTCAATAAAATACTACAGTATTTTAAAACTTTCTTAGCAATACTTGAGATTAAATTGGCATATTGAACTAGAAGTTCTCGTATTCTAATATGGATAATGCGTTACAACTGTTTTTACTGCACCTGTTTCCCGCCTAATAGTACATTTTGGCCTATGCTAAAGTTTAATTTGTTTTCATCAATTCTGTATAGTAATGACAGATTATTGCTTTTAATGCTAATACTGTGGCTTATATAAGTGTTTATCATATTGTTTCATAGCTTACTGAAATGCAAGCTGAAAGTAGTTATTATAGCCCTCAGAAAGTAAAATCCAAAGAAGTTATACGTTGGGAGCAAGAAGGAACCACAATTGAGGTATTCCATTACAACTAAACTTTTCAGGTTATAGTAAATGCCTTAGCAAATTGATGAATAATTGTATTTTTATTAAACATTTTGAAATGGTAGTTAATATTTGGTTGTGTATTTCTATTTTATTGGTTAACTAAAGTAATCCCTATTCTCAATACAAAGTTAAGACATCAATGCACTAAGATTTGGTAACAGTGTATTTCTAAGTATGATATTATTTAATTAATGTATTGCATAATTAAGAACTACATTAGTAAAGCTTACCATACATTTTAATTTTCTCTACTTTTTTGGGTTTTAGTCTTTAATATCTTCAGTAGTATAGCATTTGTTATATTACTTTTTTGTACCTCTGATAGGTGCTTATGATGGGGGAACCGTTTTTTGACTGCCAAATAGGTTTTGTTGGTTGCCAAGCAATGTGCCTTAAAGGAATAATGGGGGTTAAAGACTTTGAAGAGAATGTGAACAGAAGTGATGAAGTAAGTACATTGAAATACTGTTGATTGTTAAATACATATTAAGAAATATTTAATATGTGGACAAAGGGTATGTTCTCATAGGAATCCTGTGTTTAATGGTAATGTGTATAACTGGCATGGTTTTGAGGAACTATCTCACTCAGAGTAACGATGCTATACACTTACTAAACCATAAAAAACTTTAAATTTATTTCTTGAAAATGCAGTTTCCTGCACATTTATTTGCCAAATGTTTTGTATTTAATAATCCTATAGCTACTAATACTTTATAGTTATACAGCACCTTCTAGCTGCAAATCTCTTTTTCAAAGACACTTGTTTTGCAACAATCATGACATGTATTATAGTTTGTGTTGAATCATGGCTGCCTATTTGAATTGAATCCTGTGAACTTATCTTTCTCCCTGCAACAACCATGGTTTTTCTTTGATTGCTTGCTCATGTTAATTTCCTTTGGGTGGGGAGTGCACAGTTCTCTGAGATTTTTGCCTTAGAAGTATCTCTAGGAGAGGCTGTGGTGCTCTCTTAGGTGCTGCCCTCGTGTTGATAAATTAGGTGCTGCCAGTCCTATGCTTCTTCTTTCTTCTTACCACCCATGGTGGTTGTTTAAGGTGCTTTTCTTTTGCCTAACAAGTGATCACTGGTTCACTCCTTTTCTTCAAGTTTTTAGTGTATTGTTTATATAGTTAGTTAGTTGTTAAGTACTGTAGTTAGTAAGTTAGAGTCCTGGTGGGGAATTAGCTGCAGGTGGGATATGCCCTGTTCTCTACGTTTTGCCTGTAATAAGCATATCACTGACTGCCTTAGCAGTTGCTTGAAATGCTTGGGGGGAATCACAAGTGAAGGACAAGTTCTTCATCTGTAAGAAGTTTAGTCCAGAACACAGAAAAAGTGTGATATTCATTTGAAGTCCTCCTCATGGAGACTGCCCCCTGCCTGGCCTCAGAGCCTTCTTAGCTGGATTCAGCTCCCTTTGGCATCGGTGTGTAGTGCTCTTTTGGCACTGCTCCCCTTTGCCAGTGCACAAAAAGAAGTCAAAGCATCACAACTCTCAGACACGGGGTAAGAAACGCCAAGGGGCACTAAATAAAGGACCCAGTTCAAGCCTCCCACCCATCCTGGAGCAACATGGTGGTGCCTCCCGAAAGGACCCTCCTTAGGCCCCTGAGGGATCCACCACCATCTACAAGTCAGGATAGGGTATCAGGCGCATAGTGGGGCTGACACCTTCTCAATCCATCATGGCACCTAGAGAGCAAAAATCTCTCCTAGCACAATGGGCATTGTATTCTGCAGTATCCCTGACAGTCTTCCCACGAGGGGAAGCCATAACCCTTGAGAGGGTGAGTGAACTCCCACCAGTCTCTGAACTGGAGGCAGCAGATTCAGTCACCATGCCCAGGTCTCCGCAACAACTCTGGTCTCTCATCCTCAGCTTCATTTTTTGCCACTGCAAGCATGGTTGGCATCCATTTACATCCCCATCAGACTTGATCTACACTAGATAATCTGTGTGCTAAATAATGAATAGTCATTGCTGGATTGGTGGTTAGAACCCCAATTGGCTTTGGAAGGAGTTCCTTTTGTTGCCCCATCCCTGTTGCTGATCCTGGTTTCCAGTGCCTCTGACCTGGGCTGGGAAGCCAATGTGGATGAGATCAGTACACAGGGCCACAGGTTGCAGGAAGATCACTCTCTTCACATAAACATCAGGGAGATTTGTTTGGCCTGCCAGGCTTTCCTGCCCTATCTAGATGGCAAAGTGGTACGAAGTCTGACAGATAATACTGCTATTGTGTATTACATCAATAAGCAGGGCAGAACCAGGTTGTCGGTCCTTTGCCAAGAAACTCTCACCTTTGGGCCTTCTGTGTGCAGAATGCTGTTTGTTTGGTGGCAGCACATCTTTCCCAGGATTGTTAGCAAATTCTCAGCAGGACTTCCTTTTCTTGCCATGAGTGGTCATTCTGTCCAGAGGCAGTTAGTGTAATCTTCCAGAGGTGAGGAACTCTCCTGGTTGAATTGTTTGCATTCAGTCAGAACAGGAAGTACCATGTGTTCAGCTTGATTCGGGGGATAGACAGGGAGTCCCCCTCAGATGCCTTTTTACTCCCTTGATTGGGAACTATGATGCTTGCCTTCTTGCTGGTGGCCTTCATCCAGAGTCCTCATAAAAATCAAACAAGACAAGGCAATGGTCATTCTGATAGTTCTGGGTTGGCCTTGCCAGCACTGATTTAGCATACTGCTGGATTTTTCCATAGTTTCCCTGCTGAAGCTGCCTCTTTGGCTGCATCTGCTCTCCCAGAATAATGGTGATGTTCTGTACCTGAACCCGGTGACTCTGCATTTGACAGATTAACTACTGCATGGCTGAATGTGGAAGAACAGGAGTGAGTCCAGCAGGTCTTGTTGTATAGCAGAAAGCCCTCCACTAGAGCTACTCACTGGCCAAATGGAAAAGGTTCATGTGCTGCTTCTTGGACCAACGTACCTGGGCCAAATGGGCCTTGCTGTAGGCTATCCTGGACTAACTTAGGCTCCTTAAGCACCAAAGGTTACCCCTGTCATTGATTAAGGTCCACTTGGCAGCTGTTTTGGCCTCCTGCTCTCATTCTAGTGCAGGTTGGTCTTTGCTCACAACATTATGGTTTAGTTTTTGAAAGGTCTGAAGTGAGTCTTTCCCCATGTTTGGGGCCTGGTGCTCTTGAAGCTCATTAGTTCCCCCTTCAAGCCTATGTCTCCCTGCTCCCTTCTTTCCTGGAAGGTTTCTTTCCTTGTTGCAATAACATCTGCCCACAGGATCTCTGAGATCAGGGCATCTACATTGGACTCGCTCTATACTGTATTGAACAAGGACGAGGTCCAACAGTGGCTGCATCCTGCCAAAACTAGTTTCTCAGTTTCCTACCAGCCAGAACAAAACTGCCTCAAATGGTGATTTTTAACTGACCACTTGACTAGGACTCAGGTCTCATTAGTTGACTTACTGGCCCAAGTATCGATTCAAGGTATCTGCAGGACCACTGCTTGGTTACCTATCCACACGTTTACATTGCATTATATACTTAACAGCAGATCTGAGAAGGTGCTGGCTTTGGAAGAGCAATATTACAAGCTGCATGACAATGAGCTACAGGGATACTGCTTGGGAGTCACCTAGAATGAATTCGACGTGAGTAAGCATTCGAAGAAAAAATGGTTACCTTTTCATCACTGTTGTTCTTTGAGATGCACGGCTCATGTCTAGTCCATTACTCTCTATCGGAGTTGCTGGCTAGAATGATCTGGGAGAGTGTAGAGCCAGTAGTGCCTAATATACTGTCACATGAGGACAGCACATCAGAGGGTGACACAGCTGACCTTACGGATACTGCTAAGGCAGAAATCTCTGACAACTGTGCATGTGAACATAAGCCTCTAGAATGGAATGGATATAAGTAACACATCTCAAAGAACAATAGTTATGAAAGGAAGGTACATGTTTTTTGTCTTTATCTTTTTACTGGGTTCCCACAGTGTCATCTTACAGAGTCACAGGTAGAGTATAATTTAAAAAAGTAACTACTCTTAATGAGAAGTGAAAATGCTTAGCCTTATCCAAAAGACAAGAAGGAGACATTGGAGGGTTATGTATAAGACTGTGACTGGAGGAGGATAAGGCAGTGAGCAGTGTTCCCTCTAAGATTTCCCATCCATGAGTGGAGTGAGTTTTGTCCTGTCCAATATTGACGACATGTGCGCTTGTTTGGATGTGCGCCATCATGGCACCAACCAGTTACTAGCAAAATATGTATACATGCATATATTTAAATTGTTATACAAGAAAAAATACCAAACCAAGGGATAACAATGAGGTACATGGCCCTGTGGTACAGGAATCGGGGCAAGGGGTGGGAGATATGGGGTGGCTCAGGGTACAGGATTCAGAGCAGGGGGGAACTCTGGATAGGGAGCTGGAGGTCAGGGAAGTGACAGCTCCTCACTGGGGAGAGGCTGGAGCTGGTCTGCCCATTCTTGAGGGGGGTGGGCCCAGGACTGGTCTGCCCAGTGGCCCAGGAAGCTGCTCACTGGAGGAGGGGGGTGGAAGTGAGGTTGGGCTGGGCTGCTCGACTCCCTCAACTGGTGGGGGAGAGAAGAGCTGGGGCTGAGCTGATCAGCACGCCCAGCGCACTGCTCCTGGTGTAAGAGTACCAGGGGTGCTGGATGGCAATCGCCCGCCTGGTGGTGCCTCAGCCGAGAGCCAGGGGGATAGGTTTGGGGGCCATGGGGTGGTTCTGGGCTCGGAGCTACTGCTGCCACCTGCCATGTCGCCACTCCAGTCCCAGCCCAGAGCAGTTGCCGCTGCTGTCACCTGCCATTTGGTGGCTCTGGCCAGGGCCGCCCGAGTAGCAGCCCCACACCAGTCCTGTCCTGCCCAAGCAGCTGCCACCCACCACTCAGCAACTCGGGTCCTGGCTGGGCTGTGATGTCCCATTCACCATAACTGGAACTGGGCTGGTGAGGCTGTCCAAATAGGAACACTTTCACCATGCCCTGGCACCAGCTGGATCAAATGAGAGGAGGGCAGTGCAGCTGCTCTCCACCATGGTGCTGCCAGAATCCACCAGGCCACCACCACCACCACCACTCACCTTCCTGTCCACCAGGAAAGTGAGTGGTTGGAGTGCGGCTGCACATCTCTGCAGGCAAGATGGGTAGGCCTAAAATTTTTTGTGCTCTACCGCGCAGGCATGCAGCTTAAGAGGGAGCCCTGGGAGTGAGCAGTTTATAGTTTGAAGCAGCCATGTTTATTGTGAATAGATGATTGTGAGGGCAGTAAACTAGGAAGGGGAATATACAAGGCTAAAGAAGAAAACAGGAAAAGATGGAGAACATATTTCAGTATAAAAATAATTTGAGTGTCCTCACTCTTAATATCAAGTTTACGGTAAGTATTCTGAGCTTAAAAAACTATGGAAGGGTAGAGTTCATTAGCCCAGGATATTTTTTATTAATTTGTATATAAGGAAAAGTTAGTTAAATAATTGTTTTAGTATCTTGAGTTATATCCGTATTGTTGCCAAAAACTCGGGAGTGGATTTAAAGTGCGTTGTTTCAAGTTTTCACAAAGATTAATGTGCAGTTTGCGCACACAATTGTATGCAGAAACAGCAAAAATGTTTGGTCATACTAACCTGATTTTTTCTCCTGTTTGCCCGCTTGTGTCTCTTACTCTTTTTTTAAAAAACCTATCTTTTAAGGATGCCTACTTCTTCAGTTGTGGAGAAAATCTGAGTACAAAAGGCATGACGTACCTTACCAATTCACTATTTGATTATAGAAGTCCAGAAAATAATGGTATTCGTGCAGAATTTATTTTGGATGCAGCTCATCATAAGGTTAGATAATTCATTTTGTTTTCTTTTTTTTTTTTTTTAATTTTCAGTGGATTTTGAAATCCACATTCTAAGACCACAATCTGTTATCCTTTCTTATGTTAAATGGTACCAGACTCCACAGGTGGCCTTGATGGCTCCCCTAAAGGGCAAATTTGGTCCTCAGTATTATTTTCAAAAAACGCTGAATAAATCTATGCACCTAAAAATAAGTGGCCTGATTTTCAAAAGTGCTGAGTACCCACTAGCTACATTCATTTCAAAGTCTCTGGACCTGTAGAAGAAATCTGAAATGAGAAGGGGCACCATCATCATATATCCAAACAGTTCTTCAAGTGATGTCCCTGTGAATGCTCCACTGTTGGTGTTGGGTTCATCCCGGCACCGAAGATCGGGGAAGGCAGTGCTTAGTCAGGCCATGCATGTGCGAGAGCGGCGCATGTCATTTGCGTCTTTGGAGTTTGCACGCTCGGCCCAACTTACCTCAGTTCTGTCTTGACCTCTCTTGGTCGCAGATGGAGCTCAATCCTCTCCTCCTTTGCAGTTCTCTGTTGACAGGAATTAAGTAAATTAGTTAAAAATCATTTCATAACTTGTGTTTTATGGTTAGTATTATTTAGCGTAAAAAATAAAAAGACTTTTTTTCCTCAGAATTGTTGTAAATAGTTAAGATGCAGTCCCCGAGGGTCAGTGCATCTATAACAGGAGGGCCACGGCCCTCAGGCTTTTTTTTTTTAAAAAAGTGCACGTTGTCTATAAAGAACGGGAAATAGCAAAATGCCATCCTCTCCCAGAAGTGTGCTCACTGCCAGAGCCTTATGGCCAAAGCCCATAAAGACAGGGAACTCAGCTTAGGTATGCTTCTGTTTGACAACAAGCTAGAGCTACAGAGAAGCTGTGGCAGTGACTTGGTAACGAAGCAGAAAGAGTCTCAGAGCTAGCTACCACATAAGCCCACTACCAAACAAAGGGTCTCTCCAGCTCGCTCCCTCCCGCCAAGGGTCAGTATGGGAGACAAGACAAGCACTTCGGGAACAGCACGGCCACTTGTAGCATTGGTGATGGAACTACAGTTTCACCCGAAGCAAATTGCAGCACCGACTAGTTCAGCACCAAAGAGATCCGGTGCCAAGGAGCAGGACAAGATGGTGGTACCTCCTGCACCTTCCAAGACCTCAGCTCCCACTAACGCCAGGTCAAAATCAACAAAACTAGTGCTGCACAATGCCTCTCCCTTCACATTCACATTCTCCAGCACCACAAGAACTAATGCATAGACGTCACCGCCATACAGGGAGCACGCAACCATCGGTGCCATACATGGAACCAAGATTGGGACCTTCATATACTCCTACTCTGACACCACTCCCGATTCCCACTCTTATTACATGACTCTCTGATTCCACCACAAGTGCCAGTACTCACACTACAGTGACTGAGGGGGACCGTAGGAGTATATTCTCATACCACCCTCATGGTACGCCAACTGGTCTTATTGCCTGTATCACTCACCCCGTTGCTTTCCATACCGCCATTGGGCAACCCCATGGCAGCAACCTACCATACAGTCAACTCTGGCTCACAGATCACTACCTCCTTTACACCTGCATGCCTCCCCCTCTCATACCATAGAAATGGAAACAGGAGGGACAGATTATCGATGACCCAGATACCGACCACTCAGATGCACAATCAACTGACAAGTCTTCCTCATCCCCAGATGAGGTGGTCATTCCAGAGGACCAGTCACCAACTGATGACCTCAGGCAATTCCAAGATTTGTTTAAGAGGAGTCTACTGTCCAGGAGGTAGTGTTATCAGAGATGCTGGAAAAACAACACAAATTTTTGAAGAATCTTTCTCAAAGTTGAGGATACTCTACCCCTCAATGAGGCGACTCTAGAGACAGTGGACAAGGTATGGCAAACGCTAGCCTTGGCTCCACCAGCTAAGAAAAGAGTGGATAGGAAGGGTATGTCTACACTAGCTCGTTAATTCGAGCTAGGTAGGCAAATGAGGTGACCGGAGTTGCAAATGAACCCCGGGATTTAAATATCCCGGGCTTTAATTGCATGTTCCCGTCCGGTCGCCATTTTGAAATTTCACTGGCCTGAATTCACTGCTGCGCAGCTACACGCGGCAGTGAAACGTTAATTCAAACTAAGTCCTTATGAGGAATGAGGAATAACAGTTAATTCAATCTAAGGACTTAGTTCGAATTAACGTTTCACTGCTGCGAGTAGCCGCACATCCCTGAGTTCGGGCTAGTGAAATTTCAAAATGGCGACTGGACAAAATTAAGGTTGTCATTTTGTTTCCCAGTCACTCAGTTTGGTGAGATCTTTTTGAAGTTCTTCACAGTCTCCTTTGGTTTTGACTAATCTTGAACAGTTTAGTATCATCCGCAAACTTTGCCACCTCTCTGCTTATCCCTTTCTCTAGATCGATTATGAATAAGTTGAATAGGATTGGTGCTAGGATTGGTGCTGTTCCTTGGGGAACACCACTAGTTACCCCTCTCCATTCTGAAAAATTTCCATTTATTCCTACCCTTTGTTTCCTGTCTTTTAAGCAGTTCTCAATCCATGAAAGGATCTTCTCTCTTATCCTATGACAACCTAATTTACACAAGATCCTTTGGTGGGGGCCTTGTCAAAGGCTTCCTGGAAATCTAAGTATACTATATCTACTGGATCCCCCTTGTCCACATGTTTGTTAACCTCTTCAAAGAACTGTAATAGATTAGTAAGACATGATTTCCTTTTACAGAAACCATGTTGACTTTTGCCCAACGAATTATGTTCTTCTGTGTCTGACAATTTTATTCTTTGCTATTGTTTCAACTAATTTGCCCGATACTGACGTTAGACTTGCTGTCCTGTAATTGCCATGGTCGCCTCTAGAGCCCCTTTTAAATATTGGCGTTACGTTAGTTGTCTTCCAGTCCTTGGGTACAGAAGCTGATTTAAAGGATAGGTTACAAGCCACAGTTGTTAGTTCCACAATTTCACATTTGAGTTCTTTCAGAACCCTTGGGTGAATGCCATCCAGCCCGGTGATTTGTTACAGTTAAGTTTTTCAGTTAGTTCCAAAACCTCCTCTAACAACACTTCAATCCGGGACAGTTCCTCAGATTCACCACCCAGAAAGGATGGTGCAGGTTTGGGAATCTTTTTGGAGAAATGTTTTGAAATCATCGTGACTTTTAATAAAGATAAGTTCAAAGTACTACACCCTGGGAGGAAAAATCAGAGACATGTCTATAATATGGGACTAACTGGGTAGGCAGTGGCTCTGCAGAAAAAGATAAAAAATGATAAAAGGTTTAGAAAACCTGACCTCTGAGGAAAGGTTAAAAGAGCAGGGAATGTTTAATATCAAGGAAAAAAAATTGAGGTGGGATCTGATAATTTTGCAAATACGTAAAGGCCTTTATGAAGAGGATGGTGATCATATTTTCTCAAAGTCCACTAGATAAGAAGTAATTGGTTTAGTCTACGGTAAGAAAGATTTAGGTTAAGTATTAGGGAAAAAAATAAAGCAAATTAAGTACTGGAATAGTACAGGAAGGTTGTGGAATCCCTATCACTGGAGGATTTTAAGAACATGTTCAATAAACAGCAGTTAGGGATTATTTAGCTATACTGGGTCCTGCCTCATATTGGGGTAGGAAAAGGAGAAATGGTCCTTTCCAGGCCTATATTTCTTTGCTTTTATGTACTGCTTATTAGAAAAAGAAAAATTATGAAAAGAGCAGTACAGTAGGTATAAATCTAAACATGTAGTAACAGAGTGAAATTAGTAAAGACACAATTCTAAACATTTATTGCTCGTGAATGCCATGTACTTACCTTTAAATTAAAGTCCCTTTGAGAAGCTTTATATCCTTCTCTTGCTTATATGAAAATCTAGTATGAGAATTTGTATAAATAATGCTGTAGTGATTTTTAAAGTGTTTAAAAGGCTAATGATGATAGGCATTCTTTGGTGTAAAAAAATTCAAAATATGTTAGAATTAATAGCTTAGTTTAAATGTTAGTGTAAGATCTCCTATGATGTGAGAGGTCATGTGAAGAATATTTATTGCATTAAAGATATTAGTAAGCTATATATTAACAAACTGCTCAAACTGTTAAGCAGAATTATGGATCTCTTTCTGTGCAGTATGCAATAGAATTTGGACTACCTATCTGAAAGGTGAATTTTCTGAGATAATCTCTGTCTTTTGTTTTGATAAGCCTTTCTATATGTTAATGCACAAACCCAAACAAGCATATATATCTTTGATACTCGGCATATTAGTTTGTAATCTCAAGATTATTTCCTTATACCACTTCTATTTTATTTGCTGTGCTTTGTTGATAGGAGACATACTCAGAGATAGCTGGAATGCAGAGGTTTGGTGCCTTTTACATGGATTACTTGTACACAATGGAAAGCACCTGTGGCAAAGGTACTCCTTTTCTTTGTTTTGCTCTCCCTTGAAAAACAGAAAATAGACTTTGAATATTCCTCCCCCCGGCCTTGACCAAATATCCTCTACCTTACCATAGATTTGTCTTTGGAATTGCATGTTGGAATGGTTTAATCTGGACTAACACATTTGAGTATTCTTAGATTCTTGGTGTTCTAAATTTTTTCTCATAGGTGATTGGAAAAATATTTTTATAACCAACAGCTACCCTTAAAGTAATTTTCTGAAGTACTAGATTGAATTTCATGTGAAGTGTGAAATTTAAGGGACTTTAAAAAATCTGATGCTGTTAAAACTGAGAATTCTGTTTTGGAATATATTTTCTGAGCTTTCTTATTGTACATATAGATGACTTGAAAACATCTTTTTTTCTTAAGAGTTAATCTGTTTTTGTTGCTTATTTATTACTTGCTGTCCAATATGTTGATATCATCACATTATGCCAGGAAAAGTATTCAGAAGAAGAAAGTTATAACACCAGAATTACACGGCCAAGTGCATAGACAAGCCAATGCATTATTTATTTTGGAATGGTGGGATTAGCAAATGCACAGAAGTTAGATAGTTTATAGTATTTTAATTACGTAGAGCTTGAGGATTTATGGGAAATATTGGTTCAAGCCATGTATATATAAACTTCTGCACCAATTATCAGCCATTCTTGAGCTTTCTTATTTTGACATGTTTGGTTCAATTGGAAGTTATCCTAAAATGCTACACAAGGTTAGTTAATGCTTCAACATCTAGCATTTTTTACGTTATAATTTTTGTACAGGCAGTCCCCGACTTACGCGGATCCGACTTATGTCGGATCCGCACTTACGAACGGGCCTTTCTTGCCCCGGAGGTCGAGGTGGCGGATTCCTACCTGCGAGCTCTGGGGCGAGAGAGCCCCATTCGTAAGCTGCTCCGGTGCCCCTGGTCTGCTGGAGACAGTCTCCAGCAGACCAGGGGCACCGGGCGGGTTCCCGCGCTTCTGAGGCTTTGCCAAAGCAAAGCCTCAGAAGCGCGGGAACCCGCCGCTGCTGCGGCTTCAGTCCCGGTGCCTGTGGTCTGCTGGGGACGGTCTGCTGGGGACTGAAGCGGGTCCCGCACCTCTGAGACTTTGCCAGAGCAGACCAGGCTTTTGTTTTGGACCCTGGGGCAGAGCAGCTGGGGCGCTGCCGATTGGTCCTGCAGCGCCGCTCTGGGCACTACTGGACCAACCCGGCAGCACCCCAGCTGCTCTTCCCCAGGTCCTGATTCAGCCGCTGCTGGTCAGTTTCAGCAGCGGCTGAATCAGGACGCCTGGGGCAGAGCAGCTGGAGTGCTGCTGGGTTGGTCCAGTAGCACCGAGGAGCGGCGCTACTGGAGCAACCCAGCAGCACCCCAGCTGCTCTGCCCCAGGCGTCCCCAAGTCAGCTTCTGCTGAAACTGACCAGCGCTGACTACAGGAAGCCCGAGGCAGAGTTGCTCTGCCCCGGGCTTCCTGGAATCAGCTGCTGATCAGTTTCAGCAGCACCTGACTTGGGGACGCCTGGGGTTCTTAAGTTGATTCTGTATGTAAGTCAGAACTGGCGGTCAGTTTCAGCAGCCGCTGAATCTGGACGCCAGTTCCGACTTACATACAGATTCAACTTAAGAACAAACCTACAGTCCCTATCTTGTACGTAACCCGGGGACTGCCTGTATAGGTAATTAAAGGTCCTTTTCTCTGACCAAATAGTCTATAGAACTGCTATTCCATAGTTCTGTCCCCTTGTTGGGTAACTGCTTCATTCCATACCTTCATTTAAGGATGAACAAATATTGTTGCTATGTGGGTTCTCTGGTGCCTACGTGGTTGGTTTCTGATCAAGCAGGTGTATATGTGCCTATCCTCCCATCTGCTCTAAATTAGCTGTTTTCTCTACATATACTTATATCCATACTGGGGAACTCACAATTGTCTGTTGTAAAAACAATTACCACACTTACAATACATTTACACTTCAACACTATTTCAAAATAACTAGTGCTATTCCGAAATAATTTAGTCCACATCTATACAGCAGGCAGTTATTTTCAAATAGCGTCAAAATATTGTCAAGCTGGAGGACTACTTACTTCGACTCCTCTAACCCTCATTGTACAAAAAATAAGGGAAGTTGGAGGAAGAATGCTCTATTATGAAATAAGAGATGTGTAGATGCTCCCTATTTCTAAATAAGATACGCAATTGACGTAGCTCAATTTGCATATCTTATTTCTAGTTAAGCCCTGCTGTGTACATGGTCCCATATAGAATAGTGCTGTCAGCTGAGGAATGGTGAACAGATGCACTGTTAAAGAAAATATTTTGTTCTTATACAAAGTCATCAATATAAAAAGACACAGGTAAGTTTATTACCTCTAAAATTGGATATTTTTCTTAGTGTCCTGTGTATATTCCCACATTAAAGATGTTCTGAACTGGTGCAGTCTGACCATAGACCAAGTGGTGGACAAATGCTCAGAGTGTAATGATTGATATACCTTTTAGTTCTCCTTCCCCACCACTGACACCATAGATGTATCTATACTGGGTTGGGGGGCAATTTAAATACCAAGCTATTAGTCAGAGCTCATTGATCACTAAATTAAAAAAAAAAGGATTCTACACATCAAAAATTAGAACTGTAAGTAATCAGATTGTCCTTAAAGGCACTTTACCTTAGATAAACTTAGAGTAGTTCAGATAGTAACAGATAACATAACATGCTATATTATTTGAATCAATAAGGGTTCACTCTTTTTCTACAGTTATGGATGGAGGTGAAGAGACTTTGCAACTGGTGTATCAGTCACAATGTTCATGCAGTAGTGATCCAAGTAACTGGGGAGCAAAATGCTCTTGCAGACCATCTGAGCAGGTCAAAATAATTTTTGAACAATAGAGTAAGAATATATCTTTTCAGTGTAGGGGGAAATCCAATAATCTTTTTACGTTCAGCAACAACAAAAGTGTCAAAAGTTTTGCTCAAGATCAGGCATATATAGAGAAGCAGTATGGGGTGCCTTTCTTAATTCATTGGTGTCAGTGTCTGATGTGTGCATTTCTCCAGATATCCTTAATTGAAAAAATCATAAACAAAATAAGATAGGCCAAGACTAAGGTAATGTTAACTGTGCCACTACAGCAGTGGTATGTGGACTTAGTTCACCTATCAAGATGTGTAATGGAATCTCTGCTTCTGGCACTGGATTTGTTGGCCAAGAAGTATGGCATGATTTATCTTCCAGAGCTTCAGTCCCTCCATCTAGTAGCATGAGGAATAGGCTTCTGGGATGTTCAGAAAAGAGTTGTCTTCTAGAAGTATAGGATGTAGTGTTATTTTCTCAGAGGGAATCTGCAAAGTACTGTTACAGTCACAAAGTGAAAAGTTTTTTATTGTGTATGGAGTTAATCGCACCGGTTAGTACCTGTTTTGCTAAAACAAACAAACAAATATATTAGTTATGCAGATTCCACCAAGATATGATAGTTCTTGGAATGGTCGAAGCTCTCTTTGCTCATTCCCGATACAGATTATTCCTGTATTTTATTTGTTTGTTTCTTTTGTGCATTATTAGAGAAGTAGGTTAAAGTCACTTTGATCCTGGTTCTAATTTTGTGGGACATTAAGCAAGCCATAAAGTCTATTATGATACATTGCTTATCACTGAAAATGAAATAAGTCTAAATGGACCTTTCCTGAGTAAATATGCTAAGGAAAAAGCAAAGAAATATTTTAATGAATAGTGTAAAAGTTATAAAACCTAAATCACTCCGGTCATCTGAAGAAGTGGGCTCATTATACCATCTACATGTTTTGTTAGTCTATAAAGTACTATCAGACCATTTGTTGTTGTTCAAGTTTATCCTGTGTACAGACTAACTCAGCTACCTCCCGAAGCTTCTAAATCATTAAAGTTAGAGTTTAGCCAAATTATTTTATAATAAATATTTCAGTAGTTAGTACCATCTAATGGTTGTCTAGTAGCCTGAGTACAATGAGTTGGTGGTTTCATTCAGTTTCTTCCAAATGTATGTAACAGAAGAACTACCATCACATTTAGCTTTAATTGGCATACTTATTGGCAGTCTCAGCATAGAGGCCAAAGATCAACTGGACATGGAGATTGAAAAATCCTTTCATCCCTGGGGAGGTCCTTCAAAAACTGGAATGAAACACATGGGTGAAGTAGATTGTATTCTCACTACCTGTGTTATACCTCACATGTGGATGAACGAGGCACATTTATCTTTTAGGGTTGTCAATCCAATTTGTAGTACAAGAATTTAGGGTGAGATTCTCAGTTCTGCTCAGGCTCCTTTGACAGGTAAAAGGGCTTTAAAATCTCCTTCTACAGGAGGAATTCTGGTGTAGGAACTGAGGTCACAGAGGTTATTGGGATTGGGATGACAGTCCCATGTTGTGAAGATTTTAAGCAGCACAGCTATCATAGGCCTCTGGGATCAGGCTTCTGTAATTTAGACAGTTTCTCAGAACTGCCTGAATTATCTGTGTCTGTTTTTAGCTTAAAAAACGTGGTGTAAAGCCACCTGAGTGCTGCCTTCCCTGGTCTGCTCTTTTATATTGCACAGTGTAGAATCTTAGCCTTAGTTTTCTCAGCATTTAAAAGGAATAACACATCTACAACATATAGATTTACTCCATTAACAGAAGTGTTGCATTTACATTGTTTTCTGTGAATTTTTTTTCTGGTATTCTGTGGTCGTAAGAGCGGTATCAAAAATAATTGAAGAAGTTATTCCCAATTATCATAGTTCATTTTACTGACTGAAAAAAATGCATATTTATTTAGTTTCTGGAAATCAGCAAGACCTTTCTTCAGCAAAGAGTGAAGATTTTGTAAATATGCAGGAGATGTCTACAAAAAGCCTAATTGTAGGTCCACTTTATCTTCGATTGGATAGCAGTGCAGGACACAGGATTATGAAAATGATAGCTTGTGCTGTGGAACATGAATATGAGCCATATAACAAGCCCAAAGCAGGTATGTTACTTTTTAAAATGACTGATGTTTTTAGTACTTAAAATAGACCAGATTCAGCATGTTGAAAGGTACAAACTGCAAATATAGGTTGGACCTCCCTGGTCCAGCACTCTTGGGACCTAACCGCTCCTGGAGAGGGAATTTGCTGGATAACAGGAGGTCCCCTGACACCAGCCCTTCAGCTCACTGCCCCTCCCTCATGTTGGTTCCTTTGGTCTGGCCAGGCTGCCTGCTGGCCAGCCCTAGTTCTGCTGCCTGTCAGTGGCATGTGGCCAGCCACACTGCTTCTTCTGGATTGCTGTGGCCCTGAAAAGTTTCCCTTCCCAGACTACTGGGTCTGCAGCCAAAGTCCCGCTGTCGGGGGACACATGGCCCCAGCAGCCATGGCTTGGCCTGGCCAACCCCTCCCGGGCTGCTGCAGCTATAGCCCCAGCCCTGCTGCTGGCAGGCAGACAGTCCTGATCATGCTGCCGTCACTGCCCAGCCTATGGCACTAGGAGCCATGTTCCCAGTACAGTTAGCTACTCTCCAATGGTTTACTCAGAGCACTGGGAGAGCTCTCCCAATGGTTCTGCTGTGGCCAGACCTGCACTTTATAGTTTTCAGTGTAGACAAAGCTGATGCCTCTCCCCGCACCCGGACTGTCGTCATCTCTATACTTGTCTATGTCCTGCTGCATTGTGCAATCTTTATACAGGACCAAAGCAAGTAAAAAAAGGGATGTTAGATATTGTGAATTGAATAGTCGTGTAACCGCACAAAATATCGGTTACATGACTACTCAGTAGTCCCCAGGGGCAGGGCTGGAAGCCAATGAGCTCCTGGCCACACGCCCAGAGATCCCCCTGCCATCCCGTGCTGCTTCCTCTGTATCAGAGGCAGTAGTGTAGGGTGGTAGGTAGAGCTGGTCCATGAGGAGAGCCAGTTCAAAAGCCAGTACCTCTTGTGTACTGGCTGCCTGCTGCCCCACACTGCTGCCTCTGATACAGAGGCAGTAACACAGGCTGGCAGCTTCCCCTGTCTGTGGGGGATCAAGCTCCCCATGGTCAAACTCTGCTCCATGGGATGCAGAGCAGCCTCTTTCCGTGAGAAGCTCAGCTCCCCCACAGATGGGATGCTGCCATGAAGCAGCCTATGTCTACACTAGGCCCAGGCTCACTGCAGACAGAGGCTGATCCATGGCATGTGGATCAGTCTCCCTTGTCTCCTCACCCTCTCTGTGGAGCTGGTGCAGTGCAGGGGGCTGTTTTTTAAGCCGGCTTCCCCTAAGACCGGCTCCTGCCTGCCCCCCTCTTCTCTGTAGGACGCAGTCAGGGCAGGGCAGGTGGATCTGTTGAGCTGATACACATAGGGAGCTGGTTTGAATGCCAGTTTCCTGCACGTATCGGTTCCAGCCTACCCCCTTCATCTTCTGCACTATCAGAGGCAGCAGCGGGGGTGGGAAGGGTGGGGGGGGGCAGGGGGAATGAGTGCTCCTCTGATACAGAGGCAGCGCGGAGGGTGAGGGGAAATGCATATAGTTGATGAGATTAACTGATAAGCCTAGGCTTATCGTTAATTGTATAGTCAACTACATGTTGACATCCCTAGTGAAAACCTCTTGTAAAAGTATGGCTACTGCTGCAATACTTTTTCCTGTTCTGGTGCCCACAATTTGAGAAGGATGTTGATAAATTGGAGATGATACAGTTAGAGACACAAGAATGATTAAAGGATTAGAAATCTTGCCTTAGAAAGATACTCAGAGAGTTCAATAAGAACAAAAGAACATAATGCATTTAGATTAACAAAGAGAAGTTCTGTAAAGGGGTGACTTATTTGCAGTCTTCATGTATCTACTTGGGGAACTAATGTTTAATAATGGGCTCTTCAAGCAGAGGAAAATGAAAAGCAGAGATCCAATGACTAGAAGTTGAATCTACACAAATTCGGATGGCAAATAAAGCATAGATTTTTAACAGTGAGAGTAATTAACCATTGGAACAATTTACTAATGGTGGTGGATTTCCAGTCACTGATAATTTTTAAATAAAGATTGGATGGTTTTCTGAACAATATGCTCTCTGAATTATTTTTGGGAAATTCTGTGGCTTGTGTTACGTAGATGGTCAGACTAGATGATTTTAAGGCAATTTATTTATTTATTTTAATAATATGTCAAATTTGTGTAATCCTATTAATTTTAGATATTGTGGAAGGAAATAAAACTACACCAAACTCAGAAGAAAAAACATCTTTGGAGGAATACGTTCCAACTCGACTTACAAGTTTTACCATTCTTAAGTGCACCATTACCGTCTCTATGGCTGAATTCAATTTACTGGGCCATTTGCTCCCTATAATAATGGGACAGAAGGTATGTTGTTTTTATCTACAGTACATTTTATGTGTATTCTCTCTCTCTCTCACACACACACACACAGATGTGTGATAATGAATTACTTTAATTTGTATGTATTTTAATGACGTGTGTGTGTGTAAATATGTCATTAAAATAAATAAAGATTACAGTAATTCATTATTAGTTTTAATGACATTATTTATACACACACACACACACACACGTGTCATTAAAATACATACAAATTCAAGTAATTCATTATCACACTTATATCTGTGTCCTCTTTTTTGGATCTCTGAGTGCACTCCCTTAGGTCCTTTTTCCATGCCTTTAGATTGTCCCTTTGTTAGACTAGGCCTTGGCTGCATTACTTTGTGTGTCAACCAGTCTTATCCAAAAGGTCCAAACAGATTTAGTATCTGTGGTTCTTCCTTCCAGGAGTTTCAAACAGTGGTGTAGTATAGTATAATAACTTAACAACCTTCTCTAAACCCAAGTATCCTGTATTATAACAGGAGGAACAACGTATATAAAAAAAAAACCAAACGTGTTCATGTCTGTCTTGCCATCCCTTGATGGAACTCTCAGATAGATTAGCTTCTTCAGACAGGAGAGTGGGTACCTATTTTAGGGCAGGTCTGCACAATGTGGCAATGTCTAACTAAGGTATGCAACTCCAGCTCTGTGAATAGTGTAGCTGGAGTTGACATACCTTAGGTCGAGTTGCCGTGGGATCTCCACTCTACATGTGACTTCCCTTATGCCTTTCATTCTGGTGGAGTACTGGAATCAATGAGAGAGCTATCAACAGTTGACTTAGTGGGTCTTTACTAGAACCACTAAATCAACCCCCATGGGATCGATTGTCACATTGCTGATCTCTCCTGGTAAATGTAGACTTGCCCTCATTCTGCTCTCCCACAACAGCTACTACACAGTAAACACCTCTCTCTATTGATAGTCCCTTAAAAAATTTCTGTAGCCGTGTTTCTCAAAGTGGGGTCTACAAACCCCTGAATGTGTGTGACAGAACTCCAGGGAGCCTTCCCTCTCCCTGCTAGTAACCCGTGGGCCCATGGCTAAGGCAGACTCCTTATCTCCTCTTCTTCTGCATGGTTTCTGGAAGTGGCTACCAGGTCCCTGTCTTGGCTGTTACGTGCAGGAGACTGTGCTGCCTCTGCCCAAGTGCTAGCTCTGCAGGTCCCATTGGCCACAAACTTGGAGTGGTGCCTGCATGCACAAAGGCAGCATGCAGAGCCTCCCTGGCTGCCCATGCAAAGAGCCACAGACATAGGTAGGTACTTCTGGGAACTATGGTAAGCACACTGGAAACCTGCACCACCACCTTCCCCCTGTCCAGAGCTCCCTCCCATGCCCAAACGTGCTCCTAGAGCCCATACTACTTCACGCTTAAAGTGCCAGCTCGGAGACCTTCCACCCTCCCCACCCCACATTCCAAACTTGCCTCAACTCAGTAAAAGTGCTGAGGGTGGGAGAGAACAAGTAACACAGGGAGCAGCGATGGAGTGAGTGGGGGGATGACAGTTTTGGAAAAGGGGCAGAACAAGTTCAAGCCTTAGTGAAGGGCAGAGCATCTGGTAAAACAGGGGTCCTCAATTTGCTAAAGTTGGAGAACTGCTTTGTTATGTTACTTAATTTGTATCTGTTTCTTGGCATTGGCTTTGATAATTAAAACTGTAGATCTGCAAGTTGGCTGGATCCAGATGGGAGAATCATCAAACCTAGTAGTTTGGACATTGTCTTTTACAACCTTTAAGTGTTTACTGTGGGATTGCTTATTTTGAGCTATAGTTTTGTTTCCTGCTTGCTTTTCCTTATAGACTCTTATACCAAATTATATATTTGTATAGCAAACATCTCTCTAACAGAGTCAATATACAGTATTCATAAATTATTACAGAGTAGGTCCACTTCTGTCAAATTCACATGCTAGGAAATGACAGCATGCAAACTTATTTTTCTTCAAGGGTACGTCTAAACTACATGGCTCCATCGACGGAGCCATGTAGATTTGTTGTTTTGGCAAAGTCAAATGAAGCCGCGATTTAAATGATCGCGGCTTCATTTAAATTTACATGGCTGCTGCGCTGAGCCGACAAACAGCTGATCGGCTGTTTGTCCGCTCAGCGCGCTAGTCTGGACGCTCCCCTGCCGACATCAAAGCCCTTTGTCGGCAGCCCCGGTAAACCTCATCCCACGAGGAATAACGGGGCTGCCGACAAAGGGCTTTGATGTTGGCAGGGGAGCATCCAGACTAGCGCGCTGAGCGGACAAACAGCCGATCAGCTGTTTGTCGGCTCAGCACGGCAGCCATGTAAATGTAAATGAAGCCGCGATCATTTAAATTGCGGCTTCATTTGACTTTGCCTATGTGTCTAATCTACATGCCTCTGCCGACA
This sequence comes from Pelodiscus sinensis, assembly GCF_052426305.1. NCBI lineage: Eukaryota > Metazoa > Chordata > Testudines > Trionychidae > Pelodiscus > Pelodiscus sinensis. The sequence goes on along the minus strand of NC_143053.1, from coordinate 38,703,842 downwards.
GAGGCATGTAGTCTAGACACAGCCCAAGAGACATCCCTTTGGGTGCTCTACAGCAGTGTTGGTGTGTCTCTGCGCTGGAAACTGGATTCTTCAGAGAAGTGTGTCTGAGGGACGTGCATGCATGGCGAGCAAGGTGTGTGGGTGGTGCATGGCACAACTGCACATGTGCGGCTACCCTCCCCTCAGTTTCTTATAATCCCCAGCTTAAGACCCCATCTCACCTCACTGCCCACCTGAGGAAGCAAGACATAATTATCTACTCTTATTTCGATGATTGCCTCATCAAGACAAGAACTGAGCATCATTCTTGTTGAAGTATTTAACTGGTCAGGGAATGCTTCCACTCTCTGGGTCAGTTAATAAACGAGACAAAATCAGTGTTCACACAGACACAATACATACAGTTCATTGGTGCACAGCTTGATTTGATAACCTTCATAGCCTCCCTGCTGCAAGACAGGTTCTGAAAGATCAGCTTGGTTCTCAAGCTGCGACTAAAGCCATGAGTCACAGCGCACGAATGTCTTCTGCTACTTGGCCATTTGGCATCATGCATCCTGGTCGTTCCAAATGCCCATCTCTTTGTGATGCCTTCAGGGTTAGTGCAGGAGAGTCTACAAGCCAAATCTTCACCCTCTCACCAAAACCCTCTCTCTCCCTCTGACAGTAAGAAGTGCAATACTATGGTGGACAACAACAGAGAACCTATGCATAGGTATGCACTTTCAGGCACATGAACCCACTGCAGTCATCACCACATTTGCCTCCCTCTCAGTATGGGAGGCTCACATAAGAGACTCCACAACTCAATGCATGTGGAAACCAACAGAATGGGTTCTTCACATCAATGTCCTGGAGCTCAGAGATGTACAGCTTGCCTGCAAATATTTCTTACCAGAGATTTCTGGAAAACATGTCAGAATATATCCCGACAACATTGCCTGCATGTTTTATATAAAAAGGCAAGATTTCTCTGTGTACCCACTCCAACTTCCTCCCCAAAGTCTGCTCATCCTTGAACATAAGAATGGCCATACTGAGTCAGACCAAAGGTCCGTCTAGCCGAGTATCCTGTCTGCTGACAGTGGGCAATGCCAGATTCCCCAAAGGGAGTGAAAATAAAAGGTAATCATCAACTGATCCCTCCCCTATCATCCATTTCTAGCTTCTGAGAAACAGAAGCTAGGGGTGCCATTCCTACCCATCCTAATAGCCATTGATGGACCTTATCCCCATGAATTTATCTAGTCCTTTTTTGAACCCTGTTAAAGTCCTGGCCTTCACAACCTCCTCTGGCAAGGAGTTCCACAGGTTGGTTGTGTGCTGCGTGAAGGAAAAACTTCCTTTGTTTGTATTAAACCTGCTACCTATTAATTTCATTTGGTGACACCCCCCCCCCCACTGCTTAAATTATGGGAATAAGTAAATGAATTTTCCTTATTCAATTTTCCACACCAGTCATGATTTTATAGATCTCTATCATATCCTCCCTTAGTCTCCTGTTTCTAAGCTGAAAAGTCCCAGTCTTTTTAATCTCTCTTCATATGGGACCCATTCCAAACCCCTTATCATTTTTGTTGCCCTTTTCTGAACCTTTTCCAATGCCAATATATCATTTTTGAGATGAGGCGACCACATCTGTATGCAGTATTCAAGATGTGGGTGTACTATTGTCACAGATCGTGGGGGCCCTGCATCCCTATCCGCAGTCACATCTGACTCTCAGCCAGCAGGTGGAACAGAAGTTTTATTGGTTCACAGGGACACAACATAGCTCAGACTTTTTGTTACAGGGACTAGGAGCCCATCTTGGGGCTCAGTACAGCCCATCTTGGGGAAAGGAGGGCCAGCAAGCGGGAGGGGGAAGAGAAGGGTGAGGTGAGGGAGCCGGCTTAAAAGTCAGTTCCTCCTAGCCCCGGCTTTGTGGGAGGTGTCAGGGGCACAGTAGTGGCGTTCCACCTTTGAAATGTACAAGAGTCAGTTATATTTACGTCTTGGACCAGATCCTGTGCTCCGCTTAGGACTAAATCAAGCATTGCCTCTCTCCTTGAAGGTCCCAGAACCAGCTGTTCCAAGAAGCGGTCATTTATGCTATCAAGAAATTTTATCTCTGCATCCCATCCTGAGGTGATATGTACCCAGTCAGTATGGGGTTAATTAAAATCCCCCGCCATTGTTGAGTTTTTTATTTTAATAGCCTCTCTAATCTCCCTTAGCATTTGATAGTCACTATCCGTATCCTGGTCAGGTGTTCGTTAATATAGCCCTACTGCTACATCTTATTAGAGCATGGAATTACTATCCATAGAGATTCTATGGAACATTTTGGTTCAGTTAGGATTTTTACTTTATTTGATTCTACATTTTCTCTCATGTATGGTGCCCCTCCCCCACCAGCACAAGCTGTTCTGTCCTTCCAATATGTTTTGTATGACTATGCCCCTTGATTGTCCTTATTCCACCAAGTTTCTGTGATGCCTATTATATTAATATCCTTAAACACCAGACTTTCTGGTTCACACATCTTATTATTTAGACTTCTAGTGTTTGTCTATACGCACTTTAAAATGTGTCACGATTTATCTGTCTGCCATTTCCTGATGTTTTAGACTTTTTCATTTGATTCTTATCTTATCTTACCTATATTTTATCATTTTCCATCCTCTCTTCCTTACTAGAACATCGAGAATCTCTATTAATAGACCCTCCCCTAAGAGATGTCTCTGTCTAATCCAAGTGGTCTTCCTCACCCATCAGCTTTTCCCCCCAGCCATTAGTTTCAAAACTGCTCTACGGCCTTTTTAATGTTAAGTGCCAGCAATCTGGTTCCATTTTGGTTTAGGTGGAGCCTATCCTTCTTGTATAGGCTCCCCCTATCTAAAAAATTTCCCCAGTTTTAATAAATCTAAATTCCTCCTTCATATACCGTTGTCTCATCCACTCATTGAGATTCTGAAGTTCTGCCTGCCTACGTGGCCCTGCGTGTGGAACTGGCAGCATTTCAGAGAACGCTACCATAGAGGGCCTGGATTTAATTTCTTTTATAGCAACCTATATTTGTTGCCCTTTTCTGACATTTTTGCAGTGCATCAACAAGACTATTCACCTATCTGTTTTTTTCCCCCCAAGCCTTGTGCCAGTTTCTTCGAAGTACAAATACATACCCTCAATGTACGCAGTATGCTTTCTTTTTACCACTATAGAACAAGGTCCTTCTGAGCTTCGCCCAAACACTTTATCTCTATTGCAGAACGCAGTAAGGGATAGCAAATATCATCTAAAAGGTTATCACACTGGATGTCAGACTGCATAAAAATGTGTTCTCACCATAACCAATTGTCACCACCTACCTCAATTTGTGCCCATTCCACCAGGGCAGTAGCCACGTCAGTTGCCTACCTCCACAAGGTCCCCTTTGAAGATCCATATGCTTCTGCCACTTGGACCTCAGACCAAACTTTGCCAGGCACTATGACCTTTTGCAGGGACCTCTCTCCTCCATCAGAGTGGCCACAGCCTTACTGTGCACTGTTTACTTACCAGATTCAAAGTCCCTACCTTCATAGCATATATTGCTTGGCAATCACCTGCTGTGGAGCACCCACAAGGGCGTGTCTCTCTCAAAGAGGAGGTTACGCAGCTTTAGCAGTAATTGACGTTCTTTGAGATGAGTGTCCTTATGGGTGCTCTACTACCCTCTCTTCCTCCCCGCTACTTCGGAGACCTTTTTATCAGGCTGGTTTTCTGGGTAGAGAAGGAACTGAGGGGACTGTGGCCATGTATGCTCTGTCGTGTCACACAAGGCCCGTGCACCCTTCTCGCTGCCCGTGCGCCCCCCGCCCCCCAAGGACTGCTGAAAGAATCCGGCCTGTGGCTCTGAGAGACACTGATACTTGCTTTAGAGCACGCACAGGGACACTCATCTTAAAGAACTTCAGTAACTGCTAAAGATGAGTAACCTCCTCATTTCCCTGTGCTATATGGAGGGTAGGTTCAAGGTATGAGCCTTCACCTCCGCAAGATGAGACTCCATACTCCCAGCCCCCTCACTCACTCCCCTGCCGAGACCCCACACCTCCACTCCTCCGAGACCCTGCATCTCCACTTCCCTCACTTATACCCCCCAAGCAGAGACCCCAAACCCCCAGCCTGCTCCTGCACCCTCCTCTGCTCTCTTGCACCCTACCCCCTTGCCAGACAATCTTCCCTGAGTCGTGAATATCTGCAGATATCTATGGATCTGCAGGGCTCTAATTATATTTTTTTTAAAAACATCAGCCACAGTGGCCAATGTATTTTCATCAGTACCCTTGTTGACTATACAACCTTGTCTGTGTGCTACTCAGTACTAAATGAAACCAGAAATTGTTTACTTATTAAAAAATTATGATGATATAATTAAAGATAGTGACATAGGGCATGAACAGACTGAGTTAAGCGTTTTCTAGGTTTTGAATGCTTGAATCTGACACCTTACAATGTTTCTTCAATATTTTTGTGTGGAATTTTCTAGGTGTTTTTCAGAGGAAAACTGAAAGAAATCAAAGAAATTCTATTGTGTGCAACTCTTATTTAGCCCCAAAAGCATTGTCAAAAGGAATTAACCATGGAACTTGAGGTTCACTAGGCAGACCTCTTCCATTTGAGCTGAAGGAATAAACAGCAGTAATAGGCTGTTAATCTCCATGTAGGGGGGCCTCTGAGGAAACATGAGCAGGGGAGATGACTGAATGCCAGGTTGATGGAGAAAAAGAGAGGTCGGATGAGGAACTGGAGGCAAAAACCTGGGACTTTGTGGGCAAGGAGCTGGGGAGGGGGTGGGAACGGGCAGCATAAGAGTGACGGGAGGACTGGGAGGAGTAACCTTGAAGTTGTGAAACTGTGAGAGGTTACATAACGGAGAATGGGACAGGTATGGAGTGCCAGACAGACAGGTTGAGAAATTATTGGCAGAAGTGTCTGTACTCAATGGAGCAACCTCTTCTTTAGGAAAGCCCAGATTACTTAGTCTCACCATCCCTTCGCTGTCAGTAAATATCTGTGGGTATGTCTACACTACAGTGTTATTTTGAAATATCTTATTTCAAAATAGCTAATTCGAAATAAGTTATTTTGAAATAACGCATCTACACAAATGCATTTAGAAATAGTGTTTTGCTATTTCAAAATAGTGCATCCACACAGAGTGGATGCTGAATCGCATTTAAGGCCGGCTGGAACCAGGTCCGGCAAGGCATCAGGTCAAGAATTATTTTGTGTGGCTGTTGCCTGAAGCTGTCTGAGGTCTGTGCTTAAAGGGACCAATCCGGACAGCCGGTTCTCAGGTTTCCCTGCATGCTTGCTTACCTCGATGAGGGACAGCAAAGCATTTTCTCTGTGCATGCTCTGGTTGCCTTCACTCGGGACACCATAGCACTCTGCAACATGGAGCCAAAGCTGCCCCTGGGCACTCTGGTGCTTCTCTTGAACACGTTGCTGCGAACCTGGCTGCACTTTCTGCAGGCTGCCATCCGGGAGGTCCACTGGGGGGCTGCCAATATCTAGGAGGCCCTGCGAGAGAGCTTCCACCCTGAGGAGCACTGAGAGCCTCCCTGGTCTGCCATACTGGGGGCTTGTGCCTCATTCCTCCTTCATGTCCTTCCACTTACCCCTCCCTAATCCCCCTTCCTGATGTCAAATAAAATATATGTATTTTCATGAACACAAACTCTCTTTATTTAACAAAACTGGAGAGGGGGGAATGAAACTCTTGTGAGACTGGGGAAAGGAAGTGAGAGAGGGTGGGAGAGGAGAGGGGGAAACCTTGGAGGAGGGAGCTGGAAGGGGGAAGGAAGGGGAACAAAGGGGAGGGGAAGCTCAGGGCTCAGAGTTAGAGGGTCTCTCCGGACCAACTTGATTTTCATGGAAACCTGCTCCTGGATTTGCATGTGGCCTTTGGTGGCCAGGCTGGTAGCTATCCTGCCATAGACGTCCGCATTCCTTCCTCTAGTGCGGAGATCATGGATATTGGGGGCATCCCCCCGAACCGGAATAAGGTCCATGATCTCTGCCCTGGACCAGGAAGGCACCCTCCTTCTCCGGACCCTGGCAGGCTACTGGGAGCTGGCAGACTGCTCCTGGGGAGCGGTGGAGGGTTGGCTGCCAGTGGCTTGCTGCTCATGTTTTGGGGCCACTGGGTCAGGAGCAGTGACTGCTGGCTTTGGGTTGGCAGGCTTGGAGCTGGCACAGGCACTGTGGCCAGAGTGAACCCCTTTAAGGACTTTAGGGATGAGGGGAGGGAGAGGAGTGTTCTTGGTTGAGGCTGGAGTGGCCACCAGGGCACCCTGGGAAGGTTGGAGGTCCCTTATTTCGATATAAGTGTCTACACAGCGCTCATTTTGAAATAGCTATTTCAAATTTGGCGTTATTCCTCGTGGAATGAGGTTTACCAAATTCGAAATAAGCCCTCCGCTATTTCGAATTAATTTCGAAATAGCGGTTTGGTTGTATAGACTCTAGTAAAGTTATTTCGAAATAACTTTGCTGTGTAGACATACCCTGTGAAGCCCACTGAAAAGTTGTCTCATTTACTGCTGGTTCTGGTCCATGTAGAGCAGGAGCTGGCAAAATTGTATGGAGGGCCATGAATGCTCATAAAATTCAGGTTAGGATGTGAGCTCCTGCTTGGCTCTGGGATAGGGCCTCCAATGAGGAGTTCAGAGTGCAGGAGCAGGCTCAAGGCTTTGACTGAAGTTCAGAGAATGGGAAGGGGTCAGGGTTGGAGCACTGGATGGAGTGGGGACAGGGGTTCAAGCTCTAGGTTGCACTTTGTTCCACAAGCAGTTTCCAGAAGCATGTCTCTCTCCTGGCTGGCTCTTAAACAGAGTTATGGCCCCGTGGCTCTGTGTGCTGCCCTCCCGCTGCAGGGGAGGTGCTTGGGGTGGGAGCAGCGCATGGAGCCTTCTGGCTCCAATGTGTAGGATCCAGGGGGGAATGGGGTATGATGCTGCTTTTTGAAGCTGTGCGGAGCAAGGGAAGCCCCAGACTGTACTCCTCAGCAGGAGCTTGAGGGCTACATTAAAATGACTGATGGGCTAGATGTGGCTCGTGGGCTACAGTTTGTCTACCCCGACATAGAGAATGGCAACATATTATTGATATTGGTTATTCAGTTAGATCAAGTTGCAGAGATTTGTGTGGTGGATCTAAAGGTTCAAACGCTGCTGATGACCTATGTGGGTCAGTATAATTCAGAATGATAGAATACAGGTTTTTTTCCCCATTTCCTTTAGTAAAAACCTATGGCAATGCAAGTGGGCTGTGTCCATGAAAGCTCATGATACCATCTACATGTTTTGTTAGTCTTTAAAGTGCTACTAGACTATTTGTTTTTTTAAATTTACCAGAAAACCTGGTCTGTATCGGTTTCATACCACCCATATCACTGTGGTATCTGAGGGTATGGCTAGACTAAAAGTTTTTGTCAGAAAAAGGTATGCAAAATGCGCTCTGCATTTTGCGTACCTTTTTCCGATTCTTTTGTCAGAAGAGGCTTTTCTGACATTTGACCTGGCTAGACTGGGCCAAATGTTGGGGAAAAAATCCTCTTTTGGAAGCCCCCTTTTTCCTTGTAGAATGAGGAATTCAGGGACTTCTGAAGGAGCACGTTTGCTCTTCCACAAAAAAAAGCAGAAGAGCAAATGCATTCCCTGGACATGGCAGAGTTTTTTCAGGATACCTCTGAGGTATACCGAACCCTCCCCCCCCAGTATAGACATACCCTGTGTGCTTTCCAGAAATGCGTTAAACTACATGCGTTAAACTACATGCATATGTTTTTCACAGTGTTTGTTCTCTCATCTTCTCCGTAGATGGAGAAACATGTGCAGTGGAGTGTCCTTTTCTGGCAGGGTTTTATTTTAATTTAATTTTTTTTTTAAATATGTGGAACGGTAGCTGTGTGTCTATATTAGGAAAAGCAAAGTTAAGAAAGTGTGCCTTACCTTTAGAGTGGTAAAGTTTGTTATGAAACTTAATTCTTTTGTGAATTTATTGAATGCTGTTGGGATGCTTCTGGTGAAAGTTGTTTTTTATTATTGAATATTTCATTGTGTCAAAGGAATGTATTTGTCAACTACAGTATTTCGTTCTCGATCTTTAGATAATCTGTAGGTATCCTAGGCTCAACTCTTGGAGTGATTTGAAGAGAAAGTCCAGACCTTGAATTTGTTTGGAAGTCATTGTAAAGAATGGAGGCCAAGTGTCATATGTTGTGATAGTGCTAAAGGTTTCATCACCAGATATTGCATTGCTGTAATATAGCTGAGATGTGATGAATGGTGTGTCCACCAGAGTGGAATGAAGTCTCCCAGTCAACTGGAGATGGTAGAAAGTGTTACTTGCAACTATTGTTATGTGAGATACAAAATGTTACACACAACAGTTAGGAGATGCCAGAATTAAGGGTCCCTGGGCATTCTGTTCACAAGAGAAGGCAGGAGTCTTGTCAAAAATAAAGCATGCAGTCATGTAAATAAAAACTATTAAAATGCTGGCACAGAAGAGGGCTAAAGTAACGTTTTTTGGATACCTTAATTTGGCGTTTCTATACTTTTTATTGCTTCACTTTGTATTAATTTTCTAGTACAGGCAGTCCCCGAGTTACGCGGACCCGACTTACATCGGATCCGCAGTTACGAACGGGGATTTTCTCGCCCCGGAGGACTCGAGCGAGAAAAGCTCCGGGGTGAGAAAAGCTGCTCCCCGTCTCCCTGGTCTGCTGCGGGAGCCAGCAGACCAGGGAGACGGGGAGCAAAGTGGCGGAGGACCCGGGGCCGGACCCGCGGCCGCTTCCAGATCAGCTGGAAGCGCCGCGGGTCCGGCCCCGGGTCCTCGGCGGCTTTGCTCAGCGTCTCCCTGGTCTGCAGATGCTGAGCAAAGCGGTGGAGGACCCGGGGCCGGACCCGCGGCGCTTCCAGCGGGTCCGGCCCCGGGTCCTCCGCCACTTTGCTCCCAGTCTCCCTGGTCTGCTGGGAGGGGGGGTGGAGAACGCAGCTAGTGCCCCCCCCAGCAGACCAGGGAGATGTGGAGCAAAGCCCGGGGCCTGTGGTAGAGCAGGTGGGGCACTGCTGGTTGGTCCCGCAGCACCGCTCCTTGGCGCTACTGGACCAACCCGGCAGCACCCCAGCTGCTCAGCCCCAGGAGTCCTGATTCAGCCACTGCTGATCAGTTTTAGCAATGGCTGAATCAGGACACCTGGGGCAGAGCAGCTGGGGTGCTGCTGGGTTGGTCCAGTAGAGCCGAGGAGCGGCCGCGCTACTGGACCAACCCAGCAGCACCCCAGCTACTCTGCCCCAGGCGTCCCCAAGTTAGCCGCTGCTGAAACTGACCAGTGGCTGACTACAGGAAGCCCGAGGCAGAGTTGCTCTGCCCTGGGCTTCCTGGAATCAGCTGCTGATCAGTTTCAGCAGCAGCTGACTTGGGGACGCCTGGGGTTCTTAAGTTGAATCTGTATGTAAGTCAGAACTGGTGTCCAGATTCAGCGGCTGAATCTGGATGCCAGTTCCGACTTACATACAGATTCAACTTAAGAACAAACCTACAGTCCCTATCTTGTACGTAACCCGGGGACTGCCTGTAATTTACTTAATCAGACCACCTGAAATGTTATGTTCCATCCTTCACTTTTGGAATTGTTATCTTCACTCACATTGCTCTGGCCTGAATTCCTGGATGGTCCTGTACTGATAGCAGATTTAAGACCTGCTATCTCTTGAGATATCAAGCTTAGAAACAAGATCTATTAACACTAGAAAAAGGAGAGTCCCAAGTTTTTAATGGGAAACAGACTTACTTGCTTCTACTCTAGAGAGGGTCAAGAGATTGGACTTTAAACTACAACACTTTTCTGACTATCAAAGCTAATTTATAATTTTTGTTCTGTATGAGATCTTTACAGTTGGACTCATGGTGTTAAGTGTACCTGACTTTACTGGCTGAGGAATATAAAAAAATAGCATCAGTAAAGAAAGTAAAATTCTTGCAGCAGCATTTGTACTTGTAAATGTACTTATTTGAGTTGAGAGAATGGCTTGCTTGTAGTAAAGTCTCTTTTGAGTTATGTTGCCATCTCAAACTCAAGTTGGTAAAATTTTATAGGAGACCAATATGTATTCTCTAGAAACATTTAAACTTTATAATTCGGTATCAGTGTTCAAGACAACACTTTGTAGCATGTAATTTCTTATATACATTCTGAATTATATTTTACCCACATAGGTCATCAGCAGCGTTTGAACCTTTAGATCCACCACACAAATCTCTGCAACTTGATCTAACTGAGTAACCAATGCCAATAATATGTTGGCTTATAATTTCTTATGCTAAAGCTGAGATGGCCAAAGTGTGCAGTTCATGGGTGATGTGTTGTCCAGCATATATCGGAGTACTTTCTTCTTTAAAGACTCTCCACTAGTGATTTACAGTTAAATAAATTTGTTAATATTAATTGGTTGCTACATTTCCTTTTACTTTTTTGATGCTTTTGAAGTTTGATTAATACGCTCCTCTAATCCAATCTGTCGTTCAATGCTGACATTCATGGATATTATTCTAGATAAAGTGTTAAAGCCATTTGCTCAGTGTGACTTGAGGTGAACATTTGTCATGGATTTTTTTTAACAAAAATCATTGAGCAGTTATTGTAAATTTAATAGAAATCCTGGATTTAATAACTTTTGATTTAAAAAAAAAAAAAAAGCTTTAGAAAATGAGGAGGAACAGTGTTAGTTGTAGTGGGTGGAAGGCAGGGACTGGAGGAGAATGCTACCTTGCACTCACCCCTCCGGAGTGGCTCCTGTGGTTCCTGTCCTTAGATTCACATCTCAGGTTTTGAAAAAGCTTAAAAAACAGCGAATAGTCTAGCAGTACCTTACAGACTAACCAAAAATAAAGATAGTGTGTGTGCTGCAGACTATTCGCTATTTTTTAAAAAAGTTTTTTGCAGCTACAGACTAACATGGCTACTTCTCTGAATGTTAGATTTTGATTAACATTTAATTGCACCCAACTTAGATTTTGGTGTCCCCTGACATACTCCCATCATACGGTCAGAACATTTTTCATATTTAGGATAATGAAGGCCTAATGGTTTGGTGGTAGATTCTTAGGTCTCTGTAAGTGTGATGGAAACTATGCTGATGAAGCTTGCTTCAATTCCTGTAGTTAGATCTTTTTAACTGTAGGAAGCTGTCAATCCATTTTAACCAAGATGCAGGTGTCTACGAGAAAAGCAACATCCAGGACAGATAGCAAACATTTCCATCAGAATTAACCAATAAAAACACACAACTGGAGTCCTTGAAGGTACTTTACCTATCTTACACCATATTCATTCTATAAGTAGTAATTTTGTGGCTTTTCCAGGGACCTTGAAAAACCCTAATCAGATTTTATTTGAAATGCTTCCAGTTTCTACTAGCTTTTATGTCAAATTTCTATTTATTTCATAAACACATTGGTGGATCAAAATAAACTTGATCACTTTTTACCCACTTTGATCATCTTTTTATAAAGGCTGCCTGCACAACACCATTACAATGAAAGGGATCTTTTTGTGTAGTGCTAATAGAGTAGCTCCTGTGACATGACACGTTCTGTGGTAGCTTAGGGAGGATGGTCACAGCTTGATACATTGTATTTCAAATTTTTAATTTTTGACAATTAAATGCATTATATTGTTGTAAATAGTAAAGATATCTGAACATTTATAAACACTGGATAGGGAAGAGTGGCGCAAAGATATTAGCATGAGTTGTTGGCATGGGCATTTTACTTTCAAGTGGCAAAGCAGTGGGTAAATAACCTTTTTATAGACTAGCATGCTGTATCTTGACATACTCTGTACATGAAACTTATTACAGGAAAATTATTTTAGAAGTGTTTCAGACTTTTAAAACATGTTATTGATAGAAATATGATGTCCTGCATCAGGGTATTGCATAAAAGTTTGCCTTTAGAATATTTTTTCTTTTTCTTTCTAGAGTTCATGTGGTTTGTTAAACGCTATAAGCTTCCAGCCTTTAAGGCCTTTGCCTGCTATTAGAATATTGGTGGACAAAATTAACCTGGAACATTCTGTGCCAATGTACGCTGAACAACTTGTGCAAACGGTCAGCAGCCTTAGCCAGCCTTCTGATAACCTGCTTCATTACTGTTATGCACACTGCTACCTTAAGGTAAAAGAAAATATGAATTGTATTTATTATTTAAGAACATGGAAAGAATTAATGCAAATATCTCTCAAGGTCCCTTCCAGTTCTGTGAGATATGAGAGAGGTATACCTCCTTGTTGCTGTGTTGTCATCTGCTCTTCACTCAGCTCCCCTCATTCCACGAGAAATACCACTTAATTCAATTTAGGGCTTTATTCTGGAATCCCGTTTCACTGCCGTATTTAGACGTGGGCTGTTACTTTGGGCTAGTCAATTTTTAAAATGGCGACCGGGTGGGAACATGCAAATCAAATTCTGGTCACCCTCATTAGCCTCCCTAGATCGATCTAGGGGGCTAGTGTAGACGTACCCTCTCTCTCTCTCTCTCTCTCTCTCTCTCTCTCTCTCTCTCTCAAGTTTTAATGCTGATGACCCATTCAACCCCTTAACTCTGTTTCCTGACCGTGTGGTCTTCATTTGACCTCCAGCCCCGCTTCAGTTCTCTCTCTCACCGAAAGGACCATTCACTTGTCCTGATCTTTAGCAAGCACAGCTCTGTTGTTTATCTCTCTGTTGCTGACTTCCCCCTGTCTGGCAATTACATGACATCTTTCAACATCATTTGTTAGTCTCTCTGACCACCAAAAAAGCATGTCACTGAGTCTTTCTGTGACTTTATCAGAATTGGATGACTTCTCATATGCTCTCAGTATTCTCTTCTCTTCCTCTTTCTCCATCAATTTGTTGTTGATTCTCTCCATTTTGCACTCTTTTATATCCACCCTTCACTCTCTTGCTCATCTCTCATATCAAGTGGAGTGAACAATCTCAAGGTCTGCCTTGCTACCTCCACCTTGGTTCATCATCAACAATATTTTCTCTGCTCTTGTCTGATGCTGAAGAGAATTTCTGATGGAAATCCCAGACCAGCCTGAAATTCCTCCATTACAAATTTGTTTTCTCTGATAAGAGGCAGCCAAGGGTGTGTGTGCATATAGTCGTTAGGATTAACCAATAAGCCCAAATTTATCGGTTAATCATGTAAACAACTACATACTAATATCCCCACTTTCTGCAGCTGCTGTCTGGAGTACCTATTTTCCATTTCTATCTTAGACTCTGCAGTCTTTCTTCTCACATCTTCTCCTTTACTAAAACTGCTGTCATCAAAGGCTCAATTCACCTTTTTCTAGCCAAAGCATAGAATTATTATTCCATCCTCATCCTTCATAATCTGTCAGTCACCTTCAACACAGTTGACCATGCTTTTTTTGTAGAAATCTTATTTTCCCTTAAGTTATATAATTGTTTTTTCTTACATCTCTAATCACTCCTTCTAGATGTCCTTGATCCCCTTGTCTGTATAATGTCATCCATCAACATAAATCCAGCTGCCACCTCTGTGCTGCTAATTCACAGATCTCTATCTCCGTCCAGCCAAATTAAAATCTCAGCCTGCCTCTCTGATGTCTCCTCATGTATATCTAGCTGTCAGGTCAAGTTCCGCATAGCTTAACTGGGACTCGTAATAGTCTTCCTTCTCCCAAGTCTTCTTTCTTGTCCTTGATTGCTGTGGACAATATTTTCATCCTGCCTTTTGTTCAGCCCATAACTGAGCTGTCATGGTTGACTCAGACTTCTTTCTGGGGCCTCACATCCACGCTATACCTAAATGTTGCTGATTCATTCTGTATAAGGTCTCTAGGATACAGCCTTTCCATCTATCCAGATAGTTAAAACTCTTGACAAGGTTGATAGAATCATAGAATAATAGGACTGGAAGGGACCTCGAGAGGTCATCGAGTCCAGCCCCCCGCCCTCAAGGCAGGACCAAGCTCCGTCTACACCATCCCTGACAGATGTCTATCTAACCTGTTCTTAAATATCTCCAGAGAGGCAGATTCCACCACTTCCCTTGGCAATTTATTCCAATATTTGACCACCCTGACAGTTAGGAATTTTTTCCTAATGTCCAATCTAAACCTCCCCTGCTGCACTTTAAGCCCATTACTCCTTGTCCTGTCCTCAGAAACCAAGAGGAACAAATTTTCTCCTTCCTCCTTGTGACACCCTTTTAGATATTTGAAAACTGCTATCATGTCCCCCCTTAATCTTCTTTTTTCCAAACTAAACAAGCCCAGTTCATGAAGCCTGGCTTCATAGGTCATGTTCTCTAAACCTTTAATCATTCTTGTCGCTCTTCTCTGTACCCTTTCCAGTTTCTCCACATCTTTCTTGAAATTTGGCGCCCAGAACTGGACACAGTACTCCAGCTGAGGCCTAACTAGTGCAGAGTAGAGCGGCAGAATGACTTCACGAGTTTTGCTTACAACACACCTGTTGATACAACCTAGAATCATATTTGCTTTTTTTGCAACAGCATCACACTGTTGACTCATATTCAACTTGTGGTCCACTATGACCCCTAGATCCCTTTCCGCCATGCTCCTTCCTAGACAGTCGCTTCCCATCTTGTATGTATGGAACTGATTGTTCCTTCCTAAGTGGAGCACTTTGCATTTCTCTTTATTAAACCTCATCCTGTTTACCTCTGACCATTTCTCTAACTTGCTAAGGTCATTTTGAATTATGTCCCTATCCTCCAAAGAAGTTGCAACCCCACCCAGTTTGGTATCATCTGCAAACTTAATAAGCGTACTCTCTATCCCAATATCTACATCATTGATGAAGATATTGAACAGTACGGGTCCCAAAACAGACCCTTGAGGAACTCCACTTGTTATCCCTTTCCAGCAGGATTTAGAACCGTTAACAACAACTCTCTGACTACGGTTATCCAGCCAATTATGCACCCACCTTATCGTGGCCCTATCTAAGTTATATTTGCCTAGTTTATCAATAAGAATATCATGCGACACCGTATCAAATGCCTTACTAAAGTCTAGGTATATGACATCCACCGCTTCTCCCTTATCCACAAGGCTCGTTATCTTATCAAAGAAAGCTATCAGATTAGTTTGGCATGACTTGTTCTTCACAAACCCATGCTGGCTATTCCCTATCACTTTATTACCTTCCAAGTGTTTGCATATGATTTCCTTAATTACCTGCTCTATTATCTTCCCTGGGACAGACGTTAAACTGACCGGTCTGTAGTTTCCTGGGTTGTTCTTATTCCCCTTTTTATAGATGGGCATGTTATCATGTTATCATGTTGTATGTTGAAGACTACAATATCTTCTTCTCTTTGGCCTTGACAAATAAATCAAGTCTTTCCCCCCTCATACCCATTCAGTATACTGTTGCAAAGATAATTATCTGGACTCTCACTTTGAAAATGTCACTTTTCTCTTTGTGTTCCTCCACTGTTTCCTCCTCCTACAGTGTGTCAAACATAATCCACTTGTCTCCACTTTCGAGCCTACCTCCCCCATACCAATTATTGTGAAGAAAATTGAAACTGGTAGATCTAATCTTATGCTTCTTAAATCTTATATCAGTTATATAGTTGGACCTTTTTTCTTGTTTCAGATATTTGGTTTTCAGGCAGGACTGACTTCTTTGGACATTAGAGGATCATACTGTTTACCTACTTCAATTATCCCTTCTTTCAGTACTGCTGTTTATGGCAAACTGCTTAAATTTCCCAAATATTGGTGAGTATTAAATTTACAATATGAAATAATAACAAATCATCTTTCACTTTATTTTTGTGTTATACTTATTGACTTAGGTTAAAGATAAATGGCATTTTATTAAGTGTAGTACCATATTTATCTGTAGGCCTTTTTGTTTCTTTTAGAATATATTATATTATATAGTCTGTTGTCTTCAATAACTTTTAGGTGAGGATGTAGCTGTTAATTGGTATTGTAAGCTGTTTGTTGAATGAATTAAAGTTGGGGGCAAGTTGGGCTAGTGAGAGACCCTCTTTCATCTGAGTGGGCTGCAAGTTTGTCAATCAAGATAGTCTCTTGAAACAGAGTAGTATGGTAACTGTACTTGTATACCTATAATTTGTAGTGTGTGCCGACTGAAACATAGCAGTCCTTTGGAGGAAGACTGCTCTCACAATGTTGTGTGCAATATGCTCTTGCTTTAAGAACATGTCACTTAGGTTTTTTTCCTACTGGTATTACCAATGTGGACAAAATCTAGCAGTATTTGGGAACCCTGTGCATGGGCAATGCTAAACAAAATGTCTCCTGGGCTGCACATAGAACCCCGATGGACCACATGTGGCCCTTGGGCTGCAGGATGTCCACCACTGCATTAAAGGAACAAGCTACAGAAGCTTATAGCAAATATTTTGCTTGAAAAACTAATGGAAGTCTTATGGACCAGTTCTTCTTTGAGTGCTGGTCTTTTAGGTGTTTCATACATGGATGTTGTAGCAAAGCTTCCACTATTCCCTGTGGGTCCTGTGCTTCTGATGGACAATGTTTGCCTCAGAGACTTGATGGGACCCTCCACACAGTTTCTTCTTTTTCTAGAGGCAAAGATTACAGCCTATTAAGCCATACTCATTATAGGCTAGTCCACAGTTTGGGGTGAAAACCCTTCTGTAATCTTGGTCTCCCTTCTCGGGGCAGACTCTGTAATGGTGTGGGGGCAGGGGTGGGGGAACCTGGGCCTGTCCACTGCTGGTTCCAGCCCAGGAACCCTAAGTCAGTAGCAACGGACAGGGTTACTTTTACTCCCCATCTGGCAGCTTTTTCCTTGGGCCACTTCCCCAAAAAATCCCTCCTTGTACTTTTCCTCTGGTACCTGAACAAGTCAGTCCTCAGCTCACACACACACAGTTCTCTAGCAACTAACTTCCTCCTCCCAGTCCTTCACTCTTTTCCTTCCCCTTTCCTTACCTGGGGGAAACCTTTTAAAGCAGACCGACAGGCTTTAATTCAGGGATGGGGAACCTAAGGCCCAGAGGCCACATCTCGCCCCCAGCTTGCCTGGATCCAGCCCCAAAGGCTCAAGGCTCTCCTCTCGCAGCATTGGGGAGCCTATGCTAGTGCTCCAGCTGCCCCCCACCCCTAATGGGCTTGGGGTACACAAAATGTACTAGCCTGGGCCCCTCTAGGCTCTGGTGTAAAGGGGGGAATGTGGGGAGTGTCTTTCTCCTCAGTTGGGGGCGACATCGGAGAAAGCTTGATTGGGTTTTTTTTGCTTCTCACTTGTGTGCAGCCACTGATGGATTTTTTTGTATGTCAGTGGCCCCCAACCCAGAAGAGTTTCCCCACCCCTGCTCTAATTGGCTGTAGGTGTCTTATTATCATATAGCTTCAGGCAAGCAATTAACTAGCCTCGTGTCTGCTTCCTTGATTACATTGCAGCAGACTCTAGCACTTTATTCAGGGAAGAGAAAACTATCTAGAGTCCTGCATACTTACCCTCCATTAGTGTGTGGCCACCAGCTGGTCTCAGTCGGTTACAATATGCATGAACACCATGCACCTGAGTTCAGAGATTTGTAGCGAGTAGTGTCTATTGGTCTGTACCCACACATTTGCTCCCCTCGTACTCTGAACCAATGGCATAGGGAGCAGTATGGACTAACCCCTCTCCAGTTCTTCCTTGTTGCTGCTTGTCCTGATCTGGAATCATGTGCCTGTAGATATTTAAGTGGGTCACTCCAGTCAGGAGGTCCAGTTGGGGACTCTTTTTGCTCCATCTTCTGGCAGCCTTTGGGATGTGTGTCAACAAAGAAGAGTCAAGATTGACTCCCTTAAGACTATGCAATTTATAAGAGTGAACCTAGATTTGACCTCAACAAGGGCATGCTTCCCTACAGAAATATTCAAGAACATGAACAATTTGATAGGACAAGTCTCTTTCATACCATAAGCTCTGTTAGTCTACCTTTTCCTACAAGGCTAAATTATATTGTGTACTTATGTAACACCGTTTGCCAACACCTATTTTGCTTACAAGTCTGACTCTGCTCCATTTACCTACCAAACAGAGACCACATAAACACCAGAATAACAATAGTCATCTTGCCTGGTGGATGAACCTTTGGGAGTTCCTTTTACCACATCCCCAGCAGATATGACTTATCACAAAGGCATCTCTTACTGAGCAGCAGAACTAGACATTCATACCACAAAAGTAATTTGGCCTCCTTTGTGAAGCTATAAATACACATCTACCTATGAGAACTGAGAGCAGGTCAACTACCTTGCAATGTATTCTTCCCACCAAGTTCCCACCATGTCCAAATAATGTCGGACAGCATGGCAACTCTTTTACATAAACAAAGTGGAAGAAAATCCCCTGTCTGAAGCAATTAATTTATGGAATTGGTGTATCAGAAACCTCAAATGTCTTGGCTACCTGCCTGCCAGGTGCACAGAATTCTCTAGAAGATTCTCAGCAGGCATTTCTCCACAGATCATGAATGGGAGATACACAGTTCCATATTGAATGATACACGAAGTGAGGAATTCCTTCTTGGGATCTGTTCTCATCCGAAATGAGTATGTATTTCACCATTTACTGCTCTAGAGCAGATGTGGGAAATATCTGTAGGGGCACTGGTGAGGCCACATCTGGAGTATTGTGTCCAATTCTGGGCTCTCCTTTACAGAAAGGATGTGGACACATTGGAGAGAGTCTAGCGGCGGGCAACAAAAATTATTAGGGGGTTGGAGCACATTAATTACGAGGAGAGGCTGAGGGATTTGGGATTATTTAGTCTTCAGAAGAGAAGAGTGAGGGGAGATTTGATAGCAGCCTTTAACTACCTGAAGGGGGGTTCCAAAGAGGAAGAAAAGAGGCTGTTCTCTTTGGTGACAGATGACACAACGAGGAACAATGATCTCAAGTGCCAATAGGGGCGGTCTAGGCTGGATATTCCCCTAGGAGAGTGGTGAAGCACTGGAATGGGTTACCTAGGGAGGTGGTGGAATCTCCATCTCTAGAAGTTTTTAAGTCTCAGCTTGACACAGCCATGGCGGGGATGATTTATTTGGGATTGGTCCTGCTTTTAGCAGGGGGTTGCACTCAATGACTTCCTGTGGTCTCTTCCAACCCTGTGATTCTATGATTCTGTTATACTGGACAGGCTTGATCCACATTAAGGATGTTAAATGTAGATTAATACCAACTATTTGATTAGTTGATTATTTCCATACACTACTTGACTAGTCAATAAGGGTGCCTACACTTTTGCTCCCTGCTTTTGAAATGTACAAGAGCCCCGTTCTTGCTACATTTCCATAGCAAAAGTGCCTTGGGGAGCATGGAGCAAGCGGGGGATTCAAGTAGCCCCCCACTGGCCCCGTGCTCCCTTCTTATGAAATGTACAAGAGCCCCATTCTTGCTACATTTCCATAGCGGAAGTGCCTTGGGGAACATGCAGTGAGCGGGGGATTCAAGTAGTCCCCCACTGATGCTGTGCTCCCTGCTTGTGAAATGTACAAGAGCCCCATTCTTGCTACATTCAAAGGTGGAAGGGCTACCAGTTCCCTGCTGTGCCTCTGCCCCCTCATAGAGATTGTGCTAGGGGCAACCAACTTTTAAGCCAGCTCCCCCCCCCCCGCACCCCCATTGCCTCTCTGCTGCCTATATCAGAATGTGGGGGGAAGCAACTAGTCGAGTCACTAGTCGCTTATATCCCAAGTCCACATACGCCTTTCCTCCCATTCTCCTGTAGAGCCCTGTGCAGATAGAAAATTAGTATCTGCATCTGCAAAATCTATTTGCAGATATGTGCTACTATAGCCATGCATATAAAATAGCTATCTGCAAATTTGCAATGCTCTATCCATCTGCTTCCAGAAGTTCTGTGGAAGATTCACTATAAGACCTTATCTATATTTACCAAGCGATTGACACTCGAGAGATCAATTTTCCGGGGTTTGATTTAGTGAGTCAAGTAAGGACCTGCTAAATCAGATGCTGAGGGCATCACCAGTGATTCAAGTACTCCTCAGAGTCACGAGGAGTGAGTGAAGTTGGCAGAATTTCTCCCATCGACCTTCTACTGTGGGGTTACCCCATAAAATTGATTTAAGGTATGTTGATTCCAGTTACGTGATTATCATAGCTGGATTTGGGTATCTTAAATTGATTTGCTCCCCCAGTGTAGACATGACCGTACATTGCTCAGATCATTCTTATAGCAGGCAGCTCACAACACAATTCTGATTTCTGAACCTTCTGCAAAGTTAGCCTGTCCTCTCATCCGTTTCCATCACTCCCCAGATGTACTAACTAGGAAGAACAGAAAGATCAGACATCCCAACTCTGTCCCCTGTTTAAGTGGGCAGGCCGTTATGTGTTTTATCAATTAAAATAAGAAAGATTCCATGGGAAAATGTTTTCTGACTATTTGGAGGCATTTCATAATTAATCCTGTCCAGACTCTACAGATATCCTTGGTATTTTAGATTATCTCATGTCCCTGAATATTTCAAGACTTTTCATTAGTTAACTATAGTTCCTTCTAGCAGCAGTCAGTGCCTTCCATCCTCTAGTAGAAGGATGCTTTGTTTTTATTCATCCATTAAGAATAAATTCCTAATGTTCCTTGTTAAGATGTACCCACAGGTGATGAAATCTGCACCACAATGAAACTTCAACCTTATGCTGTCAGCACTTAGCAGAATACCATTTTAACCACTGGTCACATGTTTTACGTCTCATCTTTCCATGAAAGCTGCCTTTTGAGTTGTTCTCATGTCAGCTAAAAGGGTGAACAAACTGGGAATGCTCATGGTTGACCCATCATACACTATTTTTAATACACTTTCACCCAAAATTAGTCCCTAAAGTGATTTCTGAGTTTCACATAAATCAATCTAACGACTTGATGTTAGTCTTCCCAAAACTTTATAGTTCTAATCAGGAGAGAGTACTTCGCTTTCTGGACCTCAGATGGGGTCTGGCATTCTACCTGCTGAGGACAAAACCAATTAGAAAATCACGAAGACTATTTGTTGCTATAGTGGAACAGTCATGAGGGCAAGCATTATCTTCTCAGTGACACTCTAAATGGATCTCTGGCTGCATCATTCTGTGTTACCAATTAGTATATGTTCCTTCACTGGCTGGAGTAAAAGTCCATTCCACTAGGGCACAAGCAGCCTCAAGAACATCTCTTCAAGAGATATCTTCGAGGCATAGCCACCTAGATCTCCCTCCATGCATTCACCCAGTTTTACCCATTAGTTCAAGCCTCCTCTGTAGAACAGTAGGGACTGCAGTATTGCAGCTAACTGAGGAACTAAGGGAGAAATGTCCTTGAATGCTGGCTAGCTGTATGCCATATTGGGAGCTGTGTGTGCTTAGTCAGGACAAACTGCTATTGCAGTTCCCTGGTAGACAACACAAGGGTACATAGTGAAGTACCCATTGGGGGCTCATCTTGAAAATCATCATTACTGCACAAAATAAGTAATTTCTTCCCATTTTTTCTGGAATGAATAGCAAAGATAGAGTTGATATCAATTTTAATATGTTTAACTGAAGATCTGTATTTTACCTTTTGAAACAAAATAGTGCAATAATCTGTAATCTTGCTACGCAAATTAGGTTTTGTGTTTAAAATAGTATGCTGTAGAAAAATTATTTTTGTTAAAAAAAATTCAATTAAATATGGGATTTGGCCTGTCATAACAGAAGTTGTCAGGTATTCCCTTTGGTTCTTTTCTATACTTAGAATGAAAGTCTTCTCCTTGAGTAGCATTATTAAAAAAGAAGCAGAAATCGGGGCAAGAAAAGTTAGCGTAGTAAAAATGCTGCCATCACATTTAATCTTTTCTACGCATTAAAGGGAAACATTTACACTTAGTGTTCTGTCCCATTTATGTTTATGAAACATAGATTCTGTTCATATATAATGCCACACTGGAATATAATATTTACTATTGATAGCTGCACTAAGTTACCTTAAAAAGATGGATAATTTTATTTTAACATAATCAGTATACCACCAGGTGGTGGTAGATTAATTTTTAATCATATTTTCCATTGATACTTCATAAAAACACCTAATAATTTATGTGAAGTAGCATGCTGATCTTTCATTTTGTTGATGAAATACTTTATTATGGTAATTTAGAAGTGATGTAAATTGTCAACAGTGATGAAGAATACTTTAGTCATTAATATGAGGATAAATAAACTTTTTTCACTCATAATCATGGAATCATAGAATCTTAGGGCTAGAAGAGACCTCAGGAGGTCATTGCATTGTTTTGAAATGTTTGGGCATATGTGCTGAATGAAATTTTAAAATGATCTAATTCTTTTCAAGATTTCAGCAGTGAAAATCTGTCAGTAGGCAAGCTACGCATTACTATTTAACAATATATGTCTTTGTGCATATTCTGGCTTCTTATATTGTTCTTTTATAAATGTGTACACTGTAAGTTACTTTATGCGATTCAGCATTATAAATTCCCTAGGCAGGAGAAAAATCTTAATAGGCTATTAACAAAAGAGAAAATTAATAATTTAACCAAAAATATTGTGCTGCTGTAGTGTGAGAAAACATGTATCTACATTTGCTAACATAACTTATAACCCAAACAATCTATAACTTATTACTACATTTTAAAATTATGTTAATAGTGAGTTTGAGCATTTGTGTTTAAAGTATAATGTTTTTGTAGATGTTTAAAAATATAAATGTATTTCACAATCTTAATAAGATAAAACTAACTTATGCAAACAATTTATCTAAACTAAGTAGCACCAAAGCGTAATAATAAAAAATATAAATGAGTACAGCAGCAGCCTGCTTAAATGAAGTGTAGTTTGAAGTGAATAAAACTCCAGATGAAATGCATCAAATAGCACTTGAACTAAATTGAAATCAGCATGAGGACTGAGAACTTCATTGAAGTTATGTACTGAGTGAGAATTAGTCTGGTAGAATGACCTGGTAATGTCATTAAGCTTCAAATCGTTTCTCCCCCCCCCCCCCCCCTTCAAAATTATACCACCTGCTTTATTTGGATTTTTAGATTTCACATTCCAGAATTTCTTAAAGTACACACATCTGATGCTACATATGTTCTGTTTCTTGGGAGAAAATATACACCATAGACCAGAGCTTTTAAAAACAAAGACATTTTATGAACTGTTATGGAATCCTTTAGGTAGTATGTTTTCAGTTAGCAGCGAAAATGTCAACTTTATTTCTAACATAAATCAACCGAATAGTTTTCATTTTTCTTGTTTCAAAATAAAAAATCCAAAACTGTATACTAACTGTATACAGTATATGGCAATTTAGCTATATTTTAATTTTAAAATTTAGTTGAGAAACCTAGGTGCCATGTGATAGATGAAAGCAAATTAGTTCTCCCTGTCCTTCCATAAAGATGTTGACAACAGTTTATCATTTAAACAAGTGATATCTTTTTTTGTTTACTAGTTTGGTGTTTTAATATAAATTAATACGTGGGCATGATTCAAAGAGATTTGCTCAGAGCAAATAGTTTAATATGTTACTGACTACATTTTAAATTCCTGTATTTGTAAGTTAATTTTATAATTAAAATAATTAAAAAATATGTATTCTATGTCATTGTTCACAACGACAGGAACCTAGAAAATACAGTGTTATATATGTGTTTTATAACTAATTTATGCAATGTTGCATAACAGGCTATTAAAGAGCTTTCAGACAAATGTTTAGAAGCAACTGAAAAATTAACAGATTATGGCTTGAAAGACATGCTGACTAATAATAATACTTAATGCAAAACAGAAATCTTGAGAGAATTACCTGGTTTTTGTTTTTTCATTTTTCTTTTGTCTACAATTTATTTTTCCGCATATGAGGTAACTGGGTACAGGGCAGGTTAGTACTGTGACTCATTATCACCATCATCACTTTGTTGTTCTGCCTATGAATGTTTGTTAAGGTTCATGTGGTACTAAAGATTAGATTTGTGACAATTCTGATTTTTGTTTTTGTTGGTTTTTTAATATCTGAGCTGATACACAGATTTTTTTAACTGTATATCTTGAGGTAGATTCGGTTGAGGTCATATGTCATTTGTATTATTATTTTCTCCTCTGCACATTCCCATGCTTGGGCTGCACTATGAATGCAGTATGGACTAATTTAAACTGCTTGTACCAGTGTCAGTTGGAATATCCTCAAACTGCCCCTTTACATTCCTGGGAAATGTGATTTATCTGGAGGGCGAAAATATAAGAGGACAGGTTGAATGAGTCACCTCAGTTCCTTCCAGCTGTGGTGGTAAGTGGATGAGGAGCTTCTCTGGGTTTAGTCTTTTTTGGAACTGTATATTTTAGCTATATCTAGTTAGTGTAATCCAGGTTAGTGTTAGTATAGTGCTCTGTTTCATGCATTTCTTCTTTTGTTTGAGACGATTATGTTGCCTTGGCATGTGGTCCTTGAGGAACAAAAAGCAAAGAAAGTATGTTTAAATGATTGTGCCACTGCCCCTGCTTGGTGCCTGGCCTGTGAGGGCAAAGCCTTTTCTGCAGACATTGTTCAGTTTTTCATCCCAAGACCAAGAAAAGAGTGACAAAATAAATTCTAAGCAGTGCTGCTTTAGGAAGTATTAACATTAAAGCCTTCTGATTCTGAGACACAAGATTTCATTAATGCTTAGAGACCTACTTCAGCTCCAAATTCTCACAGAGGTAAATCTGCTTGGTCAATGCAACCCTATAAGGAAATAAAAAGGGCATGTATCCAGTAAATTGGTGCATGTTAAGCTGGGTTGCTCCAGCAGATTTTCACTAATTGTCCATGTAGACCATACTGTTGCAGACGAAAAGATTCAGTAGGTACTAAAATGCTATATAGATAATTCCTACATTACAGAATCATCTCTCTTAAATATACTGAAATGTACCACACAGAGTATTACCAGTGATTGACTCAGAATCCTCTCAAGGAACTTCCTTCTGTCTTTAAGGAAAAACACAATACAAGAATATTCTTTACTGCTTATACAAAAGCTTCTATTATGACCTCATGCCTCCCCCTTAAGCACACTCAATCTGTGCACATATGTCAACCCAGAGTATTTGCTGATGTTGCTAAGTTTTGTAAGTAAGGTTGTAGAAAAGGGCATTACGCTACAGCATAATACAACAGGAAAAAGAGGATCAGAGGATCTACTTTCTTTGTATCCTGTCTGGAGCTCTAGCTCTGTGGGTATCACGTGAAAGAAGCTCTGTAGGACCTGGGAGTATGTGTAATACAGTTGAAATGTTAAAGAAATTAAGGAAGAAGCATATGACAAGTTCTATTGCAAAGTTTCTCTCCTCATTTGTCACTAATGGTTTAATGCCCTGCACCTGTGCAAGTCAGATGCAATACAGTGTTGTTGGTGGAGAGTCCTGGACTGAACCTCGTCTTGCTGCTTGGGCAACCAGATTTTCTGCCTCTGTAAATTGAATAAATTACAAGTCCTATTTTCCCAATCATTTTGTTGTATAATTTTATTTTGTATTCGTTTTTATGGCATAGTGATTTATAATCTTTTTTCAGCCTCCTTTTCCTGAACTGGATATCTGGCACACCTGGATTTGTTTCTACAGTGCTTCCCTTTTAGGCTTCCTCTGTCCCCACTTGCGTGTGACAGAGCAGTCCAGCAAACATCAGGCTAACTCAAAGCAGTGTATCTTGTGGGAAGCAACATTTATGGCCTCAATGGAGGGCAAATTGTATTCTCCCTGTTCACAGACAGATGACCTTGTACTGCCAGCGCACCAGGCTCTTTTGGTCTGGAATGTTGGATTCTCTCCTAGAAGCCACAATTACAATATGGAAAAATCTGATCAGGAGCTTCGGAAGATGTGTAAGGATGGGGCAGATACTACCCAGCCAGCTTAAGGGGCAAATTCTATAGCAAACCTTGGGTCAGAGGAGAAAACCTCTGAAGAGGATGCAAGATACTGCATTGGGTCTTCAGCAATCTGAGGGAAAAAAAGCAAGGCTCCCACACAATTCCATTTCCTCCCACTGTACATCAGGGAATTAATGAGCAAGTGTGGTGAAAATTGGTGGCTAATAGTGTCTATGTTGGGGCCTCTCATACACACTATTAGCCACCAATTATAGTGTGTATGAGAGGCCCCAACATACACACACTGTATGCCATGACAGTGAATCTCAGAGCTTGGGTCAGTTGATTTGGGCTTGTAGGGCTTGGGGCTATTGGTCTAAAAAATAGCAGTGTAGATGTTTGGACTCACACTAAAGTCTGGACTCTGAAACCTGAAGGTCTCAGAGCCCAGACTCCAGCTCAAGTTCAAAAATCTGCTACTACTATTTTTAACCCTGCAGCCTGAGCAAGCTGACCCCGGATCTGAGACATGATGGGTTTTTCTTTGCAATGTAGACATACCCCAGAGAAGTTATTTAGATACTCTATATCAAGTTCACCACTGCCTCCCATCCTACAATATGTCTAGGCATGCAGAGGAATTTGTCACTCCCCAGTGAAATCGCTCCTCAGGTTGCAGTGTAATGAGAATTATGCCTGTCTGGTTTTCAATCTAGAGACTTTTGTTCTATCGGGAAATGGGGATCAGATTCAGGCAAATGTAGAATGGTATTTCTGCCTTCTGATCATTGGCCATAAACACTTGTGTCACTCTGGAAAGCAAAAAGTGGTCTGCCTCCCCCTTTCCCTCTTCACAAAGGCGCCACATTAAAATGTAGCCAATCTGTGACCAGAACAGAGAGAGTCAAGAATTCTGTTCTCCAGAATCCCGCACCATCATAGCATTACTGGGTGGAGAGCAGGGAACGTGGGGAGAAATACCTTCTTATTGTCAAAATTATCCTGATTTACTGATTAAAGCCCTGACTGAATGTAGGTTACTTCTTTTGTACTTACTTGGGTGCTAGACAGCCTAGAGGAGCTGGCAGGCAGACTTTTTAGTCTCTTAGCCTAGGAGATTTAGGGTACATCTAGACTGTAGCGCTATTTTGGGATACATCCAGTATCCTGAAATAGCATTTTCCACATCTTTACAGCATGCCGATTATTTCAAAATGCAATCAAAATAACTGGTGTTCTATTCCAACATCTCAGTAAAACTCATTCTATGAGGATTAAGGGACTTGTCGGAATAGCGGTTTATTTCAAAATGACTATCTTGAAATAAGCTACACAATTTACGTAGCTTAAATTGATTACCTTATTTCAAGCTAGCACCGCAAGGTATACCTTTAGAAAGCTTCTTGTACAGTTCAGGTATTTTCATGTTACCACAATGGTAAAAATTTGCAAAGGTCCTAAACTTCATTGCATCAAGGCATTACGTGGCAGTGGTTGTAGCCAGAAGCCGCTGTAGTCCTGCTGTGCTACCGGTGATGACATCAGGGAGCCCTATAGAGGGAGTTACATCACTCAGGGGCAGCAGCCAGGGCTGGTATATGTAAGGGGCACACAGACCAGGAGGTGGAGCTGGGAGGTGCATGGGGGTGGGGAGAAACACATGGAGACACCACCCTCCTGGAGCTCTGCCAGAGTGGGTGCCCGCTGGCCCACTAGGAGGACTTGAGGACTGGCTCTAGCTTTAAGGTAAATTGAGTTTGAGACCACTGCATTAAATATAACTTCAATAGCTTGCCAACTTTTTGATAGGGTGGTTTCCAATTCGCTGAAGCACAAGTCTGTTCAGTCAATCTATTTAGGTGTGCAAAAATTGTAAGGATGAAATCTGGGTCTCTCTGAAAGTATCAGGATTTCAACCTCTTTTTCTAGTTACTTACGGAAATACATTCTACAAATGCATTAAAATGCATTTTTTGCAGTCTGCACTATACTAAAGTCATTTGGCAAAACAGAAATCAAGTTGTTGTACTAGAATATTGTCAGACCTAAATACTCTTGCTTTGAAAATAACTATATCAGTTATATTCCAACATATATTTTCCATAAATGTCTTGGCTTTGCTTTGGCATTTATGTTACAGCAGGAGAATGTTATTCTATGACATTTTATTATACTAACAGAATCTCTTTAAATATGTCTGTATCTGATTATTTTGATGGTCTTGAGAATCACCAGAGTTTGTAGAACCATTTAATGTTTAAATAATAGTAACAAGACACTTTCAAAGTTAGTAGGCCAATACTAAACTAACTAAACCCACTTTTTTTCTTACATGTCTGCAAAGTGTTTTTGTGTGTGTTTAAAAATTGCTTAAAATATGTTAGTATTTTTATAAAACATTATATAGAGACCAACCCAGGGCCATTGCATTTACCTCTAAAATACAGTTCTTCGCGTGCTTGCTCATGTCCATTCTGATTAGGTGTACGCGCGCCACGTGATTCCAGAGCTTTTTTCCCTTAGCAGTATCCATAGGGCCAGCAGAGAGCCCCCTGGAGTGGCGCTGGTATACCGGTGCATATATACCCCTGCTGGCCCCTTCACCCCCTCAGTACCTTCTTACAGCCTGTGATGGTAGCTGGAGCATGCTTTCAGGCTGTTAGCCTGTCTCTTAGCAGTTGTATTTCCTTTATCTGTTGTACTATAGTTAAATTTGTAGTTTTATCTAGTTAAGTAGCTGTTAAGTACTGTAAATAGTGTAATTAATTAGATAGGGGAGCACAGCGGGACTCTCCCCGAGGGGAGGGCATGCCAGGGCCCCAGGGCTTTAAACCCTGTGCTTCCTGCTCTAAACCTATGCCCTGTGGAGATCCTCACTCTGACTCCCTGAAGTGCCTGGGAGAAGCCCATCGAGCAGAAAGCTGCTCTATTCGTAAGAGTTTTAAGCCCCAGACCAAGAAAGAGAGGGACTCCTGGTTGAAACTCCTATTAATTGAGTCGGCACTGCAGCCCCAGGGTGAGAAGCGCCCCCACTCCATCTGCAGCACGCCATCAGCGGCACCCGTGTCGGTCAACCACTGGTCAAAGGCCGATAAGGCACCGAGGCATAGGTCGCAGTCCCTAGCGCCGAGAGGCTCCAAGGGCTTCAGGGGACGCTCAATGGAGAGAAGTGCCCAGAAGGTGCGCCCTAAGGAGGGGCACCTGTCTTCTAAGGCCTCAAAGAAGAGGCGCAGCCCAGACAAGGGCAGGAGCCCGGGGCAGCCTGCGGGGATAGGGGAGGTCCATCGTCCCTCCACCCCAGAAAGTTTTGAGGCGGCCCGAAACCTCATTGAGATGGCCGCGGAGGAAGGAGAGGGCCTGGTGCTGCAGGGGTGGACCGCGCTGGCGCAGGGCTCAAGCGCCCCCCAGCAGGCTTTAACAGCTGGGCCGTGTGACTCTCTGGGCTAGGTGCAGGCCTCGGCCCAGCACCAGCAGCAATTCCGGTGCCGGCAAGAGCACCGACACTGGCAGCGGCAGCGGCAGCAGTGGCACCGGGAGTGAGTGCGCTTGGGCACTCAACGGCCTATACGGCACCAGTGCAGGGGACAGCACCGCAGACGGGCCCGTGGGCGGTGCAGGGCCCCACACCGTATTACGTACTGGTTACAGCACCGCAGTCAGTGCCCCGCATGGCACCGATGCTGCTGCCTCTCCCCGCACCGATCCCAGCTCACACCCTGGGAGCACTGGTACCACAACAGACTGTGGTGCAGCAGCAAATGGTGGCACCTGTTGGTTATTTACTGGCCTACCAAATGCAGCTGGGCACGGTTCCACTGCAGCAAGTGCCTCCACTTATGCCCCCACCTGCACTGCGTGTGGAACAAAGGGGCAAACTGTCGGCCATGGTGGCGCAGCAAAGGGTGCAAGTGCCATCGGCTCCCCCCGGTCGGCATCGGACTATTCGTCGGAGTCTGAATCGGTGACATCAGCCTGGTCATCGTACAGGTCCCGATCCCGTCATAGGTCTCGTTCAACTGTTAGCTCGGGTCACCAGGACTCAGCGGACCAGCAGCAGTGGCAGGGACAACCCTAGTGGCCATTTTGGATGCCCTGGGCTTACCACCAGGCCCAGGGGCCCCCTCCTATTGTGTTGGTGGTTCTTCTTTGCTGTGTTATAAGTTTCTGTTTCTAGTTGCTCTTAATACAAAAAAAAAAAAAAAAGAGAAAAATACAGAAAGAGAGAGAAAAGCATATTCAGAGAGGGGTAAGAAGGACACGAGGTTTTCAAGACACTTCGGTTTTCCCTCATTGGGACCGAGTGATGCAGTTTAAAATGCCCGGATCCCTGGGATTCAAGAAATGCGAGCAATGTAGAGAGGGCCATGCCAGCTTCGGATGGTCACGCGTTGTGCATCCGCTGCTTAGGAGAGAGCCATGTCCCACAGAAGTGCTCTCTTTGTTCAAAGTTAACAAGCAGTGTGAGGCGTGAAAGAGAAATGAGGTTGAGAATGTTTCTCTTTGATAAGGCACATCAGCCCCAGGGGCCTTCCTCCCCCCCCCCCCCCCCCCCGCGGCTTTCTCCAGAGCCACATAAACGCCAGGCCTCTTCTCAAACAGCTGCACCTCCCAGAAAGTCAAAACCCTCTCCAACCCGCTCTCTACGTGTTCCTTCTAAGAGTAGATTGAGCGTCAGTATGAAGCCGAGTACTTCGGCCCTATCCAAGGCACCGAGACTCATACCATTGGTGCCGAAAGTGCACCATCAGCCAGCACCGGCAGATACCGCACTGAAGACTTTGGCGAGCGGCACATTGGCACTGCCATCCCCAACAGCACTGACAATGGCGCCTCGAGACAAAACCACCCCATCGGCACTGCTTCACACCGACGACCATGCGGCACCAAAGCGCTCAAAGGACCACAAACCAACTGCCTCACTGCACTGCTTCCAGCGGCGCGGAGAGAGCCTTCGGTGCCAATCATCCCTCCAGACAGAGAACCTGTTCTGGCACCGAAGGAGATGCAGCCTAGGTAGGCTGCAGCAAAGACGCCAAGACCCAGGAGTCTGTCTCCTCTCTCTCTTTCCCCTGCGTTCTCCCCAGAGCCCACCTCGCCACCACCATTACAGATTCCCGCAAGGGCGCCTCCTAGGAGGTTCTTTTCATCAGAGCGTCTCCCATCTCCATTTCTGACGACTCCAACGCACTATAAATATCAGGACCATAGAGCCCATAGAACCCACTACCACAGTTTCTCTGCATCTCCTCCTCCTGTACGTCATACCTCATATTCTCCACCAATATCGAGAGGGTCTCCTACTCGATCCTACAGGAGATCGTACAGTAGATCCAGATACCATGACCGCTCTCCATCTCAGTCCTCATATTACTATAGGAACCGGTATGACAGACGTACATATTACAGGACCCATTCACCCGATCACCGAGCTTCGTATCAAACCTCCAGATCACCATTCAGAGCGAGGACACGTGACTCCCCTTATAGGTACTCTCCACCCACGGAGCCACGTCTACCAGTGTATATTCCTCATTCACCGTCAATTCCTCCACCTCAACCTGAAGGGGAGCACCACACACTACAGAAATCACACCAGGCTCCCGAGTCTTCCGAGGATCCTTCGTCATCCTCCCCTGACGAAGCTATGATACCAGGTGACATCTCCCCCCCCGATGACATTAAATAGTTTCAGGACCTTTTTAAGAGAGTCGCCCGCTCCCAGAACATCCAACTTACTGAGATACAGAGCAAACACCACAAGCTCTTTAAGAACTTAGAGACATCACAACATCCCAAGTTAGTGATCCCTCTGGATGAGGCGATCCTGGAGGTCGCAAACGATCTATGGCAAACACCGGCTTCTGTAGCCCCAACTAATAGGAAGTCTGACAAGAAATACTTTGTCCCACCTAAAGGTTCATAGTTTTTAATCACGCATCCACTCCCCAACTCCCTGGTAGTAGACGCCGGACTCCAGAGGTCACTAGGGCCACAATACAGGAATCAGACCGCGGATAAGGAATCAAGGAAACTGGACTTATTTGGTAGGAAGGTTTATACTTCCGCAACCCTCCTTCTGCACATAGCTAACTACCTAGCTCACCTATCTAACCACAATTTCGATAATTATTTGAAATGTATTGCTCTCACTGACTCCTTACCAGAATTGAAGAAGCCTATCCTCCAAGCATTGGTCCAGGAGGGATACGCCTCTACCAGAACCAACCTACAAATAGTAGCTGATGTGGCAGACATGGCAGCTAGAGCCACAGCTACGGCAGTGGTCATGAGACGCTCCTCCTTCTTACAAGCTGCAGCGGTCCCTAAAGACCTGCAGGCAAAGGTCGAGGACCTCCCACTTGAAAAAGATGTCTTGTTCACGGGGAAAACAGATACACTACTCCACTCTAGTGAAGACACCAGGTCCACTCTAAGGACTCTGGGTATGTACACACCACCTTTTAAAAGACTCCGCTATACACCATTCCAGAGGCGTTACAACTTTTACCACCAAAGGCAACCAGGGCAACAGCAGCAGCAACATCATAGGCCATTTGATAGTTCTCAACAATGTCAATGACCTCCCAGACGCCGTAATCAAAATATCCGTGCGCAAATTAAGCCGTCTGCCAGGCAGCATGTTTGACTCCCTTGTCGAGAGCAATCCTCCAGTCACAGCCGACACCGTCCATTTGTTCCATCACCGTCTACGCCCTTTGGGCAGCTATCACCTACGACAAATGGGTGCTAGAGAGTATAGAAACCGGATATACCATACCCTTTCTCTCCCTACCACTCTCAACCCCCCCCAGCCTGTCCCTTTTCAGAGACCCCTCTCATGAAGCTCTGCTCAGATCGGAGATGCATCCTCTACTGCAGATTGGTGCGGTGGAACCAGTTCCACAAGAATTCAGGGGGAAAGTGCTCTATTCCCACTACTTTATTGTTCAAAAGAAGAAAGGGGGTTGGAGGCCAATACTGGATCTCAGGCAGTTGAACAAATTTCTCCAAAAACACCGCTTCAAGATGGTTACGCTTTCATCTATAATCCCAGCTCTAGATCAGAATGACTGGTTCGTTGCTCTCGACCTTCAGGACGTGTATTTCCATATTACAATTCACCCTGCCCACAGGCGATTCCTCAGATTCGTGGTGGGCAATGGACATTAT
This sequence comes from Pelodiscus sinensis, assembly GCF_052426305.1. Taxonomy (NCBI): domain Eukaryota; kingdom Metazoa; phylum Chordata; order Testudines; family Trionychidae; genus Pelodiscus; species Pelodiscus sinensis. The sequence goes on along the minus strand of NC_143053.1, from coordinate 38,670,739 downwards.
CAATACCGAGACCTTCCCTTTGGGCTGTCCGCAGCACCAAGAGTATTTACAAAGGTACTTTCGGTGGTTGCAGCCCACCTACGTTGCAACAGGATAACTATATTTCCCTACCTCGACGACTGCCTCATAAAGGCCACATCTGCCACACAGGCGAGCAAAATGCTGGCATTCACTATGCAGGCCTTTCATTCACTGGGGCTGCTTGTGAACAGCAACAAGTCAACATTAGCTCCCATTCAAGACATAGAGTTCATTGGGGCAAGGTTAGATTCAAAGAAAGCAAGAGCATTCTTAGCCATTGTAAGATTCCAGTCCCATTCAATCTCTGATAAAAGCATGCACATCCAGCAACACCAGCCAGGTGCTTATACTCCTCAAGCTCATGGGACACATGGCCGCAACCACATTGGTTGTCCAGAATGCCAGATTTCATTTTAGAGCCTTACAACACCGGCTGGCCACCGTCTGCAATCACACCACTCGCAACGTACGCTGGTCAGTTACCATTCCGCCCGACGTCATCTCTTCCCTCACTTGGTGGACGGTAGACAAGAACGTACTATCCGGAGTGCTTTCCGCCCCCACCTTCCAAGCTGTCAAATCACTACAGACGCTTCTCTTCTCTGTTGGGGAGCACACATGAATGGAATGTCTGTGCAAGGCCGTTGGACGCCTCGCGAAACGTTGCTCCATATAAATCTGCTGGAGCTCAGGGCTGTCTTCCACGCATGCAGACATTTCCTCAATCACATTCACAACTCCGTGGTGAAGGTCCTCATGGACAAAGTAGCCACGATGTTTTACATCAACCGTCAAGGGGGACCTCGATTACGATCCCTCTGTGTGGAGGCGGTCTGACTTTGGAATTGATGCATCACCAACAGCATCGTTCTTGTGGCATCATACTTACCCTGGAGTAAGCAACATAACAGCGGATTCCCTCAGCAGGAAATTTGCACCAGACCATGAATGGGAACTCCACCGCAGACCCCTCCACTTCCTATTTCGTGAATAGGGCATACCATCGACCGACCTCTTTGCCACATGCACCAACAGGAAGTGTCTCCGATATTGCTTCAGGGCGGGACTCGGTCGCCATTCCCTGGGCGATGCATTCCTAATCAACTGGAACGGCCCATTGATGTATGCATTCCCTCCAATACCTCTCATTCCCATGGCATTACAGAAGATCTAAGCAGATCGGGCCACAGTGATCCTAATAGCTCCAGCATGGCCCAGACAGCAATGGTACCCTCTACTCCTGCAACTGTCCCGTTACCTGTCCTACCAACTACCACTCTTTCCAACTGTACTCACTCTGGATCACGGGCAACTTCTCCACCCACAACTTCACATGCTGCACCTTACAGCCTGGTACCTAGCTGGTTAAATGAGTCGGAAGCCCAATGCTCTTCTCATACACAGAAGACGGAATAGCACAAGAACCACATATCTATCAAAGTGGTCTAGATTTCGAATCTCATGCTCTGAACAATGTATGGACCCTGCAGTCACCCCCATACATTCTATACTACTTTACATCTTGGAGTTACAATGGGCGGGCCTTGCCTTAGCGTCACTCAGAGTGCATCTCGCGGCAATCTCAGCCTTTCACCAGCCGGCTGACGGCTTTTCAGTATTTGTACACCCCCTTACAAATAGATTTCTGAAAGGGTTAGCAAATTTATACCCTCTGTTGTGTACCCCACCACCACTTTGGAATCTGGACTTTGGTATTGAGAACCCTTACCGCTCCACCATTTGAACCGCTTGCCACAATACCATTGCAAGTCCTCACTCAGAAGGTCGTTTTCCTGCTGGCGATCACATCCGCACACAGGGTTAGTGAGTTATCAGCGTTGATGGCAGTACCTCCGTACACAATTTTCCAAAGAGACTGCGTTATCCTCAGGCACCACCCAGCCTTCACACCTAAGGTTTTTCTGACTTCCATGTCAATGAGCCTATAGTGTTACCAACATTTTTCCCCAAACCGCATTCTTCACCTAGCGAGGTAGCGCTCCATACATTAGATGTGCGCAGGGCACTAGCCTTTTACATTGACCATACCAAACCATTTAGGAAGTCAGGCTTTTACTGTCCCTAGCAGAGCGCTCTAAGGGCGAACCCATTTCTGCTCAGAGAGTAGCTAATATTATTGTAACTTGTATATCTTACTGCTACTCAATTCGGGGAATTCCTCTCCCTGCACGTCCTAAGGCACATTCCACAAGGGCAATAATAGTGTCCACTGCCTTACTAAGAGGGGTTCCACTTGCTGACATCTGTAGATCAGCCACATGGGCAGCTTAACGCACATTCGTAGACCATTATGCTGTTCAGCAAGGATGGCTGTCAGATAAATCTGTAACAACTGCAGTCCTCTCTTATGCTAATTGTTAGAGGTCTTGTATCCCATCTCCTCAGTGCAACGGGGTGAGGGGGGGCGAATACTGATGTGCAGACACCTTCTGTGGAGCACCCACAGGGACTCCTCAAAGAAGAAAGAGAAGTTACTCACCTTCGTGCAGTAACTGTCGTTCTTCGAGATGGTACCCATGGGTACTCCACTACCCATCCTCCTCCCTGCTTCGGCGTCTGCGTCCGCTTCTTGTGTTTCAGATACTGAGGCGGGTACAAGGAACTGGTTGAGACTGAACTGAGCAGTGTGAAAGCCACGGGACGCTCCCCGTATATGCGTGGTCTGGCTGGACTACCGCTATGAAAAATTTCCGTCCTGCAGCACCGGGGCTCCATGTTGCAGAATGCTGTGGTGTCCCGAGTGAGGGCAATCAGAGCATGCAGAGGGAAAATGCTTTGCTGTCCTTCATCGAGGTAGCAGGGAAACCTGAGAACCGGCTGTCAGAGGGGGTCCCTTTAAGCACAGGCCTCAGATAGCCTCAGGAAGGAGCCACACAAAATAACTCCTGACCTGATGCCCTGCCGGACCTGGTTCCGGCTGGCCTTAAATGCAATTCAGCGTCCACTCAGTGTGGACGTGCTATTTCAAAATAGCCAAATGCTATTTTGAAATGCATTTTGTGTGTAGGTGCGTTATTTTGAAATCTTATTTTGAAATAACTATTTCGAAATTACATCTTTCAAAATAACTCTGTGGTGTAGACGTACCCTTAGGCAGCAGAAGTTAATCCTCTTCTAATAGTAATCACATATACACCAACATCTTTAAAGGAATAGGTACCGGAAGAGCAGATTTATTTAAATGTGCCTGTTTTCCTTATATTTTAATATTTTTTCAGAGTAGTACTTGGAACTGAGGATAAAGATGGAGTGTAAAAATAGAATAGAACTGCAAAGGAAGGGGAAGGAAAGTAATGGAAAGAGTTACAGTCCAGCATTTAATTCCCTCCCCCTACCCAGCATCAACATTTCACTCCACAGCTGCCATCTCCTTCTATCTCAAAAAAAAAAAAGTTTTTCCTAACTCTCACTTCCTTTTCCAATGTACACACTCTAACCAGCCACCCTCATCTACTACATATTTTCCCTACCCTTTCAGCTTAATTACATTTTCATATATTGCCATTGCTTTGGCATGTTATTTTGTCACCAGTTTTCACCCTGTGATCTTCCTAATCTTCTCCTCTCAAAGCACTTGTTTCTTCGAGTGCTGGTTCACATTGATTCCAATGAGGTAGGGATGCATCATGTGCACGGAGTTTGGAAATTTTTTCCCTTAGCAGCCCCATTGGGTCAGCTGTGGATCCCCAAGGACTAGTGCCTTTATAGCTCTTAATGTATGACCCTGCTGACCCAACTCCCCCTTCAGTTTCTTCTTACTGTCTGCCGCTGTTTAGGACCAGTGTTTGCTTGTTCACAAATATTCCCGTAGCCTTCTCAGTTAGAGAATAGTTACTGTTGCAGTGTTAATAGTTATTAATTGTTACTTGTTAGTCATTAGTTATTTGGTGGTTGCTATTGTTCTGTCCTATGTTCTGCCAGGAGCTGAAGGGACGCCTTAGTCATAGAACACCAGAACTGGAAGGGACCTTGAGCGATCAAGTCTAGTCCCTTGCCCTCATGGCAGGACCAAGCATGGTCTAGAGCAGTGTTTCTTGACCTTTTTTTTATAAAGTACCTCTTAAAAAATTGTAAGTAACTCCAGTACCTACAGTTTTCAGACAAAAATTTTTTTTCCACCATTGCAACTCATTTGTTTAAAAAACTTAATCCTAGCTTGGCGGGCGATTAAATTTTTGGGTATAAAAAGTACAAAAATAATAGAGCGCTGTGAAACTTAAAACAAAAAATCAGTTTTCTTCAAATTTCAGTTGTGCTGACGTACCCCCCCAGAATTCTCTTGAGTACCCCTAAGGGTACTCGTACCACTGGTTGAGAAACAGTGGTGTAGACCATCCGTGATAGATGTCTATCTAACCTGCTCTTAAATATCTCCAGAGATAGAGATTCCATAACCTTCCTAGAAAATTTATTCCAGTGTTTAACCACCCTGAAGTTTTTCCTGATGTCCAACCTAAACCTCCCTCGCTGCAGTTTAAGCCCATTGCTTTTTGTCCTGTCCTCAGAGGCCAAGGAGAACAATTTGTCTCCCTCCCTCTTGTGACACCGTTTTAGATACTTGAAAACCACTATCATGTCATAGAATCAGAGAGCTGGTAGAGACCTCAGGAAGTCATCAAGTCCAGCCCCCCTGCCCAAGGCAGAACCAATCCCAATTAAATTAACCCAGCTAGGGCTTTGTCAAGCTAAGACTTAAAAACCTCTAGGGATGGAGATTCCACCATCTCCCTAGGCAACCCATTCCAGTACTTCACCACCCTCTTAATGAAATAGTTTTTCCTAATTTCCAACCTAGACCTCCCCCACTGTAACTTGAGACCACTGCTCCTCGTTCTGCCATCTGTCAATACTGTGAACAGCCTTTCTCCATCCTATTTGGAACCTCCCTTCAGGAAGTTTAAGGCTGCTATCAAATCCCCGCTCACTCTTCTCTTTTGCAAACTAAACAAACCCACATCCCTCAGTCTCTCCTTATAGGTCATTTGCTCTAGGCCCCTAATCATTTTGGTTGTCCTCCACTGGACCCACTCCAATGCGTCCACATCCTGTCTATAGTGGGGGCCCCAGAACTGGACACAGTGCTTCAGATGTGGCCTCAGCAGAGCTGAATAAAGGGGAATAATCACTTCTCTAGATCTGCTGGCAATGCTCCTCCTAATGCAACCTAATATGATATTAGCCGCCTTGGCTACAATGGCACACTGTTGACTCATATCCAGCTTCTCACCCACTGTAATCCCCAGGTCCTTTTCTGCAGAACTGCTACTTAGCCATTTGGTCCCCAGCCTGTAACAATGCTTGGGATTCTTCTGTCTCAAGTGCAGGACTCTATACTTGTCCTTGTTGAACCTCATCAGATTTCTTTTGGCCTAATCCTCTAATATGTCTAGGTCACTCTTGACCCTATCCTTGCCCTCCAGCATATCTACCTCTCCCTTTAGCTTAGTGTCATCTGCAAACTTGCTAAGAGTGCAATCCATCCCCTCAACCAGGTCATTAATAAAGATGTTGAACAAAACCGGTCTCAGAACCGATCCTTTTGTCACTCTGCTAGAAACTGACCACCAACCTGACACAGAGCCATTGATCACTCCCCTCTCAGTCTTTTTTTTTTCTAAACTAAACAAGCCCAATTCTTTCAGACTTCCCTTGCCTGAAGTTCAGTGGTTTAAAGGTTGCAGTATTTATTGCATGCTTATGCCATTTAGTGATCCCCATGACTTGTTCCTGAGGTGCTTATGAGAGGCTCATTAGTTACAGCAGTGTAAAATTTGCAAGGCTTTTAAGCCTTGCACAAAGAGCGACACTTTCATTTGCTGGACCTCCTAATGGAAGTAGCTCTTTGTCCAGTGGCAGATAATCACCCGGGCCCAAGCTCATCTGTGCAGTATGCCCCATCCTTGATATGGGATGCGGTACTAATGAAGGACTCCCAGAGACCCCTGGCACTGAAAATCACTGGCATCACACCAACATCCAACTTCCTAGCTCCAATCTACATCCACAATGTCACGCAAGTGCCACACAAGGGTGGCGAAGTGTTGCTCCCCTCATATAGCGGCTAAGCTCCTCAATGGCCCAAGGATACAGAGTCAGTACACAGCAACTCCCCTACAAGAGCTGGTACAGTTAGATGACTCCGGGGATTCAGTCTCTGTTGGGTCTACCACCTCATGTCTCCTAAAAGGAGCACTCTGTGGTGTAGAGGTCTTGGATCTGCCATTAATTCCGGACACATTCAAGGCAGCCAGAAAAGTAAAGAGTTAATTGTACCTCTGGTCCTTATTGAACATGTGCCATCCAAAGGCAAACTTGCTCTATTGAGGTGCTTGATCTCATCGAACTGGAAGTGTTCCCAGTCTCAGATGTCTTAGCAGTGCTGTCCATTACTGGTGCTAGAGCAACACAACAGTACAGCCTGGTATGGCACTGACAGAGAGCACACCAGACCCTCTGGCACCGTGAAGTCAGTGCCAATTCTCCTCCATATTGGAGGAGCGAAGCCACTCCCTGGCACCAGGCTCAAGGGCCTTCTCACAGCACTGAGTGATTGGCAGCATTGCCAATCTAGGTACATCAGGCATCAATCTTTAGTGTGCTTCTCCTGGCACCGTTCCCTGGCCTCCTTTACAGGGCACCCTCAAACAACTCAGGGCTCATTGATGCAGCCTTGGTCCTCCCATTCTGGGTCTTCAATGTCAGAGACAGAATCCACCTATTCCTTTAGGTGAGGAATCAGCAAATGCGAGAGAGAAACTCACATGGTCTGGTCAGAGGTTACCACTGATGCAGTGGCATTTCTGGGCCCCCTGGACATGCCATCAGGCCCATGAGACTTACCTGAGAGCTTCTAGGTATGCTACATTGGCAAGGACCCACTTGCAGTGAATGCTGGAAGCTTTCTCCACCAGCGACACTGTTTGCTTGGTCCAAAGTGTATCCCATGCCCATCAGTTCATCCAGTGATTGATGCTTTGTTGGGGTGGGACTGAACCATGACCCAGCAAGAAGGGTCTAAGGAACAGCAGCCAGACCTCCCAGAGGAACAAGATGACCCTGTTTTCCCAGTAGCTTTGTCATGTTTCTCTCCAGATGAGGCAGTGGTTAGAGCTTTTACCTTGGGCCTTCTTCCAATAGACACTAAGATGTGTTTCGGCATGTAGCCCATAGTATGGGCTTACCTGCCGAGGAGATCATGGAGATGTAGAACCTCATAGGGGTTTCCCTTCCACTCATTAAAACCATGAAGAAAGCAAATACCATCATTTTGCAGGTCCTTGCTTCCATTCCCCCCACAGCCAATGGTGTAGAGCTCAGATATTATGTACCTTGTTAACTTGTTGTGTCAGCAGTTAATGAAAAGGAATGCAAGGATCAGCAGGTGCCTGTCCCCAAGGCCAAAGAGATCTCTTTGGTAGAAAGTTCTAAACCACAGGAGACCTACAGTTGAAGATTGCCAACCTACTATTGTTAACAGATATAACTTTCACTCCTACGACTCACTGTCCAAGTTTAAAAGAACTCCTTGCTGAGGAATCCAGAACAAAGTTCATCTCTCTCCTTAAAGAGAGCAAAAATGTGACCAGAACTACTCTTCAGGTTTTTCTGGATGCAACAGACTCAGCTATGCCTGCACCATCTCTGCAGCAGTCGTTATGAGAAAATCAGCATATGCTCTAGGACTTACCTTTTGTGGGCATGGGTTTGTTGTCAGAATAAACAGACTCAAGGCTTCATTGTATCAAAGACTCCTGGGTCACAGTGAAACCTTTGGGAATGCCCACTTTGGTGACCCCGAAAATAGCCATTGAAGCCTCAGGAGCAGCAGCAGAGGCAATGGCACGTGTGTCTTAGACAAGAACTTTTCCTCTGCTAGAGCAGGAAAAATAGGTGCAGCCCATGTAATTACACTACATGGCAGACCCAAGGCCCTGCAAAATCCCACCTTGGCCCCAAGCAGGGGTTTTGATGGCCTGCCTGGGGACAGCCTAACCAAAATCGGGGATCCTTTTCCATGTTTTCTCAATCACTTGTCCCACTTGCACCTTGCGTGGTTTCTTATAACGTTGGACTGGTGGTCCTTCACAACATGGAAGTAGGATATGCTCTCTAATTCTGCTTTTTCTCTTCTTCCCATCCTTTTCCTCCTTCCCTCTTCAGGGACCCTTTTCTCATGAGCAACTATTTCAGGAGGTGCAGTCACTTCTTGCATTGGGAGGAGTGAAGGAGCTTTCTCGGGAGTTAAATGGCAAGGTGTTTTATTCCCATTATTTCCTAATCCGTAAGGCAAAGGGAGGGCCTCAGGACATAGACCTACATGGCGTAAACAAATTCATGGAAAGCTGAGGGTACTGCATGGTCTTCCTACTGACTATCACTCCTTCCTTGGATCTGGGGGATTGGTATGCCAATCTCAACATGAAGGATGCCTATTTCCACATTTCTGTATGCCTGACTGTAATGGGTAGAGTGGCCACCACTGACCCAAAAGGGGAGGAGCCCTTCTCTGAGCCTGGTAGACAGTGCCTGGCCCCAGCACATCACCTGACTGGAAGCCATGAGGCGGGGCTAGGAGTATAAAAGGCCAGTCACCCCGCAGCCACCAGAGGAACCAGAGGCCTCCCCTCGGCTGTTCTAGAATGACAACGTGCATTTGTTGGACCTCTGCCCAAGCAAGGGGATGTAACTGTTGTTGCTTCAATTTGGACTTATGACTGTTTATTTGTTGTCTCACCCGAACCAGGGTCTGGGCCTAGTGATTATTATCTGTGAACTGTTTATTGGTTGCCCCATCCTGAACCAGGATCTGGGCCTGTTATCCAAGACTAGTTTGTTTATTAACCTGCCCTGATCCTGGGCCAGAGCTTAACTCTGGTAGGCTTGGCCTGATTGTAAACCCAAGCCCCAGGACTTAGTAATTGGGACTGTGTGTGGACTGACCTAAGGCCGAAGCATAGCACAGCTGATTTCCCCCATAACAACTGAGTTGGTGTGGAGTAGGTCAGAGCTGCTGCCCATTGATCCAGAGGGGAAGAAGTTCCTCTCAGAGCCCTGGTGGGCTACATGTGGTGGAGAATGTGGACACGACCCAACCTGTAAAGAAAGGGGTTTAGCCTCCACCCTTTAAAGAAGGAGAATGAGGCATAAAGAGACATGGATATTGAAAATTTTTTCAAGTACCTGACTGAGTGCCAGCAGCAGCAGCAGTTGGTGCAGAAGATAGGCACTCATAAGCAATAGCTTCTCCAGCAATTGGTGGCCCAGCTACAGGAACTTCAATTGCAAGATTTTCAGCAGCTGGCATCCCTCTGGTCCCAACCCAATGGACAATCCTCAGAGACTGCGGGAGGCCTCCCGGCTCCTGCTGCACCAGTCCGTCTCTTCAAGATGGAGCGTGACAACAATCCTGTGGCATTCCTGGAGACTTTTGAGCAAGTAGCCATGGAGGCTTGCTGGCTGCGGGAGCAGTGGGACATGCTCTTAGCTCCCTACTTAGCCAGACCTGCCCAAATGACTTATTGAGGAGGCTCAAGATTATGGGTGAGTGAAGGCTGTAATCCTTGATGCCCTTGATGTTCTGCCAGAAACCTTCTGTTGATGTATCCAGAGTGTAAATTACCCAAATGGAGCACAAACCTGAGCAGTGGCTCATGAAATCAGGAACCTTTTGTCGGCAGTGGTTGTGCCCAGAATGAAACTCAGCTGAAGAAATGATGGAGCGGATCACCCAGTAACAATTTCCCCAAGTCCTCCCACTCAATACTGCCTTCCCCCTCATGGAAGACTTCCTGGTGGCTGAGGCACCACTTGGGTCGGGGTCTCATGCCCCACCTCTGGTGTCTTAGATAGGTGGGCCCAGGAGCCACTCAGAGGACCAGCGAAACACCGGATCATTGCACTGGCGCCCAGGCATCTGAAGCTTGGGCTTAGGAAGTTTATCAGCCATCAAGAACCTAGGCATGCGAGAGTCTAGAAATGCCTCAACTAGGAGGCAGAGATGGGGAGCATAACCTACCGCCTGATGAGCCTGCTCAATCTGCCTGTCCTGAGTTTGGGCCCTGCTTTTCCTGTGGCTGCCCAGGACATTTGCAGCGGAGCTGTCCGGATATGGACTGCAGCTTTGTCTAGGTGTGCACTGTGGAATCCCGGGCCTGAAGATCCATCCAAGCAGATGGCACCCGTGAGGGTATGTTCATGGGAAGTGGTTGCCCTTTTAGACTTGGGATGTGGACAGATCCTTGTCCACAGGGACATATTCCCCAACTCATAGTGACTGATGGGGGAGATTCACCTCCAGTGCATTCACAGACATGTAAAGACATACACTCAGGCTAGTGTGCCACTTACCATAAATGGTATAACTGAAGAAATGCTAGTGGGGGTGGCCCCCACTGTAGCCTACTTGGTCATTCTTGGCTGGGACTGGCCTGGATTTAGAAACCTTCTCCATGAAGCCAGTCTTGGGACACCTTCTACTTAGTTTGCCCTCGGGGGGGCAGGGGGATACAGTTAGCAATAGCCAGTCTGAAGCCCGTGGTGGGGGGCCTTTGAAAGAAAGTGAAGGGGGCAGTTGAAGACTGAAGGATTCGAGCCACTCTGTTTGCTCCTCCAGGAAGGACCTTACAACCACCCACTGGGTTGACTTCTCCAAAGATCAGTGGGAAGATTCAACTTTGAGATTCACTTATGACTGAGTGGCTTGTATCAATGGGGCTGTCATTGACCCATAGAAAGCCGAGCAGTGGCCCCATTTTGAAACTGTGAGACCAGGACCCTTATACCTGAGAAGTCTGTTCTGAGCTAGTGGTCCCTGTCTGCCACCGGAAAGCCACCCACTGACCTAGAGGGGAAGGAGCCCCTCTGACCCATGGTGGGCTACACTGGCACATAGGCATTTCCTAAGACTCATAGTAAATAACAGACATTATCAATTCACCGTGCTCCCATTTGGTGTCTCCACAAATGCCCTTTCCCCCCACTAATTTCATGGCAGTAGAAGCAGCCTTTCTTCACATGAGACAGGTATAAATGTATCCATACCTTGACGATTGGCTGATGCAAGGACACTCCTGGGAGCAGGTGTAGTTTTATGGGAGTCTAGTGAGAGAGACATTCAATATATTGGGATTCCTCCTCTACTTAGACAAGTCCATTCTCATACCAACTCTGAGAATAGAATTCATAGGGGTCGTACCAGTGGTCGGTCAGGCCTGAATGAGGCTCCGGCCACTGCAAATGAGTCTCACTTGCATCTACCACCTGGGAGAAAGAGTCTGGAGATGGTGGTGAAAGTACCAGGGTAAGTCTGCAAATTCCTGTGCTTGTGGCTGTACTGTTATATAGTATGTGAAAGAGTCCTCTTCAGCCCACCCCAACCCTTGCTGACCCTAGTAACAAATGCCTCAGACTTGGGCTGGGGAATGCACCTAGGGCCCACATTGTCAGTGGTCACAGGACGAAGTACCTCTCTAGATCAAGGTCAGGGACCTCAGAATAGTTCGTTTAACCTGCCAGACCTTGCACACCACTGTGGAAGGTATATTACAGTTCTGATGGACAATAGCACCACCATCTTCTTTGTCAACAAGCAGGGAGGAACCTGATCCTCTCCCCTCTTCTCTCCTCTTATGAGATTTATGTATAGTCTCGTCTATCCAGCTGGATGTATCTTATCTCCTGGGAATGTGGAATGACCTAGCAGATTGTTTCACAGTCATGAATGGTCTGTCCACCCAGCTGTCATGCATTCCACCTTGTGCAGGTAGGGCTTTCCTCAGTTTGACCTGTTTGTTACTAGGGACAACAGGAGGTGCCACCCGTTCTGCTCATTTCAGAATCACAGTCCTGGCCCCATCTTAGATGTATTCATGTTTCTGTATGGGGATCTCCTGATTGTGCTTTTTCCCTGATCCTGTTTGTCCACAGGGTGCTTCTCAAAATCTGCAGGGTCAGGGCATGGGTGATCTTACTAGCCCTGCTGACTTCTCACTAGCATTGGCATACCATGCTCCTAGAATTGTCAGTGGACACCCCACTAAAGCTTCTTTTCTACCCAGATCTGATAGTTCAAGACCACAGTTGCCTTTTGCACCTGGACAGACAAACCCTCCATCTCATGGTGTGGAAGTTTCATGGATAAATCTCTTTGAGCTCCAGTGTTCATAGCTGGTGTGGAAGCTGCTTCTTAGCATGAGAAAACCATTCATCAGAGCCAGTTACCTTGCTAAGTGGAAAAGGTTCTTATGCTGGTGTTAGCAGTGTCAACAAACTCCAGTGAAGACACCTTTGCTCCAAAGAGCAAAGTTTGACATTGTCATACATTAGGAGTCACTTAGCAGTTATCTCAGCATTCCTCCCTGGGGAACTGGGTTTACTAGTATATGCCAACCCCATGGTAGTCCACTTTTATAAGGAAATGGAAAGGCTCTTCCTGCACTCTCATCCAACCTTACACCATACAGAGGCTGCACTCTTTAGACATCGGGAAGGCTTTGACCTTCTATATTAAGTGCGTAAGATCATTCAGGAAGTCAACCCAACTTTTTATTGCTATAGGTAATTAAATAGCTAATTAAATAAAGTGTCTCCCAATCTTATCACAGACTGCATCTATACATGTTCAAAGTCTCAGAGGGCTATCTGTGTTAGTCTGTTAGCCACAGGATTACTCATTGCATTTATACCTGTTACAAGCTAGCAAAGATCCCTCTTTGAGTGATCATGGCCAAACCAATAAAGGCTCATGCCTCTTTGACTACTTTCCTTGCCCGAGTACCAATCCATGAGCTCTGCAGAGCAGCAACATGGTTCTCGGTACACACACATTTACCGTTTATTATGCCATTGATCAGCTTGCCAAAAGTGACACAGTTGTCAGCATAGCAGGTCTCTAATCAGTGATTTCTTAATTCTGACCCCATCTCTGGAGGAAGAGCTTAGGAGGCACCTCATTGGAAATGATGTGAACAAGCACTTGAAGAAAAAACTTACTCATCTTTTTTGTAATTGCTGTTTTTCATGTTCACATCTGTTCTAATACCCGCTTTCAGTCCTCTCTTTCGGAGTAGCCAGCAAAAAGGAACTGGGAGAGGGTGGAGGTTTAGCAAGGTCATATATTGAGCACTATACAGGTGTTACTCAAGGGGTTCTCTACCCAATCCAATCGGTCAGATGTGGGGAGCCTTTTTTTGGTTGGGCGCTGTTGGCCCACAGAAAAATCAGTTTGGGGTTCTGCACACAAGTGAGAAGCAAAAAAAAAAAAAGGCCCCTACTAAGGAGAAACACCCTCCACATTCCTTTTACACACCAGCCTAAGGGGGCCCAGTCGAGTGTGTTCCAGCCCTATGGAGGGATGGTGTGGGGACTGGAACACCAGTGCAGAATTCCCAATGCTGGTGGAGGGGAAGCCCAAGCCTTGAGGGCTGGATCCAGGCAAGCTGAGGGCCGCATCTGGCACCTGAGCCTTAGGTTTCCCACCCCTGCTGTGGGGAATGCTATGGGAAAAATTTTCTGACGTGATAGAATCATAGAGTTGAAAGAGACCTCGGGAGGTCATCAGGTCCAGCCCCCTGCCCAAGGCAGGACCAATCCCAACTAAATCAACCCAGCCAGGGCTTTGTCAAGCCGAGACTTAAACACCTCTAGGGATGGAGATTCCACCACCTACCCTAGGTAACCCATTCCAGTGCTTCTCCACCCTCTTAATGAAATAGTTTTTCCTAATATCCAACCTAGACCTTTCCCTCTGAAACATCCATGCAAGCAATGTGCATACACCTCATTAGAATGGGCTTGAACAACACACATCGAATTAACAGTTATGAGAAGGTGAAGAACAGTTCTCTTGTCTCCTTCCCTTATATTAAAAACTTGGAAGAGAGGGAAATGCTGGGAGTCTATCCCCAACCATACCCATCTCATATCAGGCTGGAATCAGTTGTGAGAGCATTCTGTCTCTGTAGTTTTCCACCCCTTTTTGGCTTCTGCTTCACTGCCTCCGGGCCAAGGAACAAATGAAGACTCTGGTCTTGTTGCCTGACTGAGGGCTCATAATGAGATAATGAAATCTTTGGATTCTTTTCCCCACTTCCCACCAAGCTGGCGCCTCCCTTGGGCACCCATATCTTTGTCCCCACCAGAAAGGTAAGTATTATCCAGGACTCCATCTTCCTATCTGATTCTTTCCTCCCTTCCTTTGTTAGTTATTACAAAGCCACCAGTCCTGAGACCAGGACACAGGTTTCCCCTTTATCTCGGCAGTCTTACCATCCTTCCTATATGCTTGCTTTATGGAGGGTTCAATGCCTAGCATCTCCAGTTTTAGGGAGAGAAGGCAAAATTTGGGTGAGGAGTGTGTTTATGCTCTTAAATTATACATAGTGTTTTGGCAGATGTAAAACTTAGTGTACATTTACTTTTAAAATAATGTATTTGAATTTTTTTCCACATGAGCTGCCAGCTCCTGTATTTCTGTTGTTCTTTGTTTCCCGTACAAGAGTTGGTAACTTGGTGACAACCTAAAATAATACAGGTCATGCAAAAATTTATAACACTTGCTACTATATTTACTTTTTCCATCTCTTGAACTTGGATGATGAAGATGGATTATTTAGTTTCACTTTTGTGTCTAGTCATCTTTTAATCAGTTTAACTCTTAAGTTTTGATGCCTGAGCATAATGCTACATTATTAAATTTATATACATAATGAGGAAATGTTTTAGCCAGCTGATGTCATTCACAACGAAAGCAGCTGCATCGTTTTGTGCTATTGTGACATTTTTTTATTAAAAAATTAGAACAATGTAAAATGAACATGACAAACATTAAATGGATTATAAACTGGCTAAATGATAGGACTCAAATTGTCATTGTAAATGTGGAATCGTTTTCCAGTGGGTGTGTTTCTGGTGTAACCCACTGGAATTGGTTCTTACCCCTGTGTTGTTTAACATTTTTATTAGAGTCGTGTTTCTAATTTTAGAATTCTTTAAAGTGTCACTGAAACTTGCTTTTTTCTTTTTTTCCAACATTTTTTCTAGCAAAGGTTTGTCAGTCTGCCTTTTTGCAAAGAGAGTGTGTCCTCTGACTCTTCAGAAAACAGAAATGAAAATGCATTTTTTATTGAGACAGACTTGTCTGTCTTTCCATTAAATAGAAAAAAATTAATTCATGAATACTATAAATTAGTAGTATCCCCCTTGTGGTAAATTGTCTGACTAGCATGTTTATAGAGGTCAGATTGGGGGAGGGGGGAGTGTTACTTAGAGTGTTCAAGAGTGTTACTTCTTGAAATTTCACCCATTTGAGAGACCAAAATAGATGCCACACAGTCAATTATATAAAACTTGATAAAGAAAGAAGAGGTGACACTTGGGTCACATTTGAGGTTTATTAATGGAGCAAAGTAATACATTTTTATTATATCTGTTTTGTATTTATTTTGTTTCGTTTGTTGTATTGACATTTCTATAGCACTCATCATTGTAGTAATTTAGTGAGTTAAAGATACATAATTTATCTCTAGAAGGTAGTATTTCATCCTATGAGGAGAAAACAGAGACTATCATTTGCATAAACATTTCATAGTGCTTGGAACTCAAGATTGTTTTTAAAATTATTTGATTCGTCGTTGGATTATTTTTCTCTTGCTTTTCTTCACAGTTTTGGTATTCCTTGTTAATTAAATGACACACTTGTATAGTCATTGGTTGGATTTTGCAGTAATTCTTGCTTAAATTGTGGTATCAGCAATATAAATGATTTGGTTCCTTGAAGTTTTTATCAGTTTAAATGGAGGATCAAAGAAACCAGTAATAGTATGACATAGGAGATATTGCATACACTGCAAGTGAATCTTGTCTGTATTAAATAACATAAAATATTATAAACTGATTCTATAAAAACAAATTTGTTAGAATATATCCCAAAATTATTTAGGCTTTATAAGTACTTTCAAATTCTTTTAAAGCACATCTACTAGGTTCTAGTAGCAGGTTACCCATTTTGTTATTTTGGAAAAAGTGAACTAATCATATTTTACTGTACAGGATATGAGTAATAACAAAAATTAAATTTTTGGAAACATTTTGCAGGTTCCAGGCTTGCGTTTTGGGACTCTATATAAACCTCTGGAGCCAGCTGTTCACCACAATATTCTTTCAGTCACTATGAGGTGTTGATTTTAAAAGAATGGGTTGCTGTTCCCAAAGTCTACACATTGCAAATATTTCATGGCAGCCTTGTGATCTTGCATGGATTGGTTATATTAATGCCTATGCTTGGAGCATAATAAGGACCAATTCATGATTTCATTCAAAAACAGCGAAGAAAACTATTTTCTTTAATGGTATGCCAGATTTATCCAAATATTTCAGCAAATCTGTATTACAGTTTGTCAGAAAACTGGGTACAGCAAAGTGTATTTAAAAATCATTTAATTAGGACAAATTCATTTTCATGCCATACCACTACACAGCAAGACCTGCTTGTTCCTATTTCCTTAAATTTATCCTGGAATTTGTCCAAGTTTCACTTTAATGAGTTGCCTAACTCGCTAGTTACATTAGGATTTATTTTGCCCTAGAGAATAATGTTGAATTGATAGTTTTTAACCTGTTCTTTTAAATGAACATATGTTCAGATCTGAACTTTAACTCTGGATATAAGAAAGATTTGAGAAATACTTATTTTTTTATTGTAGTTAATAAGATTTATAAATGAAATGTGATTAGTTCTTTTTAAAGTGTGGAAGCCATCAGCTATATAATTACAGTAAGTTTTAATGATAAATTTTAGTATGAATTCATACTAATTTGTTAACCAGAACGATCAACCAAAATGTAATGGAAGAAAATTGAAATAAATATCTGATTTGGTTCAATGGTTTCTGTAATGAAAACTGGTTAAATATGGTTAATGAAATTTATTATGAGTGGATTTTTTTTATTAACAGGTGCAGTTTGGTAGCAAATACATATTATAAAGTGCTTTTAAATCCATTGTTTGTACTTCAAAACCATTATAATAAAATTTGAATTATAAAATGCACTTTCATCGTTAGCCAGTCCTAGTTAAAATTTCCTTCAAGAAACATTTGCTGTGCACATGGTACAGTAGAATTTGTTTCTCCTTTTTTGTTTCCTGCCTTTATGTATATAAAAGGATTTATTTTCTTCACTTTTAGTTTCTCTGAAAATGAATGTTTTGTGTCCCTGTTGTATTATTAAAAGCTACAGTAAGTTTAGAATTTGCATATTGTAAAAAAAGTTTTTATGTAATACACTATTACTACCCATGAGGGAATCTTTTACATGAAATCGGTAAGTGTAAAAGTCACTGTAGTTCAGTACAGTAGCTGGATTGCACTTTAAATGGATAGTCTTTGATTTTTAAAATGAAGTTTTTCCAAAATGTTACACAGTAAGTCTATATTGTTGCAACTCTCTAGAGATCCCCTTTTCTTTACAAGTACGTTTACTAGATATTAAAAAAGCCTCACTATAGAGACATGATGAGTTTATAATTACATTAGTCCTAAATTTTGCTGAACAGGAATTATGCCATTAGTGTTTGTTGTCTGTCTTTCAAATGTATAAACTTAAAAAAGAAACACTGTGTGTCCCTCTCTTTTTTTTTTTCTCCCTCCTTTTTTTTTCTCTCCCACCCCTCTTCCATGGGCGAGTAGATTTTAGCCCGGCGTGGCCGTGCAGCACGGTCAGCACATGCGCAGCGTGCGATTCCGTGCAGCTGGTGAGCAGGGCTCGCCGCCTCTTGGCAAGCGCTGGCTACTAGACTATTGGTTGTTTTTTAAGTTTTTCCTGTTACAGACTAACTCGGCTATCCCTCCGAAGCTTTCAAATGTATGTTATGAAACATTCATCTGTCAGATTACATATTAAGGGAATTGGAAGCATTTAATTTAAGTATACCAACATTAAAATAAAAGAAATCATACCAGTGAGGGGGAGGGGGTGTAGAAGGGCTTATTTTTAAGCAGTAGAAAGGTCAATGGATCAATGACACTAATGCATTGAGATCTGTATTAAAAACTTGGGGCATTGCTTGAAAGAAGGCATGCTAGGAAGGATTCTGATAGACTGCACCATACTAGTACATTAACTTATCCTCATTTGCCTTTAACAGAAAATCTCCATATTTCCCTAATGTCTGCCAAAGTCTCTCCTAACATGCACTTTTGGGCTCTGGTTTATGACTATTGTAACTTTGCACTTGTGTCCTTCAAAGGGATAGTGATATTTTATGCCATGTTAGAGAGAAGGGACTAGTAGTATGAGACTCCCCTCTTTCTGCATAATGTTTTTGTCTTGTGTCGTACAAATTAGTTATGTTAGTTATGTTTATTAATATATAATTTATTTTTGTAGTTTCCCACATCAGCTGTTTGCAGTGACAGATTACATAATTTGGGTTTGAATCAGTCTAAAGAAGCATGCTCAGATTCTAGTATGAGGCACAGCCAGCAGAAAAAAAATTGGCAGGTTTCACAGCACTGCACCAAAAGTGATTGGCACAGGGTAGGGAATATTGGCATGTCCATGATGCCCATGCGATTCAGTACCTCATCTGTGTATACTTAGCTTCTATAGAGTATCCCTACCCCGCACGGCGCCGCCCGCCGAGCAGGCGTTGCTCAGCACCGCGGCTGGGGCCGTCCGGAGGTGCGCGTCATGTTCCGGGGCCACGCCGTGGCGGATGGGGCCAGCCGAGGCGCGAGCATCGGCCAGACCGCGCCAGACTGAGCGCGGGGGCAGGGCAGACGAGACCGCCCTGCCTCCTGTACGTGCAATCGCACGGGGTGCCGGCGAAGGAATGCTGGCCCCGCCCCCTTCTGACAGGGGTTACGCAGAGGTGGCGGGACAGTTTAAAACGCCACTGCCGTAACTAATGGGGGGAGGGGAAAGAGGGGCTGAGGCGTGAGCCTCGGCGGACAGCCTGAAGGAGAAGGCTGCCAGAGAACCTCAGACGGCGACCTGCCCCTTCCCACAACCGTGGGGGAACTCTGAGAGGGGCGGGCTGTAAAGGAGAAGGTAAGCCTCCCCACAGTGAAGTGCGGGGGCAGGGAAAGGAAGCAGCCCAGGGTGGCCCCTCGCTGGGCGGTGGGTTGACGCGTTACGGCGGAAGCCTCATCAGCTGGGTCAGGTCGGCGCTGACCCGCTCCCTTAGGGCCCTGGGCTGGGGCCCGTGAGCGAGGGTGGGTCCAGGCCCCCCTTTCCCCGGCTGCGACAGGTTCGGGAGGTGAGACCACGTCTAAGGGCCGTGGTACTTACGGGAGCATAAGTGGCGCGAGGCCGCGAACTGGGGAGAACTGGGGTGTGGGCGGGCGTCGGCAGCCCCGATGATGAAAGGGCTGTATGCCTGAGGGGGAGCCGCGCGACATCACAAGTAGGTACTCTTTCCTTAGGTGGAAAAAAGAAGGCTCTCTTGGCTCTAAGAGCTTCCAGTTTGTAATTTTTCGATGTTATATGACAAATGAGGGTAGCAAAGAAAACGATGTTTATAGTAATTAATTTTTTACATATTTGCAGACCACCACTTTCCTACAAAACCAGACTATGTAACCACTATTGGTGCTGTATTCTCCATTCCCCTCCTTTTTTAAAACATTTCTTGCATCCATTTGTGTTTCATTTTACATTAACCACCAATTCCACATAAATGTTCATGTTTAAGTTTTTCCTGTCAATAGTATCATTGAAGTCTGTATGACTCATGACTATACGACTGTCAAATTATCTGTGAAGGTGATGTCAGTGAGAGGACTTTTACTTCTTTTACACGAAAGAGGATTGTTTTGCTGGGATGAGTTCCATCTATCAAATACTGGGAAGAGTTTCTTTTTACATTGTCTGACTAACCTGATAAAGAAAGGTTTACAATAGGTCATATAAGAGATTGTGAGAAAAATCCAGTCTAGGCTCGATTAATAAGGACAAAAGGAAGGGAGTAATTTTGGGAGAAGGGTCTGGAAACCCACTGTGGCTACATGTGATACTTTTAGCTATTCAAAAAAGTAAAAGGGACACACATAGGAAAAGGAAGAAAGGGCATGTCTTTATGGAAGTATATATAGAAATAGCAAAAGCAGATTTGGACAAAATCAGGAAAACAAAGGAAAACATGAATTACAACTGTCAGAAATATTGGAGATAACAAGAAGGGGTTCTTCAAATATGCCTGATAAGAAAGGAAGATCAAGGGTGGCTAATGGAGAAGTTGATCTCTAAGAGAAAGTGATAGGAAGGCAGAACTTCTCAGTGCCAACTTTGCTTCAGTGTTTTCATAAAAAATAACATGTGACCAGACAACCAAAATTACTAGACAATAAAAGGGGAAAGGATGTAGATCAACGAAAGTAAAAGAATATGTCAAAAGTCTTCTGATTAGTTTGAGTGAATTCAAGTCAGTGGGTTATGCAAAGGTACAGAAGGAATTAGCTGAAGAAATCTTGGAAGCACTGGCAAGAATATGTACAAACTCATGGATGACTGGAGAGGTCTCAGAAGACTAGAGAAGAGCTAATGTTTAGTGCCCATCTTTAAAAAGGGGGAAAAGGAGGAGCCAGAGAACTATAAATCAGTCAGCCTGAGTTCAAGAACTGGGAAGCTACTAGAGCAAAGTATAAAAAATATTATTTGTGAATACCTGGAGAACGAAGGGGTAATTACTAGCAACCACTATGGATTTATCAAGAACAAATCAGCTTAATTTCTTTCTATGACAGAATAACTAAATTTGGTGGATGGGGTAATACAGTGGATATAATGTACCTGGACTTCAGCACAGTTTTTGACATGGTCCCACATGATATTTTGATAGGTAAGCTGCAGAAATATGGGCTTGGTGGAACGACCATTGAGTGGATATGTAATTGGTTAACCAACTGTAAACAAACTTTTAATTGTATGGTGTCAGATTGGAGTCAGGCCATAGGGATCTTGTTCTGGATCCGATGTTGTATAACATCTTTATTACCTGGAGATAGGTATGGAGAACATATTGATCAAGTTTACAAATGACATAAAGCTAGTGGGTGTTGCCAAACTTAAAATTTGAAGGATTCTTGTTAAATCAGGGAACTGGACTATAGATAACAAAATGAAATTGAACAAAGACAAATGTAAGGTGTTATGCTTAAGAAAAAACACATGCATAACGTGGGGTAAAACTGACTTTTCGCAGCAGCACTGCTGGGAAGAATGTAGGAGTTGTGGTGTATCACAACCTTAACATGCGTCTTCAATGCAATACAGTTGTGCAAAAAAAACCAAAACACAACCAAAAGGAAGAAATGCAATTTTAGATTGCGTTAACATAGGTATAGCATTGAAGTCATAGGAGGTGATAGTACCACTCTACTTGGAACTAGTTCAGGCTTCATCTGGAGTACCATGTCCTTTTTTGGTCACCACTATAGAAAGTATGTGGAGAAGCTGGAAATGGATGGAAAGAAATCCATATGAGCAAAGGCTGAAGAATCAGGGTCTGTTTAGTTTGGATAGAGGAGGACATAACAGTGGTCTTCAGATACTTGAAAGGCTGGCATTAAAAAAAAGTTTTTCTCTCTTACCATAGCAGGAGTCGAACCAATGAGTTTAAACGACAGAATAGCAGATTAAATAAATTTCAGGGAAAACTTCTGAACAGTAAGAACAGTAGGACAATGAGGCAGACTGCATTGAAATGTTGTAGAAGCATCTTCATTGGAGGTTTTCAAAGGAGGCTTGTTAGCCATCTCTGTTTGGTTTAGAACCAAAAAAAATCCCACGTCTTGGCAGGGTATTAGACTAGATGATCCTTGTGATCACTTGTATCCCCATGGTTCTGTGAAAATTTGTATGAGTAAAGTTGAGCATAAGAATATAATTGTCTATGGCTGTGGTTCTCAACTAGTGGTCCACTGGTGGTCCATGGTGACTTTTTTGGTGGTCCACAGGAACATTGTCGAAAGTCACACAGTGTGAGCAGGTGCTGCCGTTAGGCTGTTTTACTCCATGTTCACAAGCACGCAGTGCATCATCCATAGCATCACCTAGGACTCAACCACGTTGTATTGCCATTAACTTCCATCTGAGAGTCTGTAGCTGCCGTTGTTGTGCTGAGCGGTTGCTATGTTGTTCATCCTGTGCTACATGTGCTGTTTTACAGGTGTGGTGTAGTTTGTTTGTAATGGCAATGACAGGAAGAAATGTCAAGCACAAATATTCAGAGGACTACATCAAATTCGGCTTCACTTGTCAAGAAAAAGGCAGCATGGATTTGCCACAATGTGTTATTTGTTTCAAAGTTTTGGGGATGACTCAATGAAGCCAGCTGAGCTGAAACTCCATCTCGAAAAGTGTAACCCCAACTTGTGGCAAAAGGATGAACATTATTTTGAGTGGCGGTTATCAGGTCTGAAACGGCAGCCCCTCGACTCAACAAGTGCATTCTCAAAAAGGAGGTGGTCCACTAAAATTTTTTGATTGGCCTGGTGGTCCGTGGACTGAAACGAGTTGAGAACCACTGGTCTATGGGATCAGGGTGTGCTGAATTATAAATATTTGGGGCAGGAACTATGTCTTTCTCTGTGTATAAGGAGCTTCTTTTACTATTTTGCACCAATCCGATTTGAGATGTCTGGGCACCACCACCACTATAAGCAAATAATAAAAGTGGTGAGGAAAGGAATGGGTTAATGTGGTATCATGGAAATGCACAGTTCAAATATAAACACATTGATTTGGTCGTATAAAATGTATTTACAGATAACTTAATCTTATTAATTAATTAACTTGCAAATTGGCGTCACAGCAAAAATGAGTTTATAGTAAGAATATGAATTAGGAGTGTATAATGCCATTGTGTGTAGTGATTGGGAGGATATCCCATGTCTAGGGAGCAAAATGGGAGAAAAAAGTTATCTGGAGGCAGAAGTTGGAAGAGAGAAAAAGAGGGCATCAGAGTTGGTGTCACTGGCATAGTAAAGGGTAGGTTATGTAAAATCATTGAGATCAAGGTGTGTTTGCTAAGAGTAGTGTAGGACCTTGAAAGTGAATATAAATGTAAGCTGATGTGTGGGGACCTGGAAGTCAGTCAAAAAATTCTAAATGGATGATACCATGATCTAAATGATCAGTATGGAAAATAATTTTTTGTGGCATTGATGGGATTTTTGGACAGATTGTGGGGACTGATGTGGATGTCAGGAAGAACAGATTACTGTGTTCAATGCAGATGATTGGGATAAGAGCAAGAAAGTGTAAGATTTCAAGATCATTTTGGAGCAAGAAACTGAAGGATGATACTACTATTTCTGGTTTTCAGTGGATATGATAAATTTATTGTTTATAACCTATAGATACTACCTGACATTTAAAGATAAATGTAAACCCTTTCTACTGATGTAATTTGCTACTTACCTGCATTGTGTTCAGTGGGCTACAAATGTATTTTTATATCATTCCCAGAAGTGCTGTCATTGAAAGCAGATGTGCTTGGGAATGAATTAAGATAATGTAGTGAAAAGGAATCAAATCTGAGTATGTTTGAAAAATGATAGTGACTATATTCAGTGAGTTCTAAGTATGAAGTGTGAGGGAAAAGCTCATTTCTGATACTTTGATTTGCTGATATATTGTTAGTATGAGTGTTTTTACATTAGTTTCTTCTGGTAGTGTAACATAGTAGATGTTTCATTTAGTGTCTCACTACATTTTTAAGAATAAAATATTTGATAATGATTCCATTTATGAACATTTCCCTCTACTGTAGTAATGTTAAACTGCAAAATCTATAACTAGTGTGTAACAATTAAAAGCACGGCATATATTAATATTTCATAATTACTCGTACATAGTTTATTTCCCTTTTATTACCTTAAATGTAGTAAAGATCAGAAAAAATACTGTTGGGACTATACGCCAATAAATACCTAAATGCTTGGGAAATGTTCAGATATGCTAGTGGTGGGTGGATCACACCTATCTAGCTAGAAAATAAGACTGGTCGATCTGTGCAGTGGTTATGGGAAAGCTGAAGAAGTAGGGTAAGAGAGAAGTAGCTGGAAAAGCATTAGTGCTAAACAAGGATTGGTGGTGAATAAGGATCAACAATAGAAGTGGGGGGAGAACTTAAGGGAGGCTCTTCAGTAGCAGTTTGGAGCATCTGAGGTTGAGTTGGACGATGGTGACAATAGCAGTTGTGGGAGAAAGAAAAGGTGGAGACAGCATTAGTTGGAACATAGAGGAAGCTTGTGCTTTGATTCATATTTAATATTAAAAACCTCTCAGGAATATTTGAATTATGGAGCAGTAATACTATTTGGGAGTTCTGGGGATTAGATGAACTATTTGAGCTTTGCTCTTGTGTTTTGTCATCACCAGCACTCGCCAATGGACTATATCTTTATAATTCATTTTCCTGTTCCGTATTTTATGCACACAGTGTGGTTGCTGAATATGTGCCCGATGCTTAGATTTACAAGAGTGAAAACACCAAGTACTATTTTGGTGGGAACACAATAGTATAACCAGTAAGTTATTGTTAAACTTCTTACATTTTTTAGATAATCAGGATGAAGGTATGAGAAGTCAGTAATTCTTTCTTATAGTGCATCATGTATTTGTTTTCTTTTAGGCAAATGAAAAGTGAATTTTCTTTTGATATCCAATCATTCATAACCTAGTCATTTTTTGTTTGTTTAAGTTATGATATGAGACAAGTATAATTCAAGTCTTGCAGCCTCAGCCCTCAAATTTTTTTGGTACTGTTGCCAGTAGTGTGCACTAAATTACTCTCTATTTTGCTTTCAATTTTTAAAACAGGACCAAGCGATCTCATGTTCCACAAACAGAATGCATATTTGAACTTCCAAATCTGACAGTTCAAGCAACTAGAGCCCAGACGCTTCTGCTACAAACCATTTATCAGAGCTGGTTTCATCATGTTGGAAATATCAGTTCTGCTGTGGTAAATGAAGTTTTGCTGAATGAAGTCTTCCAAACATTAGGTAAAACATAATAATTCTAACAATTATGGTAGAGTAAAATCTCTGTGTAATATAGAGCACTGCTAGTAACAAATGAATACACATACATCTCCTTCTTTTAAATCCAGGTTATATCATACTGTATTTAAATGACAATGTTTTTGTGTGCATATTGTATTTATAGTATATGCTTAATATCCAGGATGTAATCTAAGCCACCAAGCTTCGCTCCCTGGCACCAGTTTCTGGATGCATTTAATATTGCAATACAGAATAATTTTTCCATATTTCCTTTATCATTTGAGACATTCAGCCTCATTGCTTATACTGTGTAATGTAGTAACTTAAGATCTTTCAGAGGTGAAGTTATTGAATGAAATATAAAGCAGTAGATTTAAGGGCTTTATTCATCAAGGACATTTTGTAGAATGCAGATGTGGATTTGTGCAAAACGGCTCCAAATGTTCTTCATCTAAGCTAATGTAATCAATAACTGTTTTGTTGACTTTTCTGAAGTAACTAAAGTGATGCAAATCCAAGAGGTGGAAGATATAAAGGTGCTGGTTATTATGTATTCATAATGCAAAATAGGGAAGGTTTTCAGGAAAAAAAGTTTTGTGCAAATCAAAGACTGATTCTGCAAAGCTCATGCTTATTATCCATCTTTACACAGCTGAATAAGTATGTATTTAAGTGTTTGTCTGAGTTTGGGCCTTGATTACTTCATAGACAATTCAGGTTACCTTATACAAGTTTACTTAAATTCAAATACTTGGTGGCTTTGGCAAAATCATATGAGTAATTCTTTTACTACGGATGATCGCTTTGTATTGATTGAAACTCTCTAAAAACCCTGGTTTATTTTTCTAACAGTTTCTCTTCCCCCACTCATTCATGGCAAAAGATGAGGAAAACAAACAAACAAACAAACACGGTTTTAGTTCCTCTTTTTCCCTAGTACATAATACAATGGTATTGATTCAATGTGCAATTGTATGTTGCCTCCATGACAGGTATCTTTTTCAAGACTTATGTCATCCAGGATTATATTCTGGTAGCAGAGGATTTAAGGCAGTGTCTAGAAGGCCACCAGCAGAGAAACCATGAGTTCCATTTCTGAAAGACTATGGGTATTTTCTCAGAAAAACCAAGTTTTTCTGACAAAACTTCTTTCAACGCCCAGAAGTAAACACAAGCAAAAATTGCCACTTGCTCCTTCTATCAACAGATTATGTCCACTGTGTTACGAAACAGTGGCAGCAACATCCACTTCTTTGAAAAGGTGTAAAGCAATGTAAGTAATCCATTCTGACAATGGGCTGGCTCTTTCCAAGAGGAGCAAAGATTTTAAAAAAGTGGAGTTAGTTTGGCAGTTGGTTGTTAACTGTCCAACAAACTATATAAATTGCTCAGCTTCACTAATTATAGCTAGAGAAGAAGCACACAGAACTATCAGTCGGTGTGGACAGAACTATCAGTTCCTTAAAAAAACTAGAATAGATAGCTGGGAAAATAATCCTGCTGCATTTTGGTACTATTTATGGTTTTTATTATGATAACCAATGTTGTTAAGGCTATAGCCAGGGCCTTGTATGCTCCAGGGCCTCTGAATTTGTTATAGAATTGTGCTCTAGAATCTGTTTTCAATTTTAAAATAGTGCATTTAGCCCATATGTTTGTTATAAAAATGTTGAAAATGTAAACTAAGTATAAACCAATGCAACATGCTCTTCCTGAGTGTGCAGAGGGCCTGAAATAATAGTTCTAAGAGAAATGAACTAATCCATACATCTCAGTAAAGGTTCCTGTGGATGTTTTGATTGTGACCATAAAAATTGACATTTTTCCAAGATGCTGAAGATTTCAGGTGGTTTACAGTGGAATTTACCATTCTACTATTGCCAGGTACCTAGCATTTTGCTTTTAGTGTCCCTGAGTGGCCTGCACCTGCCTCTTACCAGATTTTTCCATAACAGAAAGGTAGTTATGCTTCAGTGCACGCCTCCTGTATTATTTCAGACAGCAGGAGGTAAGAGAGCCAGAGCTGGAGTCCAGAAAAGACAGAAGTATAGGCAGAAATCCTTTAATTCAGCATGGACCTATCTTGAGCAAACCTTAACAGAATTACAGAAAGCATGAATGCCTCTAAACAATAAAGAAATTGGGAAGAAAGGAGAAAAAAAAATCTTAACATGGTTAAATGGCAAAGTTCAAAAGGTTTTTCAGTCCAAACAGATATATATCCTTCAGAACATGGAAATCCAAACCAAGTGAAACCAGTGGAAAACAGAATAAACTATGGTAGGTAAAATGCAAGCTGGAAATTCAGAGGCCAAAGAACTCGAAGAGGATAAATAGCCAAAGGAGTAAAAACAAAATATAACAGAAATGTTTAAGTATATTGGAAGCTTATGACATCCAAAGTATCCAGATTTTTCTCAGGCACTAAAAGGAGCAATTTGAAAATAAGGACAGAGGAGTTGAATGATTATTTGCATCTGTCTTCACCACAGAGAATATTTGAAGAGAGAGACTACATTCTGATTTTGTCCTAATCTGAAAAAAATCTTTTTTTTTCTTGGAGGAAATTTACAAAGCCATACAAATGTTATTTAATAAAACAGAAAAGATTCTGATTCATTTTGTAAGCATATTTATTAAAAAAATACAAAAATGAGCACACATTATCCACAATGGAAAAAATTGCAATTCTTTCAGTAAAACCATAGAAAATAGTAGTTAAGTCCCCCAGTCTCCTAGGTAGTTAGAGCTATCTATCTATCGCTATTCTGCATTTTTTCTTAAAAACTGATATACTTTGACTAATTTATTCACATTTTGAGCATCTAGTTTACTATAGTTTTATCTGAATTAGTTTGATGGTGTGCAAAAAACCATCACTTGACTGATCTTCAGCAGGCTGATGAGTATTGCATATCTTCTAAAAACTGACACAATCGTGAATTTAATTGTCCTAACTTCCAATCATGTTTCTTGTACAAGTTGACACTGTTTTGATTCCACAAACTGTGAAACAACCCATTCACAAACATTGATTTAGAATAGAAATCTGAGAACTAAATTTTAAATGTTTGAAGAGAAAGAAGGAAAGAAGTATATTTCACTTGTTATCTTTGTCGTCTCTTCTTGTTCTTCAAGCAATCACTTATTTCCTGCCACTACCTTCAATTTTCAGCATGTTGATTTTAGATGTATGCACTCGCAGTGTTGGTCATCGTCTATCACATTTATAGTAAAAATAACCATTTTGTGAATTCAACAATAAGACGGAAAAATAAAACGAGGAAGAGAGCATTATACAATAATTTCATTAGAAGCTCTTCTTGTCTTCTGGATACGTCTAGATACTAGCAAAAAAACCCTGTATCAATTTACTGCTTAATCTCCTTCCCCCTCTATATCATCTAAAGAGAGTACATGATTCTGTTGCTTTTTGTACTTTATCACTTGCATTTCAATAGCCACACCCCTTTCTCCAGTAACCAGTGACCCCATCCATTCCCTTTCTCCTCTGCCCTTCTGTATAGTAATATACCTTTTTTTGGGGGGGGGGGTTCCTAATAGTAACTTGAATTTTGTAACTACCATCTGAACTTTTTAGAATTAAAGTATGGCTTCACAGATTGAAATTGATACAGTAACATAGCTAGTATTGGAAAGCAAAACAACTCTTCTATATATATTATTTATGTTCATTTAAATACTTCAGAATAACTCAGGAGTTCAGTAAATAAAAATAAACTGGAAAAATGCAGAAGAAAACAACATTGCAGTAATGTTTTTCAGAGTACTCCTTCCTCTCCCAAAAAAGACTTAGGATTTTCACAGTCCTCAAACATAGTTTTCCTCCCTCAGGAAATAGAAAAGCAGTGCTGGAAAAAATTAAAAATGTACGGTAGTAAGTAGTAGTCACCAAAATTGAATACAGTAATTCCTCATTTAACACGGTAGATGCATTTCAGAAAATGATCATGCTAAGTGAAAACGTGTTATGCGGGGTCAATTTTCCCATTGAAAATAATGGAAAAGGTGGGGGTTGCGTTTCAAGCGCACGTGCACTTGCAGCTCCAGCCTGCACTTGTTAGCAGCTGGGACCAGGACATAAGGTTGGGGGAGAAAGGGGACTGGGTTATAGCAGGGAGGGGGAATATTTGGCTCTGGAGAAGGGAAGGGAAGGACAGGTTAGGGGGCTTGCAGCTGGAGGCTGGGTTTCCCTAGCTGGCCAGTCACCAGCAGCTGTGCGAGGCTTCCCCTGCCTCCCTGCAAAGCGGCCGAGGTTTGCCGCTCACCGTGCTGTTTCCCAGTGGCCCCCTCTTGCCAGACGCAAGGCATCTGGCCAGAGGAGGTAACTGGGGAATGGTGGGGTGAGCGGCAAACCTCTGCCGCTTTACAGGGAGGCAGGGGAAGCCTCACGCAGCTGCCAGCCATTGGCCAGCCCTAGGAGAAATCGTGTTATTGCGGGGATGGAGTCGTGTTTGAAAAAGTTCCCTAAAAAAAAATTGTGCTATCGTGAAAACGTGTTAAGCGGGCACGTGATAAGTGAGGAATTACTGTAGGTGTGCATTTGTGAGGGACTTAGGAATTAAATGGCTGACATGTTTCCAAAATTATCCTACTGATAAATCATCTGAAAAGTGGGTCTGTCCCACGAAAGCTCATCACCTAATAAACCATCTTGTTAGTCTTTAAAATGCTACATGACTGCTTTTTTTGTTTTATGAAGTTCAGACTAACACGGCTACCTTTGTTACTTTCCTACTGATAGGCATATTATTGTTGTCTGTGATTTATAACTGTTCAATAAAATACATAGGCATCATTGTAGGTAGCTCAGTAAACCTGGAACTCATGAGCAGATCCGTGTGTAACAGTTGAAAAAACATACAAAATGTTTGAATGCATGAGGGGTGGGTTATAAAAGAATAGTGAAGTGATTTTAATATTATTCCATATCACTAAGCCTTATGCTATCAGCTGGAACAGTTTAATTCAGTACTTGGGAGCTAGTGCCAGATTTTTAAAAGTGTTTATGCAGGGTAGGCACTTTGTGGGATTTTCAAAAGTACCTACATGCCTAACTCCCATTGAAGTCACTGAAAGTAACATGCCTAACCTTCATAGTTGTTTTTGAAATTCCCCCTTGGTGTTTACCTGCATCTTTAAGTACTTAAATATCTTTGAAAAATCTGGCCTTCAGTATCAAAAAATATACCACAGAAACCAGTCTTTAGAGGTATGTAATGAAAATCATAAGATGAATAAACAGAGTTCAGTATTGAGAAATTGAAAAGACTGGGACTGTCCAGAATAGTATATGTATTAGGGGAGGTAGTAGAAATAATATATAATTTATAATAATTATACAAAATAATAAATGGAAAAATATGCATGCTAAATGGGCATTTACTATTTTTCATAAATTGAGAACATGGGCAATATGTAATGAAATTGGAAAGGCAATAAATTTAAAATTATTAAAAAAAAATAATAATGAGGTGTCTCAATCTTAAGTTCTTTTCTTTAGAGTTATTTTCTTAAGCTCCATGTTTTATCCAAAAATATTTCCTAACTGTTACAGTATATAAATATTAGTTGTTTACTAAATACACATTTTGGTTTGACAGGTACATTTTATAATTCATTGTGTTTGAATGGGAAAGGAAGTTTGGGTCTAAAATGCTTTCATGCTCTCTGCATGTATTAGTGATTATAGTAAATTGAAACAAGAAAATGTTACTTCTTATCACACCTCACTATGAAAATATAAATATAGGAAACAGCTAAACATTACAAAGCAGTAATTTCTTTAAAGAACAGTATTACTCCTTTGGAGTAACTGTTACATATTTTGCTCTGTTAGTGTGTACCTAAACCACTTAGTTTCTAACTAATCAGCCTGCCAAGAAAACACATACACGGACACATATGGCTTTACTTTGCTCTGGAAAACTGGAACTTGCTACCACTTTTTCCTTATCCTGTTCAGGTAGTTCATTATTTTGTTGACAGCCCAGTTCCATTAATCTGCCATATTTGGGAGAATTGCTTGCAGACCTTAAATTTCTCCAAAGGCGATCAAATAGGCATTGGGATCCTTCATGTAAATGATGTCTTAAAGTTAAAATGAAATCTACTTTCCAGAAAGTAACTGTAAAACTATTTTATGCAAGATTTCATGTGGGATACCTTAATGGTTGAATAATAAATTTTACCTCATAAAAATGAAATTCAATAATACAGTAGCTTTCTCAGTGCAGTAGCATCTGGTTGAATCTCATGAGAGCCAATATTTTCCAACTCATTAGGATCATGTCGTTCTGTATGTCGTCAACATTGACTTAGCCAAGCTACCTTTACTTACATAACCGCCAAACTATTAAATAGGTCTCTTGTGGAGTGAAGTCAAATATTCCTCTTATTTTGCTTTTGCCTGGGAAGAAGAGAAGAAAATGTTCATACTGTAACATTTAAACATCTGGTCTGAACCACATCAGGGTAGCACTGAGGAAAGTAACAGGATTCAGTATTCTTCCCAGGTGTACATATAAAACGCGTTTTGGAGCTGCTGCATAGTTCTTTAACCACTTAGGAAAAAGATTGAAATATAGCGGTTTGCCCTTTTTTAAAGTTACTTTCCCCCTCTTTGCATTTCTAAGTTCAGTTGTAATGCAGGTTGTTGAGAGATGTAATCACTTCCTTGCAACATATTGACTTTGAATCTGTTTGTTCCACATATTGTGGACAAGATTGGCATTTATTTTTAGGACTGTGAGTTAGACTTTCTTTTTAAAATCAAAGTGCAAGAGTGCATTTGTTTGAGTAATTGCTTGGGAGTGGCAGATCACAGCTGTATGAAACTTGCACAGAATAAACATTTTTTAGTCTGTCTTGGATGATTGTACCCACATGTGTTCTGATCCATTATAAAGGTTTCTGGATTCAGTGTATAAATAATACGGATTTTTACATGCAGTTAATTTCTGTGCAAGTAGTAACTTTGGAATTGGAAACTAATCATTTGCATATAGTTTGGAAATACAGATCAGGATCAAATTGTTGTTAATTCACATATATTGATTGGTTGGTATATATGTTCATATCATCTTAATTGTTATGATGAAAACCTATCTTCAAGATTATTTTTAAAACATGAAGATGTGATGTCTGGCAGCAGCAGATTTCCTGTGCCTTTCCATTCTGAGCTCTCCCTTAGTCTAGGATTTTGCGAGGGCTATGACATTTACAACCCTTCTGTCTACATGGGCTGCTGAACCCTTGGGTCCATTGCTACTGCATCCAAACATTCAGTTTGTACACAATGTAGAAACAAGACAGGTGCTGGGTTTAGCACTTCATAAAATCAGTACTCTCCAATGTGCACCTGATGTCATTGGCTATCTTAACACCATTGCTGACTTTGGTACCAAACATTGGCCTTGGCATTGGAGACCTTGTTGTCATCTCCAGACAATTCAGTGGTGACCAGTTCTTTCTCCCCTCTAGTGCCTGAAGACTTCAGTACCTACCAGGTCCTTTTGAATGTGTGGTTGCTTTCCTGGGTATACAGATAGAGTCCCTGTTGGATATTCTACAGCCACCTGTCACAGGGAGAATGGCCCCTCCCCATCAATTTTAAGCTCTTGGAGCTTGCAAAGGTTCTTTGGAGATTGCTGGCTTTGGTGCCACCTATTGTACACTACTTGGAGAAATGATATTTTGTACTGGTGGAGTGATTTGATAATTTTTACTCCCATCTTGCCCCTCTTTCCCTGGTTGTACCTGCAGTAAATGGCAGGGCTCAGCAGGACAAATATAAGTTGACTCCTAAGGAAAATGACACTAAAAGGATGGACTTAATAGGCAGAAAAATCTGTAACTCCTTTTTCCTGCTAATGTGAATTGCCTCCCAGCAAACTTAGATTTGCAATTATGACTGCAATTTGGTTGGCTATTTCTAAATTTTAAGATGAGATGCTTGAAACCTCCAAAGAGAATTTTGATGTTTGTCATGGAGGGTTGTTTTATGGTGAAAAGATTGGTATAGTCTGTGTTCAGTGTCACAGACACCAGCCAGAAAAATTACTTCAGTGATTACCAAGAGAAGTTAAGTTTGTTAGTTCTGGCTGCAGAGTTTGGTTATTGCTCTCCACATGCAGCAGGCCATAAAGGACTTGCCATTCAGTGGTTGGTTGGCTTCTTTTTTTTTTCCAGACAAAATGAATGAGAATCTGTACTACCTCAAAGATTCTAGGGTGACCTAATGTTCCTTGGGGATATGTACCCTGACAATGGAAAGATGCCATTATGGCTGGCAACAACAGAACAACTATACACCTTTCGGTGTTTTTTTTCTCTCCTGAACCCACCCCACCCCCCTGCCTTCAGAGGGTCCCTTATCCTGCCTTCCTCACTGGAGCCCACCCCCTTGTGATCCCCAGGCCAATGTCCTGTCCTGCGCCTCACCACTCTACCTTCATGGGGTCCCTTATCCTGTGTTGGCTGTCTGGTGACTCCCAGTGTGGGCAGGACTTGAGCTGCTAAGGCAGGGGGGAAGCTGAGACTCCAACTCACAACCCTGCCCTCCTCAGGCAAGTGCTGTACCCCCTACTCCACTCAAGAACTTACTGGAGGAAGGATGGGGTAGTTTGGTCTCTGAAATGGACTACGGGATAGGGCATCAGTGTCTGGATCACAGCGTGGTTGACTCGAGTACCCCACAATCTACACACCCAGGAAGCAGCCCAGGATGACCCCAGAAAGGGGCATAAGTCCTAGAGGAGGAAGCATTCAAGTTTTGGCCACTTTACATGTCCTCCCTCAGTACCCCTCAAGTGCCCATTTTGACTCACTGTTTCAGAGCAGTTATTCAATCATGACTTCCGTTTTCTCTCCTCCTCTGTTTGGAGATATGTTAGCTCAGTGTTTCTCAACCAGTGGTACAAGTACCCTTAGGGGTATTCAAGAGAAGTCTTGGGGGTACATCAACACAACTGAAATTTGGAGAAAACTAAATTTTTGTTTTAAGTTTCACAGCACTTTATTATTTTTAAACTTAAAAAACAACAAATGGTCTGGTAGCACTTTATAGACTAACAAAACATATAGATGGTATCATGAGCTTTCGTGGGCACAGCCCACTTCTTCAGATGACCTGTCATCTGAAGAACTCTGGTCATCTGAAGAAGTGGGTTGTGTCTACGAAAGCTTATAATACTATCTATGTTTTGTTAGTCTTTAAAGTGCTACCAGACCATTTGTTGTTTTTAAAATTTATCCTGTACAGACTAACTCAGCTACCCCTGAAGGTTCTTTATTATTTTTGTACTTTTTACACCCAAAAAGTTCATCTCCCACTCTGCTACGATTAAGTTGTTTAAACAAATGTGTTGCAATGGTAGAAAAAAAATTGTGTGTGAAAACTGTAGTTAGTGGGGGTGCTTATAATTTTTTAAAGGGGGTAATTTATAAAAAAAAGGTTGAGAAACACTGGGTTAGTTCATTTTCTCAATGTTTGGGGCTCACTTGATACCAGCCTTTGGGATCAAAGGATTATCAGATTGTGTTATTCTGTTGAGTTCCACTCCTCCCTCTCTCCCCAGCCGTCTTCAGAGACTTCTCTGAAGTGATATTGGTCCTTGAGCAAGTCCAGTCTCTTCTGGTTTTGGTAACAGTGTAGGAAACGCTTGTCGAGCACAAGGTCATTTTTTTCCTGGTATTTGTTCAGTTTCTGGTTCCTAAATTCAAAGGAGGGGGTAAGACCTAGCCTCAGTTTCCGCAGTCTCACCAAATATATCTTAGAGTATTTGCTGCATCTTCAGTAGTTGGACCTTAAGTTAAATAATTGAGGATGTACCTCATGGCGATCTCACCTCTTCATTGACACATTAATGGAGAATCAATGTTTTCCATTCTATGTTGGTGAGATTTTTAAAAGAAATTGTTCATCTCCATCCCCCCAGTGAGGGAACTGTTTCCCTTTAGGGACCTTAATATGGCCTTTACAACTCTGGTGGGAAATCCTCTGGCATCTGGTCCCCTTCTTCTCATGTAAAAAACTGCATTCCTTGTGGCAATCACATCTGTGGGAAGAGTAGGCCTAGCCTTAGGGCAAAGCGAGCATGGAGGTTACCTTGAGTATGCACTGCCTAGCCACTCCCTCTCTTTCCTGGCCACAGTTCCCTCGGTTGCTGCCATGGCCACAGTGTGCTGCTTTGGGCCATGCAAACTCTTTGGCGGGGCCTGGAAAAGTGTGAAGTTGTAGGCTTTGATAAGAGTGTCTCCTTACATGTAGTTCACCAAAGACTAAGGGTACGTCTAGACTACATGCCTCTGTTGCCAGAGGCATGTAGATTAGGCTACCAGACATAGTAAAATGAAGCAGCGATTTAAATAATCGCCGTTTCATTTAAATTTACATGGCTGCCGCGCTGATCAGCTGTTTGTCGGCTCAGCACGGCAGCCATGTAAATTTAAATGAAACGGCGATTATTTAAATCGCCGCTTCATATTACTATGTCTGGTAGCCTAATCTACATGCCTCTGGCGACAGAGGCATGTAGTCTAGACGTACCCTAAGTGATGTTGTGGCGGCTCCTGAAATTTATGTTTAAAGTGGTCTTGTGGTATTTTTGTTTGTGCTTTTTCCTGAACTGCACTCCTCTGTGGGGGAGCACTGTCTTCAAGCAGTCTAGGTCATAAAGTGTGTAGTCTTATACCTGGACAGAACAAACCCTTTTGGATTTTGTGTTGATCTATTTCTGTTGTATGCAGGCTATATGAAGGGACAGTCAGTCTCCTCATAGACTGTTTCTAAGCAGATATCTTTCTGCATCAACGTTGCATATGAAACTGCTTTGACTGTGCCCCCTATGTGTGCAAGCTCATTCTATGAGAGTGCAAGCTACAGTAGCATTCTTAAGTGACATCTCAGTACTGAATGTTTGCAGGCTGCCATGTAGTCACTGATACACACATTTACAAATACTATGCCATTATTGCAGCATCCAGTGCAGCACCAACTTTGGGAAAGTGGTCCCACAGTCTTTGTTTAAATAGATTCCAAACCCCACCTCCTGTGGATATAGCTGTGAGTCGCCTAAATGGAATACACAACTGCATCTACTTGAATAAATGGTTACTTGTTGTAACTGTAGTTCTTTGAGAGGTGAGTTAGGCTTGCATTCCGTGACCTGCCCTTTGTCCCCTGAATATTGGAGTCTTTTCTCTGAGCATTTGATGTGAAGGAACTGAGGGAGTCAGGGTGGCACCATTTTGTGTGGTCCGAAGAATAGCTGCCTCTCTACAGGCAAAATTATCTGGCTTTGGTGTACTGGATGTGTATATTCCTATGTGGAATACTTAGCTCAATCACATCTTGAAGAACAGTAGCTAGAATAAATAACCGTTTATTCTATGATGTGAATGAAACGTGACCTAGAAAACACAACACATTTATAACAAAAACCAAATACGTTTTCCTGAGATTGATACCTAAGATATGGTTTACTTTAGTTAAATGTAATCCTTTCTAGCTAGCATACTAACTATATAGACTGGTTAACTTGTTACATATATTTGTGTGGTAGGAGTGTATTTTCTGTTTGTGTGTAATATTTGGGCTTGATTTTAATTTCATGGTTCTATGATCAAAGTAAAAGCTATTGAGTACTGAAATTGTGTGTGATTCAAAGTACTGCACTGTTATTTAAAACTTCTGTTATGACAGTACCTAGCACATTAACTGATGAAAACACGTCAGAACTAATGTTACATAATGAACTCTTGAATGAACAAAAAAGGAAAAGTACATTGATTTGATTTTTTTCTTACTTCTTTGGAAACTGAAATTGATCTACAATATTACATACTTTACTAACAGGCACCAATATGAAGTCCTTTGTGTTTTATAATTGCATTACTGAGATACATTTGTAAAAGGTGCATATAGTTAATTTAAAGTAAAAAGATTATTACTTCCAATGAGTTTTTCTATTCTAGGGAAAAGTGCAATATATTTTTGTATTGCACTGATGCTAGTGAAAAAGATGTCATCTTACACTAGATTATTTATTTTCAACATTTATTTTAATATATTTTATTAAATGTTATAATTAATGCTATATATGTTGTGATGGTGACTGTGCTCCCAGTTCCCTGCTGCATCTGACCCTTCAATTTGATTTAGATTAGGTGGCTGTGATTACCAAGGCGCTAAGTGCTTGATCTTTTTTTAAGAAAGCTTTTATAAAATCTGTTTTGAGGTGTGAAGCTACTTTTCCAGTGGGTAATGTTGCTATCCTTTCATACATTGCACTATCCCATATGTTTCCAATAAAGCTCAGCTTTCCAGCATATTTAGAAGAGATGTGATCTTCACCAAGACGGTGCTTGATGGTAGGAACCAGCCATTCTTCTTTGAGTGATGTCCCCATGGGTGCTCCACTCTAGGAGTTGGTGCGTCCTCATACCAGCAATTGGAGCTCTTTTCTAGCAGTGCCCTGCCACACCACGCATGTGCAGTAATGTCTCTTCATGCTGTTAGTATCTGTTAGTTGCACGCGCAGCATTGCACCACAGTTTCTTCTCTACCGTCCTTGGCAGCAGAGAGTGCTCCTTTGCAGTTACCCTTCTCAGGCCTAAAATATCAAAAAAAGTTTCTCCGTTTTCTTCATGAGAAAAATTAACAAAAAAAGTTAATTTTTCTCATGTTCTCCCCAGTTTAATATACCTGGTTCACCACAGTTCAAGAGGTGCAACTCATGTAGCGACACCGTACCCGCCTCTGACAGGCATTCCTCGTGTATAAAATGCTGGGGAAAAGGCCAGCTCTCCCAGAAATGCCCTCACTGCTCTAATCTCACTGCGTGAGCAAGATGGGACCAAGCGAGTTGCCTCAAATCTATGAAAAATCTCTCCAGCTGACTCAAGACAACTCCCCCGCTTCAGTAAGGACTCAAGAGAAGGAAAGTATCCCAAGCTGGGTAAGAATCATCCTTCCTGGTCCTTGGACAGGGTGAAAACAAAGACCTGGACTTCTCTGGTCAAATCCCTCCCCTCAGCACTGAGCTCCTCCAGAGTGAACACTGCTGATAAATCCGGCACCGTGCCGATGAAGCATGGTGCACCACACAAATGTGCAATCCAAACCTAGGCACAAGTCCTTGGCACTGGCATCAGCATCAGCACTGACAATGTTTTGTCTGAGACAGCGCCTAAGACCATGCTGAAATCAGCACAGAAGACAGCACTGAAGCTGACCCGTGCTGATGTGCCGCCTCCCAGGGCACCAATGCCAACACTGCCTCTGGCACCAGCAGCACTATCATCAACACATACCAAGACTGCACCACACAAGAGTGCACGAAGAAATTCCCTGGCACCAACTGATCATACACAGACTAACGTCCAATCGGCAGCACATTCACCGGTTTTGTCAGACCACTCAGTATATTCCCCTGGATCTCTGGCGCCATCGGTGTCACTAAGTGAGGCAGATACTGGACCACAAAGCAGGTGTTTGTCCCAACACTCCTAACCAACACAGAGATGCCCTCCCTGGGAGTCCAGCTCATCCAGATCCACTCATGTACCACCTTTTCCACATTGGTTTGGCCATACCCACCACCTCCATATCTGGGACAGTGGCCCCCATGAGATGTATGGTCGGCCTATAGCAGTCACCACACTGCATGTTTGGCTCCTACAAAAAACTTGCCATGTCTCCTCCACACCAGGCTCGTGAAACTGCACCTAACGCTCCTGAACAACTGCAGGCTGAGGAGAAAGAGCCTATGTTGGAATAGGATTTCCCTTTCCCCCCCACCCGTGATCATCCCCTGATGATGCGATAATCCCTATTACCACCAACTCCTACAGATGACTTAAAACAGTTTCAAGAGTTATTCAAATGAGTCACCAATACACAGGAGAGAGACCTGCGAGAAGTGCAGGAGAAGCAACACAGGCTTCTCCACATCTTGCAACCTTCCACATCCTCCAGAATACATCTCCCTATGGACGAGGCCATTGTTGACCCAGCTGACACCATTTGGCAGATACCCACCTCAATTATGCCCAGAAACAAGAAGACTGATAGAAAATATTTTGTCCTGGCCAAGGGTATGGACTTTCTTTTTTTGCATCTGCCCCAAACTCCTTGGAAGTAGACTCCGTTCATCAGAGCACCAAATATCCCCAATTCCGGTTTTCCCCCCAGGACAGAGATGACAAGTGTCTCAATATACTGGGCAGAAGATTTACTCCTCTGCCACTTTACAATTGTGTGTAGTCAATTATTCAGCACTCCTCACGAACTATGAACATACTAATTATTCAAATCTACAAGATCTCATCCAGTACAGTCAAAACAGAAGAATCCTCATCTTCAGGCCATAATGCAAGAGGGCCACACTATCATGTGCATGGCACTCCAGGCGGCCCTAGATGTTGCAGATACCACCGCACGCAGCACTGCCATGGCAATTGTTATGCACGGGGCTTCATGGCTCCAAGCCTCAGGTATACAGAGGGAACTGCAGCTGAAAGTCAAATCTCCCATTTGATAAGACTCATCTATTTGCAGTATAACTGACAAGGTTTTACGCTCTGATAGACTCACGCGCTACCCTTAGAACACTAGGGATGTCTACTCTGCCAAATAAGCACCAGAGGTACAATATCTACTCAAGGCCAAGGGAATTATACAGGCAATCTAACAGACCATATGATTTCAGGCAAAGACACAAACAACAAATGTGCAGACCAAAGCATCAGCAACACCCGAGTCTGAACCAACACAGAAGAAGAGAAAGGGGGATGAAGAGACCCATACTGGATCTCAGAAAACTCAACAAATACACAACGTATCAAAGGTTCAAGATGGTCATGTTAGCAACCATCATAATGGCGTTAGAGGAGATTGGTCCTTGGCCCTTGACCTCCTAGATGCCTGTTTTCATTTAACTAGTCACTCAGGAAACAGACATTTTCTACGTTTTATGGCAGGAACCAGCTACTACCAATACCGAGTCCTTCCATTCGTTTTATCAGTGGCACTGAGCATATACTCAAAGACCCTGGCTGTAGTAGTAGAATACCTCTACTGTGTAGAGATGATAATCTTTTCCTATTTGGACAGCGGCCTTATCAAAGGCACATCATATCAAGATACCCAGGACAAGTTCAACAAGACTATCGCTCTACTACTCAGCCTTGGATTCCATATCAGTTTTTCAAAAATCCACATTGTCGCCCACATGGACTCTGTAGTTCACAGGAGCTCAACTGGACTCCATCACAGCCAGAGCGACGCTATCTGAACACAGGTTCGATTCACTCATTGCCCTCATAAACACAGCATAAGTCTAGCCAGTTACGACAGTATACACCTGTGTCCAAATATTTGGTCATGACACACCACATGTGGTGAGACTAACCAGACTCCATATGAGGTACCTCCAAACATGGCTGGCTACAGTTTACGCCCCTCCAGGGACTCCCCTACACAAAGCAGTCAAAATACCACGCCACATCCTATCTTTCCTATATTGGTAGAAACAGCTGCTCAGTATGCTAGATGGCATTCTGTTTCAACCAATCTTCACCGATGATTACCATAACTACAGATGCCTCCCTTATGGGTTGGAGAGCACACCTGGATTGCCACACAGTACAGGGCAAATGGTCCTTTCATAAAAGAAGACTACACATCAACCTCCTGGAGTTAAGATCAGTATGACATGCATGCCTTCATTTTCTTCCACACATCAAAAATAATGATAGAAATGTAGCCGTGTTAGTCTGGTGTAGCTGAAACAAAATACAGGACTATGTAGCACTTTAAAGACTAACAAGATGATTTATTAGATGATGAGCTTTCATGGGCCAGACCCACTTTCTCAGATCAAATAGTGGAAGAAAATAGTCACAACCATATATACCAAAGGATACAATTAAAAAAATGAACACATACGAAAAGGACAAATCAAATTTCAGAACAGAAGGGAGATGCGGGGGGGGCGGGGGGGGGGAAGCTAAATGTCTGTGAGCTAATGATATTAGAGGTGATAATTGGGGAAGAATGATATTAGAGATGATAATTGGGGAAGAATGCTTCCTAACGGAGAATACATCATGCATGTATTACATCAATCACCAGGGACAAGCACAATCCATCTCCTTTTGTACTGAGGCATTTTGGAACTGGTGTATATGGTACCGGTTACCCCTATGCTTTATTCTTCTTCAATTGATGTCCCTGTGGGTGCTGCACTGTAGATGTCGGGTAGTCCTGGCCAACACAGACCGGAGATTTTCACAGCACTAGTTAGTTGAGCTGCACTTGCATGTTAGACACTTTGTGGCGGTTATGTCTTGCACTTTGCGCATGTGGCCCAACCCTCCTCTGTTCCTTTGCTACCGCCCTTGATCACAGACGGAGCTCAGTCCTCTCCCTAGAGTTATCTAGTTAGATTTAAGACAGTTTATAGTCAGTGTTTTTTCTCCAGTTACCTTGTTAATTATTTGGTTACATAGTCTTATTCTTATCTATTAAAAAAATAAAGGGAAGGAGAATGGGATTAGACCATGGCCTTCCCTCATAAATCTTCCCTTCCTTGCACAGTGAGAGACAATAGGTTTTGCAAGTCCATTCTCTCCCCAGCCATAAAATTGGCTATGGTTAGCACCAGTGACAGTCTGGCACTGAGCACACCTGTTCCGTGTCCTGCACAGATCCAAAATCCCATCACTTGAGGTCTTCGGCACCACCCCAAGTGGCACTGGTCCTGACTAAGATGCAGGAACTAGAAAAGTTTTCAACCTTGACCACACTGCATGCCCTGCCCAAGTCGCAGGCACCAGCTAAGGTGCATTCAGAGTCAGCTAAAACCATGCTGAAGACTCTGAGCCCGGAGCTGGCATCTTCTCCACTGGCACTCATGCCTCCTCCGTTGGCACCGCAACCCCTAGCACCTACAGATGAGGGTTTGGGGTAAAACCACCTCGATTCTTGTAAGCAAAACTGCGGTGCCTTGGCGCCACCTACGGCACCAGAAACTAGATCATCCTGCAGCACCACTGCTAGACAGATATCTCCATCACCCCCTTTTACACAGGGCTCTGTGGGGTCACCAGTAATGCTGTCTGTTTGGAGTGGATTCAATGAAGATTGCTGGAATATTTTCTAGCTCAACACTCCTCCACCATCAGGTCTCACTCTGAGTACTACGGACACAGACCATGATATTCACAGTCTACTCCTTGGCTCACACACTGGCCTTACCCACCACCACCATACACAGTACATTTGTCACCACGGCATCAGTGCTCCTCTTTGAGACGCTGTTCACAGCATCAAGAGACCCCCTCCTCCATCATCCCGAGCTCATAGTCCTCCAGCCACAGAGGACGTGGAGCCTGAGAAGGGCCAACTTACAGAAGATGAACCCCAGCCCCCTGGACACGTTACCTGTGAATCAGTTACTCTGCTCCCCTGATGCGGCAGTCATCTTGGCAGACCCATCACCGACTGATGACTTAAAACAGTTTCAGGAATTGTTCAAGCATTTTGCCACAAGTCAGGAGGTTTAGCTTATGGAGGTCCAGGAAAAGCAACACTGGCTCCTGAAGAAGATATAACCAACACTCCATATCAAGATCCCACTTCTGATCAAGGAAGCCATTCTGGATGCAGCCAAGGACATCTGGTAGACCCTAGCTTCCTCCCCCTCCTACCAACAAGTGGGCTAATAGGAAATATTTAATCCCTGCTTAAGGGTATGGACTTCCTATTTTCGCATCTTCAACTGAACTCCCGTGTAGTGGATGCAGCCCATCATAGGGCAAAGCTACCACAGTTTAAAGTTCCAGCCCAGGACAAGAACAGTAAGTGCCTGAATATTTTCAGATAGAAGTATTCCTTGGCAACTTTCGAACTACACATTACCAACTATGCTGCTGTGTTGGCTAACCACGACTTTGATAACTACGCAAAGTTGACAGAATTGATGGAGCATCTTCCCAATAATAAATGTTCCATCCTCAAGTTAATAGTCCAGGAGGGCTACGTCCCCTCATGCACTGCCCTGCAGATGGTGCTCAGTGTTGCTGGTGGTACCGTACAACTGCTACCTCGATTATTATGCACAGAATGTTTTGGCTTCAAGCCTCTGGAGTGCCTAAAGAAGTACAGAGCAAAGTGGAGGACCTTCTCTTTGTCAAAGACAAGTTGTTCGCAGCAAAGACTGTTAAATCCTACATACTGGTAAGGACTCTTGCACTATGCTGTGAACACTGGGGATGTACATCCCACTCTTCTGCTACAGTTAATACACGCTATATAAATGGCAGATAGACTTTCCATACCCCCACCATCAACAGATGGGTTTGGATCAGGGACACTCCAGGCCAAGAGCTCAGAAGAAATGGCCCCAAAAGAACTGTTCTTCTACTCAATACTTTTTGAAACAACAGTTTTGAGATGTTGGTCAGGGGTCTACCTGACCTCTTTCCCTATACATTTGCCTCACAACAATGTGAAAACTTTTTACCACCATTTATGACCCTTTTATCACCAATTGGCAGCAATCACAACAGACCAATGGGCCCACGAAACAATATCGGGATGCCATCCCTTTCACTTCCCTCCCCCCAACTTCCCCACCTTCTCTGTCTCTCTTCAGGGACCCCTCTCACATAGAGCTCCTAAGGCAGGAAACCAATTACTTGCTAACCATAGGAGCTGTCAACAGAGTACCTGACCATTTCAGGGCATTTTACTCCAATTATTTTCTCATGGAGAAAAGAACGGGAGGTTGGAGACCTCTCCTCAGTCTCCACAAGGTTAACAAGTTTTTACACAAGCAGGGGTTCAAAATGATCACCCTTGTATCAATTATTCCCTCACTGGACAATGGAGACTGGTTCACAGCCCTCGACCTCCAGCATGCCTACTTTCATGTGACCATTCACCCATCCCGCAAATTCTTTCTGTGTTTCACAATAGGCTCAGAACATTTGCAATACAGGGTCCTTCCGTTCGGCCTTTCATCTGCTCCCATGATATTTTTAAACAACTCAGTTGCTGATGTTTACCTATGCTGTCAGGACATCATGATCTTCCTGTACTGAGACAACTGCCCTCCTGTGGGGAGACACATAGTATGATACAAGTCATCAGAGTGCTTTTTAGAGTCACTGGAGCTCCTTATAAATGACCAAAAATCCACGTTCTGACCAACACAGATTTTGGAATTTATAGGCACTTGACTAGATTCCACTACCTCTTGGGCCTACTTGCCATTCCAACGCTTTCAGGCTATACAGGATCTTGTTACTATTGTCTCAATGAGCCCGACTGTACCAGTACTTACTTTTTTACAACTGTGACAATTTATCATTTACCATGCCCGCCTATAGCTCTGATGCTCCAGCATTGGCTTGTCAGTGTACATGCTCCAAACATCATGTCCACAAACGGGTTTCTTCCCCATCCAGTGTAATTGCTTCCCTCCGATGGTGGATCAATCCCCCCAACTTCCTAACAGGAGTCCCATTCCATGAGATTCAGTGCTCTGCACAAATCACTACCAATGCTTCTCTTCTGGGATGGGGTGCACATCTACATCAACAGTTTGCTCAGGGCAGCTGGTCCTCCCATAAATCTGGTCTTCATATCAGTTTGCTAAAGCTTCGAGCAGTGAGCAACACTTCGTCTTGAATATCCATGATCGCACCGTACACATTCTTACTGACAATATAACTATGATATTCTATATCAATTGGCAGGGCGGAGCATGCTCCCATTCTCTCTGTGCAGAGGCCATTTGACTCTAGAACTGGTACATCTGCAACAGCGTAGTGTTAGTTAGCACCATAGAGTGGCAGCC
This sequence comes from Pelodiscus sinensis, assembly GCF_052426305.1. Lineage (NCBI taxonomy): Eukaryota > Metazoa > Chordata > Testudines > Trionychidae > Pelodiscus > Pelodiscus sinensis. Next base: position 38,625,804 of record NC_143053.1, on the reverse strand, counting down.
CCCAGGCCACCTCAGACAATATGGCCACCCCAACAGCAATCTCCTGTGTAGTGGCTCCTTTTGATAGCAGGAGCCTACCATCAGGGCCGGGGTCCACCAAGATCTCAGGCAGTGTCAGTTTACTTGGCTTCCCATTGGGTCCTATCTATCACCCCGCTTCCGTGGGCTCCCAGGTCGGAGTCTAGACCCAGGATGCTTCTAGAGGGTGACCTTGCAGACCTTATCCACTGAACAACCCATTTAAGAGGAGGACGAGATGCTGCAAGAGCCTGAGTAGCAGATCCTTCTCAGAGGGTATGTCTACACTACATGGCTCTGTCGATGGAGCCATGTAAATTAACTTTGTAAACATAGGAAAATGAAGTGGCAATTTAAATAATCGCCACTTCATTTAAATTAAAATGGCTGCCGCTCTGTGCCGATCAGCTGTTTGTTGGTGCAGCGCTGTAGTCTAGACACTCTGCGGCGACCATCAAAGACATTTGTTGACCTCCCCGGTAAACATTATCCCACGAGGCATACCGGGAAGGTCGACAAATGCCTTTGATGTCGACTGCGGAGCATCCAGACTACAGCGCTGTGCCAACAAACAACTGATTGGCACAGTGTGGCAGCCATTTTAATTTAAATGAAGCAGCGATTATTTAAATCGCCGCTTCATTTTCCTGTGTCTACAAAGGTAATCTACATGGCTCCATCAACGGAGCCATGCAGTGTAGACGTACCCAGAGAGTCCTCCTCGTCTTCACCAGATGAGGCAGTGTTGGGCACATCACAATCCCTATTAACCAGGGATGAAAGGACCAGTCAGGACCTGTTGAAATGGGTGGCCCAGAATCTGGTGGTGTAGGTAGAGGAGGTATCAGAGGAGTCTTATCCAATGGTGGACATTCTGATGGCCCCACCACTTATTAATTCTCTGACCAATATGACAAATATGATGTGGTAGATACCAACATCTATTGACCCAATGATCAGAGGAGTGAAGTGTCATTACTTTGTTACCCAATGGGACCACGAGCATATATGTATACTTTCCCCTCCCAGGTACCCTTGTAGTATAAGCTGCAAATAAGAGAGAGAGTCCAAGGCCAGCTGTACCAACCTCAAATGCTAGGGAGTCCAAAAGGTTTGACTTGCTAGGCTAAAAGGTCTATACCACAGGGGTCCTACAGATTCGTATTGAGAAACCAGCAAGCAATGCTCAGTAGATATGCCTACAGCTCTTAGGCAGCGTTGGATAAGCTTAAGGAACGCCTTCTTTCTGATGCCCATTGATAGTTCACGGCGTTGTCAGAGGAAGGCAATATCATCTCATGCATGATCCTGCAGGTTGCACCTGACTCAGCTGATTCTGCAGCCTATACTATGGCCATGGCCATAATCATGCGCAGAAACTCATCGCTGCAGGTATTGGCTCTCTGTCAGCCGACGGTCAGGGCAGTGTGTGTGTGTATGTTTCCGAGAAAAGGTTTAACGTCCGTGTCTTTACTGCTAGGACCGGGGTCCCATCGCAGAGGGTGGCCAGCAGGCCAACAGACGCCCCGAGTTTATAGGAAGAGCTTATTACGCTTCAGATTTCAGCTGCTAGAATTTCATAATTCCTTCGCAGCGGGCAGCCTCGGGGAGACTGAGAAGCGCCCCAACTGAATTTTGCCACCTGGGTGTGACACAAATCCAAACGCCCAAGCTCTCCCTATATCTGTCCCTTTATGACCGGCTGAAGTTCTTTTAAATTGTGCTTGGTTCTGTTACAGCAACTGAAGGAGTCAGGTTAAAGCTTAAACAGTTACAGGTTTATTAAAGAAGCTTATAAATCATATGGTTACAATGGCTATTGCTCTATTTCTTAACTATTAGCAAAATATAGGTCTTAAAAATGGTTACAAAGAAGATAAAGATAGAAAAATAGAAATAATGGTACCAAGTAACAGCTTACTCTTTCTATGTGTACACTTAAGACAGAGGACCACATCCAGGTACCATTTTTACCCCCTTCTGTGCCTCTCGACTCCAGCATGTCAGGCCAGGGCCGGTCCCTCAATTCCTAGGAAAGACGAAAATACGAGGTGGGCGTCCCCATAGAACCTCGGGAGGTCAAACACCTAACCCGACCAGCAGGTAGAGGGTAGAATGACACTCCAAGTGAGTGTGTGCTGGGCCCATCTTTTATAATCATGGGGTCACGTATTTCTCTTTCTTATCTGTCATGCCAAATGATGCTGGTCTGTCTTTTGTGAGACCAGTTCTTACAAGGGAGTTGTGAACTTAATTTACACTTGTAAGAGAGATTTGAGATGATTAAATTTTGAAGTACTGGACATTGTTTTCTCAGTGGGAAATTCCTCTTCCTGGGACTGTGTGTGTTCGAATCAACATAGGTGCCAGCCGCAGCCTCGAGGCCAGCTTATTGACTTAGCTGCTCTCTCTCCACATATCTGTGTTTCAGCTTCTCAGGATCAGATGAGCCAGCATAGACTATGCTGATATTATTGCTCCTTTTCTGCCCTGTGCTTCAGAGAGGCAAATAAGATGGATGATATGGGGTTATAGTCTGTCTGGCCACACTCTCCCACCTTAAGTCCAGAATATCATCTAAGATCTGCCATTGGAAGGGTTGGGCCTTTTTTCAGAGCAAACAGACTCAAAGTTACATAGCTTGAAGAACTTGAGTCTTGTGAGATAAGGGTGCCAAAGTCCCAAATTGGGATTTTGAAAGTATGCCTGGGAACAGTATCACAGTCCTTCCCTCAGATCACCTTCCCATCTTCAGAGGTCTCAATGCCTTTATAAGAAAGGCTAGGTTCAGGACGTTAACCATGGCTTCCATTACCCTCCCCTTGATCCCTGGAATTGTGCGCTGCCCTCAATCTGAAAGGTGCATACTTTCATCCATTGTTCCTGCTCACTGATGTTTCCTCCATTTTTACGGTTGGTCATTCCCACTTGCAATTTGCAGTGCTTGCATTCGGCCTTTCTGCAGCCCCGAGGATGTTTACGATGTGCATGGCAATCATAGTTACCTTCCTTAGAAAACATTGGTTTCAAATTGTCATGGATCTGCCTCCCCGCCATGCTTTATGAAATGGGCCGATAGACGTGAATGTACATAATTCAAAGATGCTTTGAGTGAATTATTTTGTGTAATCCATCAATCTTCATGTCATGATCCACTGGTTCTGTTTATCTTATTTAGATGTATGTATAATTGGTGTGTGTAAAAGTAGACATATGGAGTGTGGAATACTTTGTGGGTTTAAAAGGTGTGAATGAGAGACATGGAGGGTGTTACCTTCAAAGTCGTGATGAGCAACTGTTAAACAATCTCTTTTGTCCGTAAGTCCTAGCAGTGGTTGGTAGAGAGTGGCCTCAATTCTTTAATAAAAAGAATAGGAAAGCAGAGGCCTGGGTCTTTTGGCTGAGCTGCACCTGAAGGAAAGTAGTCGAAGACCCCAGGGCGGGGAGACAGGCCTTGTTTGGAGAAGCAGCTGGAAAAGAGGTTTTAGGGTGAGTTTGAAGAGTCTATACTGAGATTTCAGTGTAGAATTAGCCAAGCGTTTTTTCTATCAGAGGGGTAGCCATGTTTTTGTTTCTTTTGATTTGTAATCTGCCTTGCTCTGCCTGTTTGCCCCTCAGGTAATAATTGTTTACACTGGGTTTGATAGAAAATAAGTGATTTTATTAAGTACAAGCAGTAGGATTTAAGTGGTGATAAGGGAAATCAGTGTTCACATTCTCCCTTTCATTGTTAAAAATGGCGTGCCCTTATCTTATTCTTTGGGATTTGATCCCATTTGGGGAGTGGTATCCCTGGAAGCTGGGCCCTAAACTTTACTCTCCTTGGACATGAAGGCTACGTCTACACTGGCCCCTTCTTTGGAAGGGGCATGCTAATTTTGAACTTGGGAATAGGGAAATCCGCGGGGGATTTAAATATCCCCACGGGATTTAAATAAACATGGCTGCCGCTTTTTTTCCGGCTTGGGGAAAAGCCAGAAAAAAGCGTCTAGACTGGCGCGATCCTCCGGAACAAAGTCCTACTTTGAAGTAAGAGTAAGAGATCCTCCGGAAAAGGGCTTTATTCCGGAGGATCGCGCCAGTCTAGATGCTTTTTTCCGGCTTTTCCCCAAGCCGGAAAAAAAGCGGTGGCCATGTTTATTTAAATCCTTCGGGGGATATTTAAATCCCCCGCGGATTTCCCTATTCCCAAGTTCAAAATTAGCCTGCCCCTTCCAAAGAAGGGGCCAGTGTAGACATAGCTGAAGAGGTTCAGTGTCGGTACTGATTCTCGGTGGGAGCAGAGACCTCAGCTCAGGGCCGTGGCTGGGCGAGACCAGCGAGAATCCCCAGAGAGTTGACAGGCGAGTGGCAGTGGCTGTCAGCACCTCGGGAGGCACCCCCAAGGGGTCATCTGTGACCGCACTCCGTCACACAAGTGTTCCCATACATGGATGACTGGATTTTACCAAATGCCAATGGAATACAGAAATGTTAGTGCACATAGAACTGGTGAGGGCTACATATAATCATAGAATCCTAGGACTGGAAGAAACGCGAGGAGTCCAACCACATGTCCAAAGCAGGACCTGTGCAAACTCTTCGCAAACTCTTGAGTGGTCCCCTAGAGCAGATATAGCCTCAGGCATTTTCTGCAGGTCACCTGGACCTGTTCACAACAAAGGGAAACAGGAAGTGTCGTAGGTTTTGCCCTTTTCTAAGCCATAGCCCAGGCTCCATAGGGGACATAGTCGAAGTACCCTGGACATTCCACCTATTATATGCCTTTCCCTCTGTAAACAAAGTCCTTCTTAAGGTACAGCAACACAGGGCTTCTCTTACTGTGGTGGCCCCACCAGTGTTGGTCTACCACTCTCCTAGAGCTTTCAGTGATGGAGCTTATAGCCCTCTCCATGTTCCCAGATGTCATTGCACAATTTCACGGTCAGTTATGCCACAGTCCCCCACCTCATGGCCTGGAAGCTCCATGGTTGATGGCACCAGGAAACCTTCCACCTTTCTTAGAAAAAAATGGGTGAGATAATTTCTTAGGTAATGGATGAGATAATTTAAATGACAAAATGTATTAACTATCATAATTGGGCATTTGAATTTATACCTGACTGAGAAGAAAGACTCAGTTTACAACTCCATAAACAATTGTTCCCAACTCTCTGTAGACTTACGTAGTTACTACTTCATCAGTTACATTTGTTTCACATATATGTGGTTTACATTTTAAGCAGAATAGCTAGACATTTCTTTTAGATGAAAAGTGAGGTTCTGGAGAAAAAAATAAGAGTGAGAGGTTATGTACAATATTTCCCCCCTTTTTAGAGATTAATACATTATTGTAATCATGTGGGTCATTGCCAGAAATGACAGTGATGGAACCATGTAAATGATCAAAAATTGATGCACAGAATTCATTAGATAAAATAGTTTGTCAGTATTGTATAACTTTTCAGGGAGTTTAGAGGCCATATTGCAATTCCACATTGTAAGGACTGAAGACAGTGGGAATTTACATGCTCAAGAATATGAGAACTCCATAGAATAAATGTTGCTAACTCCCTGGTTCTTTAGTTTCTGTTATCCAGTTTCCCACTCTGCTGACGATTTGCAGCTGGAACTTTGCAGCAGTTTTCTCTATTTTTTTCTATCCATGTGAGGAATATATTTTTTTACGTGCACCGAGGCATGTATGGATGTGCACCACCAGTAGATACACATTCTGCCTGCTGTGGGCACTCAACTTGGCAGCATTTGAATCTCTCCTGAGTGACCACCCAAGCACTCTGCTTATGGGGATCACTGCTCTGCAGCCCTTCCAAGGTAGAAGGGTTGCTCCTCTGATCCTATGCTTCTTGGTACTCCATACAGCACTATCCCTTTAAGTAAAATACCGTCCAGAGCTCTGATAAGAACATGGTGCCCCTGCACTACCCCAAATATCAGGCTGTGGCTTTTACATATAACCAGTACCTTTCATTTTTGGTGGTAGATGTTATCCAGTGTTATTTGTAAGACTAATGTTGCTTTTTTTCTGACATGTAGTTTCTATTTGCTCTTCTTACTGCATGTTGAGCTAACTGGATGCTTATGAGTATTGCACTTTTAATCTATGGTAAATTGTAGTTGTGTTTAACAGCTTTCATTTTTGGCAACCTAACTTTGAAGTTCACAAAACCACATGAGCTTACTGGCTGAGCCTCATTATAAAAAATATGAGTTTGGCTCTTATTTCTCTCACGTCCAGAGTTGAAGTGCTTTACTGAATAATTTTGTTTAAAATACAGCTGATGGATTGGCTTAAAATAAACTCCTTTAAAATAATTGTGCTGGTTTAACTACATTGAAATAGTATTTCCTGATGGCTATCACTTTAATGAATGAAATAATGAAATGCTTTTATAAGAGAGAAAATAAATGTTTGCTATTCATTTACAAGCTGTTCACAGTAATCTCTTATATTATTGGGATCTCTTTTATACATTACATTGAGACTGTCCAAGAAATAACTGTTTAATTTTTAAACTTGTGCACATTATTAATCTTTTAGAATTTCATTAGAATTTTAGAAATGTAATAGAATAAAATTACCTTGTTTTACTGAAAATATAGGAACTTTGTTTTCATAAAGTTAACCACCTCAATTTTTTTAAATATTTTAGTACTTTAACAAAGAAATCTTTGTGGTTATGATGAATGGGAGCAGTACTACACTTTTCTAAACTTTACAGCATTCAGTAACTTAAATTCCCTGTAAAGGGTTAAACCCAGAACTGTGGGTATCCATGAAGTGTTGGCAGGTAGTCAGGAGAGCCAATGGGAAGAAAATGTGAGATTTGAATTGAAAACAGTGATGTTCCTACTGTAGTTCTTTGTGTGGTTTTAGAAAGTAAAGCTGGAGAGAGATGGAATGAACCTTGGGAACTGGACATGGAATGTCCAATAATATTCATTTCTACAGAGGATGGAACAATAAATGTGAGTAGATAGGGAATGTGTAGTTAGATGCATTTAGGTTATTTTTTTTTAATTTCTGGTTTGTGATCTCTGTGCTGAGACCATTCCTCTCCCCGTACACTATATCTGAAGCTGAATCCCAGTGAAGCAATTCTCTGTGTTTTAACTTGTTTCTCTCAGTTGCTCTGTAACACCTCAGAAACAAGTTTACTTTATCAAGTATGTCTTTTTTGTTTTGTTAATAAAATCACACTTTTTTAAGACTGTGATCTGATTCTCTTACCCTACAACAGCGGTTCCCAACCGCCGAGCTGCAATAGGTCTGGGGGCCACGGTTGGGGTACACTGCCTTTGCTGCAGCTGTTGAGAGGTGTATCCTGCCCCACCCCTCAGCGAACCAGCACCGGGCAGGGGAGGTGTCTCTTCCTAGCCATGGAAGAGTGCTTCGACCCTCCTGCCACACAGGGAAGTGCTTTTACATGGCTGGGAGGAGGCGCCGTGCTGCGCAGCCCTCCCACAGTACATGGGAGTGTGCTTCTACAGCCGGGAGGAGACCCTACCCCTGCCTTGTACTGGTTGGCTAATAGGTTGGGCAGGATATGCCTCTCCCAACAGCAGGAGGGGAGGCACTAGGTGGTGTGCCCCGGCCCCCAGAACCATCTTGATGCGGGCAGCAGCCTAGGGCTAGATGAGGGGGATGGGGCAGGCACTTGGGGGCTTCAGGGGTGGGGCTAGTGCTGGGGGGCTCCAGTGGCTGAGCAAGTAGTGGGGAGGAATATGGGGGCAGGGCTGGGGAAAGGGCTAATATTGGGGGCTGGCACTGGGGGAGATTCTGGGGGGCTGGGTGCAGGGGGGCTCTGGAAACAGGAGGCTAGTATGGAGGTCTGCGGGTGGAGGGGCTCTAAGTGGCAGGGAGCTGGTACTGAGGCATTTGGGATGGAGGGCTGGCATTGGGGGGTTTTGAGGGTGGGAGGCTGACACTGGGAGAGTTGGGTACAGGGGACTCTGGAGTCAGTGGCTTACGCTGGGGGTAGTGGAGGGGTGGGGGCTATAGGGGTTATGGCTGGCACTGGGGGGGTAGAGGAAGACTGGGAGGCACTAGGGTGTAGAGCTGGCACTGGAGATTTGGGGGCCTGTGCTGTTGGCTGACTGGCATCATTTTATTTGCAAGTTCATCATTTGAATAATAAATATGCAAATACTAGTCTGCAAAAAGTTTGTGAATGGGTTTGCTGGTCCCCGGTGTCAAAAAGATTGGGAACCACTGTCCTACAAGGCAGAAAGGTCTGAGTGCATGTGTCTGAGACTGAGTTGTCAGCTATTAGAAATTACAGTATGTTTTCAAGCTTGGGATACTCCATAGGAAGAAATTCCCAAGTGAATCTTCCTGGGCTTGGAAAAAGGGTTTTGCATTTGGGTGGTGACAGCATACCACCCAGGGTCACAGAATCTGTGACAGTTGGAGTTTTTACGCAGATGCCTATAGAAGCACGGTATTTTTAAAGTCCCTTGTGGGCCCCACCGTCTACATGTGAAGTGCCAGAGTGGAGAACATCCTTGACACTGGTAATGGAAGATTATTTTTTTTTAAATTGAATAAGTTTTTTTTTTTAAATTTAGTTTTATGGAGTAAAGGCTGGGGGATCAGCACCATCCATCACTGAGGGTAAGTTATGGAGCCAGTGGTCATAATGTTTTCTGCCTTCTAGAGTTCCCCAAACGGCTATTCATGCCAATTTTTTCTTTAAGAAAGGAAGTATCTTGTCCAGAAAAAAGCTGGGTTTATTTGTGGTTACATTCCAGCCTGTTGCCTATTCTGTATGTGAACATGGAACAGGGAATCTGGAATCACTGCTTTTGCAGTGATGCCTTTGTCATAATTACACACACAATGTAACCTTGACAGTTCGGTTTACTCATTTGCAAAATGGGGCAGCCATCAGTCTTGACTTGGAATTCAGGTTCATCAGCTGAACTCTGTATGCCAATCATCAAGACACTCATGCCATTTTTGAACCTCTGTCTTCTCACTACTGCACAGTGTCCTGCACTATTACTATTTTTGTAGACTTTTCTTAATTCTGCATCTGTTTTTCAGAGAAGTCGACCCCAATTTTTAAACAACATTTTAGATTCTCATCTATTAAGAACTTTTTGATTTTTTAAGTTGTAGGACTGTTTCCCAACAAAGTCATGTGACATAAGCAGTGAGGAGCAATAAGAGCTCTCTTGGGATTTCTTTAAATAGAATGGAAGAATTTGGGTATATATGGTTGTGTGGCCTTGAATGTGATTTTTATTTGATATATGAGCTGTGACATAGCTATTGCATGACTGAGATGGGCCTGTATGTGATGTAGTATACAGATGGAGTTTCTCTGAAACAAAGCCAGGGACTAAATCTGAATGTACTCATTTAGAGGGTAAAGAATACTTCTTCATACAACATATGGAAGCATTTCTGTGTTTTTTCATTAAATACGCTTTTTAGTCTTTAAGCACTTTTTACGATTGGTCATGTTAATGTGTCACTTACCTAAATCAAGACCACCTACAGCTAGCTATGTTATTTAGTAAAATTGAGGCAGAAGAAAGAATAGAGAGGAAGTTTTGCTATTTTTTTTATAAAGTGTTTACAAAATCATTTCAGAAATTCATTTTATTCCAATTTTTTGTATATTCCAGAACTTAAAAGTTGAGAAATAATGTACTTCTACACAGTTGTTCCATTTGCTGAATGGTTAATGCTGGAATATGTGACTTATTTACGGTTTATGCAGAACAGTAAATAATGAGAAGAGGGCAATCATACAGAGTGATCTGGATTGCTTAGTTATTGTGGCCTGTTCAAATGAAATGTAATTTAGTATAGCTAAATAGGGATGTAATACTGTAGTTGATTAACCATTTAGTGAAAGCTTATACGTTAATGGGATAGACTACACATATTTCCCCTCGCCCCTGCCAGTACATTTTTTAGCAGGCTGGCTCATGTTGGGTCCGGGACCTACTCCTGCTGTGGCTCTGCATTTAAAATGTATTATGAGCCAGGTGGGCAGGCAGCCTGGCACAGTTCTGGCATGTGCCAGGTCCAGGAGCTCAGACCTGCACCTGGACAGGGACTGCTGTCATCCTGCACTGCTGCCTCTGTATCAGGGGCTCCTCGGGAGTGGGGCCAGAGTACACTGGCTGCTGGCCCCACTCCTGGGGAATAGACCAGTCGAGTAACTGATAAGAATTTGAGGTTAATCGACTATCAATTAACTGATATTTTACACCTCCCTAGCCAAAACCAAAACTAAAAAGCTAGGATCAAGGAACTGTATCCTAGAAGGTAGTGACTCTGAAAAAGGTTGTGAGGTCTTGATGGACAAGCAACTTAACATGAGTTCCCAGGGCATTTATGTGGAAAAAGGGCTAATGCAATCTTCGAATGCATAAGTAAGGAGTCGGTATAGGGAAGTGATTTTACCTCTGTTTACAGCATGAGAGATCTATACTAGAATGTGCGTGTACAGTTCTGGTGTTCCTATTTTTAAAAAGATGTTGAAAAATTGAGGAGGATGCAGAGTTAGAGCCATAAAAACAGTTTGAGAACTGGAGAAAATGCCCTTCAGTAAGAGACTTAAGAATCTGAAAGGTATGAAATGAAATTTTAAGATAGTATAGAATTATTAGTATCTTCTAGTTTAAAACCTTTTACTAGATCAAACTGTCCAACTTGAATAAGGCAGCATATTTTATTCAGTCTGTGTGCATGCACATGTGCATACACATTTTTTAATGGGTGTAGCAGCAATAACAGTTATTTCTCACTTTTAAAATCAGAAATCATAGACTTTGCTCTTTGTTGTGTTACATCAATTTAACATTAGTGTAACTCCAAGTTCTATGCAGTTTATACTAATATAATTGGAAAGGAGAATAATACCTTTCATCTCAAGTTTGTATGTGAACTTGTCCATGAAAGGAAACTCAAAAAATATTCACACCTAAATTCCCTGTCAGCTGTGCAGCCAAGCAGCTATTTAATGAACCCTGCTCAGAGGCTCAGCTATCCCATGCAGGCAGATCAGCTGACTGGCTTTGGGATGGGCATCTCACTGAGCAGCAGCTTCAAATGGAGCTGCCTGCTTCAAACGGAGGAACTCAGAGAGCATGTATGGCAGAGAGGAGAAAAGGAGGGAATAAGTGGCTGAGGGGAGAGTTGTAGGGTGGGGGAGTTTGGGGAGATGAGGAAGAGGAGGTAATAACTGACTGGGGCAAGTTGGAGGGCCAGGGGAGTTTGGAGAGTCCTGTCTGTACCAGGACAGGAGGTAGAGGCAGAAACCCAGCACTCTTCTCAAGCCTCGTGGGCTGGAAAGGCAGCGGGGAAGGGAAGCTAGGTGCATGGAATAGTTGGGGGGAAAAGTGGGAAAGGTGGGTGGGTGCTGGCATTGGGGTGAGGTGCAGGTGGGGTTTGTTTGTGTAGTGTGTCCTGTGACTCCCAGGTAGGCTGCTGCTGCCTCCAAGTCTGAGAAGCAGGATTTTATTCCAGTCCCAGTTGGGCTGGGGGAGAGGGGAAGGGAGAGCGGATTGCACAGGGGTAGGTAGAGGAAAGAGAAGGGTGGGTGGGTACTGACATTGGGATGAGGTGGAAGTGGAGAGTTTGTGTGTCCTGTGGTGAGGAAGGGGCGAAGAGTTGGTTCTATGTACTGTAACTCCCAGCTAGACTACTGGTGCTTACAAGTATGAGAAGAAGGATTTTATCCCAACCCCCAGCTGGGCTGCAGGGAGCAGATTGCACAGGGGTAGATCGGGGGAAGGTGTTAACATAAGAACATAACGGCCATACTGGGTCAGACCAAAGGTCCATCTAGCCCAGTATCCTGTCTGCTGACAGTGGCCAATACCAGATGCCCCAGAGGGATGGATCACAACAGGTAATCCTCACGTGATCCCTCCCCTGTCTCCCACTTCAGAGAAACAGAGGCTAGGGACACCATGTGATGTACCGGGCCAGGACTGGGCACTGCTGAGGGCGTCTGCTCAGGACGAATTGTTCAAAACCACGGCTGCTTACAGCCCTCAACTGGAGACCTTTCCCAAATAGGCCACAAACCAGTCACACAGACCACTGCAGCTGCCAATCAGGCCAGCAGAAAGCCTCATGAGCAAAACCCCTCAGACACCCTGTGGCCACAATCAGCAAAACCCCTCAGACACCCAGGGCCACAATCAGCCCCGGGCCTACACACAAGTGTGAGGTTATAGAACCCAATCTCACCTACCCCAAACGGGTTCTCCTAGGCCCAAAGAATCAGCCACAGATCCCTGGTCAATTTAAACTTTAGATCTTACCCACAAGATCACACTGGGCCAATCCTTTAGAATCTAAAATCTAAAGGTTTAGTAATAAAAGAAAGAAAGGTTGAGAGTAAGATTGTAAAGGAGAATATATTACATACACCAATCACCAAGTTCTTGATGCAGGCTCTTAGCAGAGATGTTACAAACTGCTAGCTTAGAAGTCTTTCTTGTACATTCAATCCCAGGATGGGTCAGCAGTCCTTCTCGGCTCTCTGTCCCTAATAAGGCTGTATCCGGAAGCAGGAGCAAAACTGAAGACAAGATGCAGACCTCTTTGTGGCATTTTATATTCATTACTGGTGTCTCCCAAGCTGGAGCTGGTCACATGCTCAAGTGACCTTTCTGTGTTTCACATGCCAGCAGCCATTATGCCCTGGCTGGTTTGCAGGTTTCCAGACACATTCCTCAGGTGTGTATTGGCCACCCTGAAAGCCATTGTTCCTGGAGCTGTGATAAATAGCATAGTCATTCTTTGGACAGTCCTTCCTCATGACAAGCAGTCCAGGCCCATTGCTTGATCTGAGGCAGAGAACATTCACAGTACCAGCTAAGAGCCCATATTCATAACTCCACATACAAACATCACACAAGTACATGAGTAGCATACATAGAATCAATAGAACATAAGCTTTTGTTTGACCCCTCATATGGTCCCCTTTGTACTGATTTTGTGGCAAATACCCCACGTGGGCACAGAGGTGATCTGTCTGCTCCCCTTAAAATTCAAAGTGACACACCATCTCTACCCGTCCTGGCTAATAGCCGTTGCTGGACCTAACCTCCATGAAACTATCTAGTGTTTTTTGAACCCTATTAAAGTTCTAGCCTTCACCCCATCCTCTGGCAAGGAGTTCCACAGGTTGACTGTGTTCTGCGTGAAGAAAAGCTTCCTGTTGTTTGTTTTAAACCTACGGCCTATTAATATCATATGGTGACCCCCTAATGCTTATATTGTGGGAATAAGTAAATAACTTTTCCTTATTCACTTTTTCCACACCAGTCATGAGTTTGTAGACCTCTATCATATCCCCCCCGTAGTCTCCTTTTTTCTAAGATGAAAAGTCCAAGTCTTTTTAATTGCTCTTCATATGGGATCCCTTCTAAACTTCTAATCATTTTTGTTGCGCTTTTTTGGCTCTTTAATTTTTTTTCACTTCTCCAGGTGGGTATTTCAGTTTTAGGAATGCTCTGTAAAGTTCCTGTAGGTGATTGTCTGTGGGGTCGGAGCAAATCCGGTTGTATCGTAGGGCTTACAACTAGATTTGCTCCGACAGATGGTAAAACAAGGAGCAATGGTCTCAAGTTGTGGTGGGAGAGGTCCAGGTTGGATATTAGGAAAAACTATTTCACTAGGAGGGTAGTGAAGCACTGGAATGGGTTACCTAGGGAAGTAGCGGAGTTTCCATCCCTAGAGGTGTTTAAGTCTCGGCTTGACAAAGCCCTGGCCGGGTTGATTTAGTTGGGATTGGTCCTGCTTAGAGCTGGGGGCTGGACTTGATGACCTTCTGAGGTCTCTTCCAGCTCCATGGTTCTATGATTTTAACCCATCTTGGAAAATGATGCCTCACTCTGAGGCCTTAGGAGAAAAACCTATTCTTGCTTACAGACAACCCCCTAACCTGAAACATATTCTTTCTGATAACCATGCCACACAACCACATCATAAGCCACCGGGAACCCAGCCCTGCAACCAAAAAAGATGCCGACTCTGCCCACATATCTACACTGACAAATTCATCACTGGAGCAAACAACATAAGCCACAAAATCAAAGGGTCATTTGACTGCACATCTAGTAATTTGATCTTTGCCATCAAATGCCAACAGTGCCCCATGACTATATATATTGGACAAACTGAACGGTCTCTGCGGGAAAGACTCAATGGACACATATCGGATATATGTAAAGGGAACACACAGAAGCCTGTAGGTGAACTTTTCTACTTGCCTAACCACAGTTTAACAGACCTGCAGGTGGCTGTCTTGTCACAGGCCAGCTCCACAAGCCAGATTATTAGGGAAGGACTGGAATCCCAGTTCATCCACTCAATCGTGATATGGGCTGGCTAGGACACTACCTACTTAATAACCACTGAAGGTGTTAACAGCTCTCTGAGTGGTATCCTTCCTGTCTTAGCAATCTATCTATTGACTTGGATTCTTATCTGCTTAGGTTTAAGTATATATCCCTAGTGCTATATTCTTATTATTGGAGCATGGAATTACTATCCATAGAGATTCTATGGAATATTTTAGCTCATCTAAGTTTTTTACTTTGATTGTACATTTTCTTTCCTGTATAGTGCCACTCCCCCACCAGCATGACTTGCTCTGTCCTTCCCATATATTTTGTACCCCGGTATGACTGTGTCCCACTGATTATCCTCATTCCAGCAATTTTCCGTGATGCCTATTAAAGGGCGTTCCCACAAAAAGTTGCTCAGTTATACATCTGTTCCGCACTAAAGTCAATGATGTTCATAGGAACTGATGCATTATAAGTGCTCCCATTCCCCACTATAAGTTGTATGAAACACTCCCCCCAATTTGCTTAAAAGGAAGTGAGCCACGGGGAAAAAATCCTTGCTTTAAGTTGTTTCGCTATAAGTCCAAGTTTTTTGGAACGTATCTTGGACTTATAGTGAGGGCGGACTGTATATCTTTATCCTCCTTTAAAACTAGGCACTCCAGTTCACCCGTTTTACTATTTAGACTTCTAGCATTTGTGTATAAGCACTTTAGTAATTTGTCACTATTTATATCTGTCATTTCCTGATGTGTTACTCTTTTTCATTTGATTGTGTCTCATTTGATCTGACCCATACTTCCATCCTCTTCTCCTGACTAGAACATAGAGCATCTTTATTAATATAACCTCCCCTAATAGATGTCTGTCCAATCCATGTTCTCTTCCATACCTGTTGGCTTTCCCCCAGTCTTTAGTTTAAAAACTGCTCTACAACCTTTTTAATGTTAAGTGTTAGCAGTCTGGTTCCATTTTGATTTAGGTGGAGAACATCCTTCATGTATAGGCTCTCTCTATCCTAAATGTTTCCCCAGCTCCTAATAAATCTAAATCCTTCCTCTCTACACCATCGTCTCATTCACTCATTGAGACTCTGAAGCTCTGCCTGCCTACCTACCTGTCCCTGTGCATGGAACTGGAAGCATTTCAGAGAATGCTACCATAGAGGTCCTGGATTTCAATATCTTTCCTAGCAGCCAAAATTTGGCCCCCAGAACCTCTTTCCTACCCATCCCTATGTCATTGTTACCTACGTGTACCACAGCCAATGGCTCCTCCTCAGCACTACACGTAAGACTATCTCGATGTCTCGAGAGATCCGCAATCTTCGCACCAGGCAGGCAAGTCGCAATATGGTTCTCCCAGTCATCACAAACCCAGCTAGCTATGTTTCTAATGGTCAAATCCCCCATTACTAACACCTGCATTTTCCTAATGAGTGGAATTCCCACCCCCGGAGATGTATCCTTAGGGTGAGGGGATACCATAACATCGTATAGAAGGATGGTCCCAACTATGGAATCATTTCCTTCTGCTTCAATTGATCGCTCTGTGCTGGCTCTTCTGGGGTGTAATCTACTTGCTATGGGCGAGTATATTACATTGTTTGTCGAGCCCTGTATATATGTGTGTGTGTGTGTGATTAGTAGATTTATCTGGCATTGCTCAGGTCCATAAGTCCAAATAAGATTTTTTTTTCAATAAAAGGAAAATGTGCTTGGTTTATTAAAATGTTTGCTTTTTTCCCCAAAAGTGTTATTTTTATGATGTTAATTTTTATTTAGTATTTATTTTAAAAAGGAATGTTAAAATTTTTCTGTTCAAATTTTTAGTAATTTTTTTAAATGGGAAGTGTATTTTTTCTTCATTTCTATAAACTCTTATCATTCACTATGCTTCAACAAAAAAGGACTATAACCAGTTTGGTTTTCAGTAACATTTTCTTCTAGTTTTCATACTTGAAGCATTGATTTAGCTGTGCCCAAACAGAGCACTACTCCAGATTTCTCCATGTTATCTCTTTTCTTAAGGTTTATTGAGAAGCAATCCTATTTCAGGTTCATTCTGTTTTTCTGGCTGATCTTGTCTCAGTCTCTTTCAACATTTGCTCAGTTATGTCCATTTTGAGGATTATACTTGCTTTGGTGATTCAGTCTTGTTTCTTTTTGATTTCCAAGAAGCAATCGCATTGCAGGCACATCCCATTTTTCTGGCACAACCAAACCCTTCTGTTACTTTAAGTTATGATAAGAGGAAGGTGTATACCAAATTTGGTGGTCCTAGCTCTTATGGTTTAGGAAGAGTTCTTGAACAGACAGACAGACACTCTCAAATATTAGACAAGACCTTTGGAACAGAAACATCTTTTTGTTTTTTGTATAAAGTAGATATTTCTGTAAAGCAATGTAAGCCCAGACTTGAGCATGGATTCAAACTTAATACATCTTGTGTGCACACACCAGTTGTGTTAGCTTTGGACTCTCTCCTAGGGTCCCAGGACCTTGGAGGACTGGAGGGTCCTAGCTAGTGTTAAACTGGGACTTAGTGTCTGAGCCTTATTTTCCTTTGTTCACGCAAGCCTGGCTTGACTGGTTTCCTGTAAGTCTTCAAATATATCACAGAGTTCCGTGTAGTAACTTCTGTAGTCCTCTCTCTACCAACAACCTGTTGTGAAGCTGCTTATACTTTGTTACAAATGGAAGCCATACCTCTATGTGAAGGGCAGCTTAAATTAGTGTTAATCCATTTTCTTCTTTGCACCAGTTTGCAAGCACATTGTCCAACAGCCTGCAAGGTTTTCAATGGAGACTGGTAAGAAGCTTTTGGAAAATGTGCTGCTTCCTGGTCACAAGAGCACAAGATTTTGGTTGACAGTGGCCTGGAGCCCCTGTACATGCAGCCCAAGGAAGGCAAGGGGTGTGTGTCAGAGAGTGGGGTGGAGATTAAACTGCTTCTGTTCAGGGCATGCAAGCAGCAGAGCGCCTAGCTCAGCACAGGCAGGGGAGGGGTGATACCCAACATCCTAGCTGTGTCTCCTCCTTGCAGGGCAGCTGCTTAGTCCCTTCTCCTCCTTCCCTCCTTGGAGTTGTGTGTGTAGAGGTGTCTGACTTGTGTGCATGGTCAGGACCGCTAGTGAGAGCCAGCTGTGCTATGGCTCTGGGAGTGTTTTTCCTCAGAGACTTCTTTTTTATGTCCGACTTCCAAAGAAGCATAAACAGATAAAAATGAAATCAGCCAACAATAAACCCATCGGGGCTAATGCATGACACAGCTCCTGATACCTACAGTGTAGATCTGTAGGGGCTATATATTCAGAGAACAAGCAATTGATAAGTAACCCTTCTCGCTCCCCTCCCCAAATTTAAGCATTTATATCATGTACCCCACGGTATTCATACAAAAACTATCATGACATTGTTAGGCTTATTGGTATAGTTTTCTCTATTTCGTTGGAAACTTCCTTATTAGATCACATTGGAACAATTATGGAGGTATGTCTGTCCACATTTAGTCTTTGATTTTTGTTATACTGACTGTATCTAAGTATAACAAATGGCCTGGTAGCACTTTACAGACTAACAAAACATGTAGATGGTATCATGAGCTTTCATGGGCACAGCCCACTTTTTCAGATGCCCACGAAAGCTCATGATACCATCCACATGTTTTGTTAGTCTATGAAGTGCTACCAGACCATTTGTTGTTTTTTTCTGTACGGACTAACTTGGCTACCCCTTGAAGCTTCTGTATCTAAGTGTGATACTTCACATTTTGTGTGTGTCTTCATCTAAACTTTTATCATTTTGGTATGTTTTGTATGTCCTTGTACGTTATAGACATAAAAGGGCTCTTTGTACTTCTGGCTTTACTTTATACAGGTAATGACTAGAGTAAGTAAATAAATTATCTCAGCTCTTAATCATGTCACTGCTGCCATTGATGGACCAATATTTATGCTGTGATATTGCTGCTGCTGAAGCTCAGCCAGTCTCTTGGGGCCTTTTTGTAGCAAAGTGCTGTAAGCAATTCTTAGTGTGTGGAGTCAACAGCTTTTTACCATGGTTTCATTTCCACTTTCATTTCCTATGGGACTTTTATTTCCTTTGGAGGGTTAACCTTTCCTTTAACTGACTGAATATGTAAATTGCGTACCTGTTGTGTGGAACACTGTGTGGAATACAATAAACTGTTTTCCTTTTTTTTTTAATTCTCTCTCCTTCACCATTTCTTTTCTCTCTAATATGTACTGTGAGAGATGCTTATGCTAATAGCAGCATAAGTGCTGTATGACACTGTTGTGATTTTTTCAAATTGAAGTAATTTATAAGATTCTCTTTGACATTTTGTTTTGTGTTTTATATTGCTTTTGTTTCATGCATCACTAGTAGGAATGAGTTGGAACCATTCTGGCCTTTGGAGAATGTAACTAGGACCTATCAATTACATGCAGTTGAAAAAAGTGTAATGAATTGTAAAGCTGCACTGTATACATTTTTTTTTTATAACAAATGCATTATCTATAAGGAAGTGATTGGAATAATTCTAAATGAATAGGCCCCTAAAACTGCTTAACAGTCTCCATTTTTAACATTAACAACTGTCTTTGAGGAAAATAAAATTTGATCACCAGAAAGATTATTCTTTAATCTTTCTTAAAACATCTGGATATTTTTGGCCTGGCCCTACAGTGATGACATATTCCATAGTAGAAATAAAATATGCATTCCACATATGTGAAATAACATCCTTATATTTATAATATGGCTTTCTTTCACACTTCACATTGTGTTTATGTGCATTTTTGGTCTGTTAAAACAGATTTGAATCTTAACTTTGTTGTATGTATTGTGATTCCATTTCTAGAGTTCTGCTCCTAATATTTTCTTAAGAGCCATTTTGTCACTATTTTTAGTATAAATTGAGTTAGCAAATTAAATTAACATCTTCTGATTCCTTTATTTTGAAGTATGGCTTATTGTAAATAGCTTACATATTTTAGAAGTTCTTCCTTCAGAATACTTTATTTCCTGTTTCCATGAAATATTTTGGTGTTAGTCCAGCAGTAATCAGCTCTTTTTGTGTCAGCCTTCATTTTTACATGTTAACACATATATAATTCATTTCATGTTTTTTTTTCTTTTTGGATAATTAATGGCTGAATAATTAGTTGGTATTTCTATTGTCCCTTGCCTCTTCTGTTTATACTCTATTTAGAATAAGATGTAAGCAGGTAACTGAATTCCATGTAGATGCTTTTTGAGCAGCTGCATGATTATTAATTTTGCATTATTATTATTGATAGTAGTATTACTGTAGTCCAGGGATTGGCAACCTTACAGAAGTGGCACGCTGAGAGTTAATGTAGTCACTTCTATTTACTGGTCTGCGTGCCATTGATACTTTTTCAAGTCAATAATAGTCCTACTTACATTTTAGTAGCTTCATTAATAAATAAATTAAGATACAGATCTTAACATTTAGTGTGATCCTTGGCCTTGCTTTCCCTTTCTGAGTTCTCTGAGCTCAGGTTTATAGTTTGATGCTTTAAGCAGCACACAAACCTCTGTCTTCAGCTATTCTCAGCCACTGATGATGGCAGAAGAACAGCAGCCTGCTCCCCTGCCACAGCAGCTCCCCGGCACTTCCATGCCACTCGCAGCCCCAGCATCCGCCCTGTGGCCTGCCCCAGGAGCAGCTACCATGCAGCACTAACCCTGCTCCAGCCCTTCCCCAGGGCTGAAGCTGGAGCCATGGCCTCTTGGCTGTCAGAGGAGCTGCTGCCATGCGGTCCTGAGCTGGCCCCGGAGGAGCCACAAAGAATTAGCCACATGGTCCTGGGCCAGCTCCTGAGGAGCTGCTGTCATGGCCATGCAGTCCCAGGTTGGACTCGGAGGCCAGATATGCTGCTGCTGCAGCCACACAGTCTTGGGCTGGCCAGAGGTACTGGTGAGAAGCCTAAGCTGCTGCTGGTAAGGGGGAGGGCTTCAGCAGCAGCATGGGTTCCCTGCTGTGTAGAGAACGGGGTGACTGAGTTCCCCGCGTGCTGTTGAAAATTGGCTTGAGTGCCACTTACGGGCTGTATGTTGCCGACTCCTGCTATAGTCCTTAGGAGACTTGCTCAGGGCATGGACCAGGTCCTCATTGTGCTAGGCACTGTATAAACAGAACAAAAACAGTACCTGCCGAGAGAACTTACAGTCTAAGTATTGGTAAATATGTTGGAGAAGATTATTCACAATAAAGCAGCATTTCTCAAACTGTAGGTTGCGACCCCCAGAGGGGTCGTGAGCAGCTTAGACAGGGGTCGCAGCTGGATTCAGTTTTTCACTTGCAACCCCTCTCTCCCGGGCTGCGAAGAGCATCAGGGCGGCGGAAGCTGTGCAGCATGGCTGGGGCCGCGGGACTCCAGGAGCATGGCTCAGCTGTAGCAGGAGACAAGGTGGTGGGAGAGTGAGGCTGGCGCTGGCACAGGAACGGACGTGCGAGGGGCCAGCTGAGGCACGGTTGCTGGGTGACCGAATGCTTCCCCAGCTGGGAGAGGGCGGCGTCCCTCATACAGCAGGCTGGGTGATTGGGTCGGGGCAGAGGACCCGGAGGTAAATAAGGGCACGTGGGGGTCAGAGGAGGCGGCAGAGGAGACATGGGAGAGGAGAGGAGTGGAGGACGGAGGAGAGGAGAGGAGGAACCAAAGGGATGCAGAGTGGAAAAGAGGCACAGAGGGGAGAGAGATGGGGGGAAGGAGCCTGCAGGGGGGAAGGGCGTTGAGGACCGCAAACGCCTTGACGGAACCCCAGAAGGGCAAGGAATCCGGTGAGAAGGGTGCAAAAAAAAAAAAAAAAAAGAGGGGGTAGGGGGAAAGTAATTGAGGAAAAAACCCCCAAGGCTACCTGCCCCTTTAAGGGCGACCATTTTGAACTCTGCTCCTGATAGGGAAGGGTTGGAAATTAACTTATAAATAAAGTTTGATTATTATTAGGGAAGGAATGAATAAAGATATTGGCTGGCTCGCATACTACCTTCTACATCCTAATGACTTAACCAACCAACCAATGAGTACTTGTAGACAGGGCTCGACAAAGTATTGAATCTACTCACCCGGGATGAGTAGATTTCAGCTGGGCGCCCCGTTCATTTGCGGTGCACACATGCGCAATGCGGGTCTTGCACATGCGCAGTGCAGGACTGGCGAGCGACTTGTGCCACCGTTCGTCAAGCTCTAATTATAGAGATACAAATTGTTCTTATCAGCCTCTTGTAACTCGAACAATCCAATTCACTATTTTTTCTTTTTTTTCTTTCTGTCCCCTCCTCCTTCACCTTCCCTTATTTATTCTTGGATCTGGACTTTTAATACTCCAATCATCTGAAGCAGTGGGTTGTACCCACAAAAGCCCATGATACCATCTGCATGTTTTGTTGGCCTTTAAGGCGCTGCTATACTGTTCATTGTTTAAGTTTTTCTAGTTACAGACTAACTCGGATACCCCTCTGGAACTTTATCAATACACGTTACGCTCCTTCAGATTATCCAGAGTGCCAAGGTTGTTCTCCAAGGCTATGTCTAGACTGCAAGCCTCTTTCGAAAGAGGCTTTTTCGAAAGATACTTTTGAAAAAGCCTTTTTTGAAAAAGAGCATCTAGACTGCAAGCGGAACTTTCGAAAAAGCAAGCCGCTTTTTCGAAAGGCAGTCTGGATGCTCTCTTTTGAAAAACCCCTGTTTGCATTCAAGAACGCCTTTTTTCGAAAGAGCACTTTCGAAAAAAGGCGTTCTTCCTCGTAAAATGAGGTTTACCACCGTCGAAAGAAAAGCCGCGTTCTTTCGATTTAATTTCGAAAGAACGCGGCTGCAGTCTAGACACAGGTGAAGTTTTTTCAGAAAAAGGCTACTTTTTCGGAAAAAAACCCTGAGTCTGGACACAGCCCAGGGTTCTAGCTGTGGCTGCTTTTCACCTCCACAGGATTGGGGTGGTGATGTTCCCATACTTGGACAACTGCCTCATAAGAGCTCCAGTGTAGCAGTAGAAGCCACATAAACTCTTATAACCCTCTTAACCAACCTCAGATTTCAGATAAATATCTAAAAGTCCACTCTGGTTCCTGTTCAACTAATAGATTTTATAGTGGCCTATATCCACTGTCTAGCAGTACAAACAAAATTGCCTCAAAAATGCTTTACCAATCTAACCAGGTTAATTACAAAAATCATAGACAGCCCCCAAATATATAGAAGGATCTGCCTGTAACTTCGTGGGCACATGACTGCTACAACTTATGTGGGCAAACATGCCAGACAGCGTGTGCAATGCCTCTAGGGATGGCTAAGCACTGGCTGTCCACCTTCACAAACTCCTTACTGTGCTTCTCAGGGTGAAACATTCTTCAGTGGTGGCTCTAACCACAAAACATCTGCTTGAGGATTCCATTTCAACAAAAGCTTCCACGGTACTGCTCACCACAGATACCTGTGTTGAAGTCTGGGCAGTTCACCTGGAGAACAACATTCTCCAGGGCTTCTGGTTCTCAGCAGAAATTACTCTTTATATAAATGTATTGGAGCTTCAAGCAGTCAGAAATGCATGCGAGCATTTTCTTCCACATTTCTGCAGCGATACCATCGAAGTCCTCATGGACAACACAGCCTATAGCTATGGTGAAGCAAAATGCAGGACAATGTAGCACTTTAAAGACTAATAAGATGGTTTATTAGATGATGAGCTTTCGTGGGCAAGACCCACTTCCTCAGATCAAATAGTGGAAGAAAATAGTCACAACCATATATACCAAAGGATACAATTTAAAAAATGAACACATATGAAAAGGACAAATCACATTGCAGAACCGGAGGGGGATGCGGGGGGGGGGGGGAAGGAAGGAAGGTAGGTAGGTAAGTGTCTGTGAATTGATGATATTAGAGGTGGGGAGAGTGGGATGTTTGTGAGTTAATGGTATTAGAGGTGATAATTGGGGAAGCTATCTTGGTAATGGGTGAGAGAGTTCAAGTGTTTGTTCATTCCTTTTTGGAGAGTGTCGAATTTTAACATGAATGACAGTTCAGAGGATTCCCTTTCAATTGCAGATGTAAAAGGTCTTTGTAGCAGAATGCAGGTGGTTAAGTCACTGAGAGAGTGTCCTTTCTGGTTAAAATGGCAAGAAACTGTTTTTTCTTTGTGATCTTGTCTGATATCTGTTTTGTGGGCATTAATCTTTTGGCGAAGTGTCTGAGATGTTTGTCCAATGTACATAGCAGACGGACACTTTCGGCACATGATAGCATAAATTATATTTCTGGATGCGCAGGAATATGTGTTCTTGATCTTATAACTCACTTGGTTAGGTCCAATAATGGTATCAGCAGAATGAATATGTGGACAAAGCTGGCAACGGGGTTTGTTGCAAGGGAAGGTACCAGGGTTGGTATTAGTGTGCTATGTCCTGTGGTTGTTGGTAAGAATCATCTTGAGGTTAGGTGGTTGTCTATAGGAGACTATGGGTCTGTCTCCCAGAGCCTCTTGGAGTATGGTATCCTGTTCCAGGATAGGCTGTAGTTTATTGATAATGTGTTGGACTGGTTTAAGTTGGGGGTTGTAGGTGATGACAAGTGGTGTTCTATTGTTGGTTTTCCTGGGTCTGTCTTGATGGTTTCTAGGTATTCGTCTGGCTCTTTCAATTTGCTTTTTTATTTCTCCGGGTGGGTAGTTGAGGTTTATAAATGCTTGTTAGAGATCCTGAAGCTTCTGGTCTCTGTCAGTGGGATTAGAGCAGATGCGGTTGTATCGAAGGGCTTGGCTATAGACGATGGATCGTGTGGTGTGTTCTGGATGGGAGCTGGATGCATGTAGGTAACTGTATGAGTCGGTGGGTTTTCTGTAGAGAGTGGTGTCTAATTTTCCATTGTTGATTTGTACTGTGGTGTCCAGGAAGTGGATCTCTCGTGTAGAATGGTCCAGGCTGAGGGTGATCGTGGGGTGTAGGTTGTTGAAATCTCTGTGGAAGCTATGGTGTACTCCTTCAGATAGAAATTTCTGCAGCTTACCTGCCTGCATGACAACATACCATGGTAGACTAGCTCATCAGACACTTCTTCAAAAATCACAAGTGGTAGATGGACAGCCACACATTTAAAACCATATTTTCCCAATGAGACCTCCAACTATAAATTTGTTTGCGACAGTACTCAAAACAAAGTATCCTCAGCACTGCTCCCGAGTGGGATTAGGACACCACACACTCGGAGATGCTCTTCTTAGAAAATGGGAGATACTTTTCATGTAAAATTTCTCCTCCAGTCCTGCTACTGAATCATATGTTACAAAAAATCTGAAGAGAGAGGGCCGGGATCATACACCTCACATTCACATGGTCTAAACAGATGTGGTTTCCCTACTTATCACGGATGGTGGTGAAGCCTCTTTGACTTCTTCCATGACTTTCTCATCACCTGATGCAGGATGATGGTCACATTCTTCATCCCGATACAGTGATTCTCCATCTCAAGGCCTGGCTACTCCATGGCTAGCAGGCCTTGATCAGGAATACTCCGAGGAAGTAAAGAATATTTTCATGAATAGTTGCATACTTAAAACAAATAAAATATATACTCTTAAAAGGACGCGCTTCTGCACCTGGTGTGAGACTCACCATACATCTCCCCACCCTGCCCCCCTACCCAAAGTACTGGATTACATATTAAATCATAAAAAGGCTGTCTTTGCCAACAGCTCTATAAGAGTATGTGGATCAGTGATTTCCTCACTGTGCATTAAAGTGGATGGAATGACTCTTTTTGCCCACCCAACAACTAAACTATTTTTAATGGGCGTGAACAATATTTAGCCTTCTTTAAAACATTCCACTTCCATATGTGACCTTAACCTCCTGCTATGCATACTCATGCAGAGTCCCTTTGAACTCCTTGCAATCTGTTCTTGCTACACGTTTTGATGAAGTTCTCTTCTCTTATTGTGATCACCTCTGTAAGAAGGGTACATGAAATAGAGGCTCTAGCACACCTGCTGTGTCTTTATTTCAAAAACCATCTTAAGACATCATCCTAAATTTCTGTCATTGGTCATATCTGCATTTCATTTCAACCAGTCAGTCTACTTGCCAGTTTTCTTTCTGAAGTCTTACACCTGTGCCAGGAACCCATGTCTCCAAACTCTCAACATCTGTAGGGCCTTTGTGTTCTACCTAGAAAAAAGAAATTCATGTAAACAATCACCACACTTTCTATCCATTACAGAGCAGTCTAAGTGTTAGGTAGTCTCTGACTGTATTTGAGTATCAGCAGGACAATGTTCTAGCTCCAGCTATAATTTATACTCACATTACTATAATGTACCAATTATAGACATTTGCAAGTCAGTTACCTGGATTTCTGCCCACATGTTAACCTACCACTGTGCCCGGGAACAATATTCCTTTGCAGACATACAGTTTGGACTTTCAGTATTTTCTGCTCTTGCCAGTCATTCTCCGAAATGCCTCCTCCCATCGTTAAGTATTGCTCCATAATCAACTAAAGTGGAGCACTCATAGGGATGCTTCTTGAAGAAAAAGAAGAGAAGTTTACTCAGTGCAGTAAGTGAGGCTTTTTGAGATGGCTGTCCCTGTGAGCACTGCACTACCATCCCTTCTTCCCTCTGTTTTGGAGTTTCACTCTTACTCTCCAGGATAGAGAAGGAAATTGGGGAATGGTTATCAGCACTTGCAAGATAACCATTTGGAGTGTGTGAGATGGTTGCTGAACATGACTGTATACACAAGATGCCAAGACACCGAAGTGGAGAACTCACCGGGACAACAATCTTGAAGAATCTCAGTTACTGCATAAGCGAAGTCAGTTTTTCTCAAACTTTTAAAATAAAGTACCACTTTTAAAAACATTATAAGTACCGCCATTATCTACAGCTTTCAGACACACAACATTTTTTTTCTACTGTTGCAACACATTTGTTTAAACAACTTAATTGTAGCTGGGTGGGCAATGAATTTTTGGGTGTAAAAAGTAAAAAAATAATAAAACACTGTAAAACTTAAAACAAAAATTCAGTTTTCTCCAAATTTCAGTTGTGCTGATGTACCCCCCCCAGACTTCTCTTGAGAATCCCTAATGGTACTCGTGCCACTAGTTGTGAAATAACCATCTCTTTACATTGTAAGAATGATAAACAAAAGATATAGTATTTTTCAGTTCACTTAATACAAGTACTGTAGTGTAATCTCTCTATTGATATGCACTTTCACAACAATATAGTTTTTTATTACATAAGTGCACTTAAGAATAAATCACCATAAACTTTAGAGCCTAAAAGTCCACTCAGTCCCACTTATTGTTCAGGCAATTGCTCTGATAAACATATTTGTTTCATTTACAGGTGATAATGCTGCCTACTTCTTGTTTACAATGTCACCTGAAACTGAGGGCAGGCATTCTCATGATGCTGTTATAGTCAATGTCACAAGGTATTTACATGCCAGATGTACTAAAGATTCATATGTCCCTTCATGCTTCAACCACCATTCCAGAGTATATGCATCCATGCTCCTGACGGATTCTACTCAATAACAATCCAATGCAGTGTGGCCATCTCATGTTCATTTTTATCATTTGAGTAAGATGCCACCAGCAGAAGGTTGATTTTCTTGTTCAGGGGGTTGGATTTTGTGGTTTTTGCATCAAAGTATTGTTCTTTTATTATTTCTGACTGTATGCTCCACACATCATCCCTCTTAAATTTTGGAAGGCATTTCAGATTCTTAAACCTTGGGTCAACTTCTGTAGCTATTTTTAGAAATCTTACATTTGGACCCTCTTTGTGTTTTGTCACGTCGGCAGTGAAAGTGTTCTTAAAACAAATAACATGCTGAATCATCATCCAAGACTGTTATAATATGAAATATATAGGGAGGACTATGGGTAAAACAAAACAGGATACATACATTTCTCCTCCCCTATGAGTTCAGTCACAAAGTTAATTAACACATTTTTTAAACAAGTATCATTAGCATGGAAACATGTGCTCTGAAATGGTGGCTTAAGCATGAAGTAGCATACAAATGTTTAGCATATTTAGCACATAAGTACCTTGCAGTGCAGGCTAGAAAAGTGCCATGCAAACACCCGTTCTCATTAGCTTGTGCCATTGTAAAAGGGTGCAGTATGATCTTTTGCAAATGTAAACTAAACTTGTTTGAGTGGTTGGTTGACTAAGTAGAACCGAATGGACTTACATATTATAACATTTTATGTTTTAATTGTGAATGCAGTTTTTTGGACATTATTCTATATTTGTAAGTTCATCTTTCATGGAAAAAGAGATTTCATGACAGTACTTGTATTTTGAAAAATACTATTTTTGGTGTTTTTACAGGGCAAATATTTGTAGTAAAAGTACAGTTAAAACTGTATACTTGGTATTCTGTATTTTAATTGAAATCAATATATTTGAAAATGTAGAGAATATCCAAAATTTTCAGTGAATGGCATTCTGTTAATGTTTAGCAGCATGATAAATTACAGGTTTTTCTAATCACATGGCAGCCCTAATTTTAACTTATCAATTAATAGTGGAAAATTCATACTGTTCAGAGAAATTTAGTGCTGTAAATATGGATATAGACTTGAGCTAAGGGTATAGGCTTGAGCTCTTGTTTTGATTCAGCACAGGCTGGCACGCCAACTACTATATAGTGAGAAGGCAGGCTAAGGGAAGTCTAGGAGTATGTCTAGACTACATGCCTCTGGCGACAGAGGCATGTAGATCAGACTACCCGGCATAGGAAAATGAAGCGGCGATTTAAATAATTGCCACTTCATTGAAATTTAAATGGCTGCCGCGCTGAGCCGATCAGCTGTTTGTCAGCTCAGCATGGTAGTCCGGACGCTCCGCGGTCGACATCAAAGGCATTTGTTGACCTCCCAGGTATGCCTCCTGGGATGAGTTGTACCTGGGAGGTCGAAAAATGCCTTGAATGTCGACCGCGGAGCGTCCAGACTACCGCGCAGAGCCGACAAACAGCTGATCGGCTCAGCGTGGCAGCCATTTAAATTTAAATGAAGCGGCGATTATTTAAATAGCCGCTTCATTTTCCTATTCCGAGTAATCTAATCTACATGCTTCTGTCACCAGAGGCATGTAGTCTAGACGTACCCTAGGTGCTGTTGTCTTCTCCTTCTACATCATATTTCCCCTTGGGCTGTAATTTTCTTGTCTAATTCCTCCCTTCTGCTCAGCAGTTTAACCCTATGGTTTTTTCTTCCTTTTCTGATGCATGTGCACAACATTTTAACAAAGATGTCACCTAAGAAATCCTCTTTGCCATACTGCCAGCATGTTATATTATTATACAAGTATTCTAGTAAAGCATGATATTAGTAAGACCTATAATTTGGGGAAATGTATCCAAAAAGATATTTCTGTGTTTAGTGGATTGAAAAGAAATGGAGAGCAAGAAGTCAGTTAGGAACTCTACAAATTACTTTGTAGTTTATAAAATAAATTCCTAAATGTCATTCTCATTAAAACTTCTTGTTGCAAAATGCTGTTTGCTTTCACCTCCCTGAATCTCTGCATTAGTAGTGAATAATTCTACTTGGAAGTTATGTACATGAAATATTGTTCTGACATGAGCACCACAAACTTCAATTCCATATTACATGCGAGAGAGAGAGAGAGAAAGAGAAAGAGAACAACAAATAAATATATAGAACCACTCAGTGTAATGCATCACTGAGAACTGTGGAATATCCCACCAGTAATCCATTCCAGGATATAGGCTTGTACAGCACCATTGTGGATGCTAATGGGGCTGACTGGGGTTGCTATTTGCAATATAGGCACTCCCCTTATGCTAAGGGTGTATGTACACATAAACTGCAACACTGGTGCTCACTGATGAGAATTCTCCCATCAACCTAGCACTGTATGTGGAGGTTAAATCAGTTTAACTGAGTTGCTCATGGGCATGAATTTGACACACCCGAACAATGTGTTTATAGTGACCTAATTTCCTAGTGTAAGATTAGAGTTAAGTGAGCCTGAGCTAATTCTTCAGTGAAAATGAACCTAAAGAGTTTTAATCCTTATTTTAAGGGAAAGTACTGATAGTGGCCTTAACCATGGAATCATGACCAGTACCTAAATAATTCTAGAAATTCTAGAAGTAAGTTTGTTGAACTAGAAACAATCCTTCAGGATTTCAAAATTGAGGTGAACAGTTTTTATTTAAAAAAATCTCAGAGGGGTAGCTGTGTTACCTTTACTGTAACTTTAAAAACAGCGAGTGGTCCTGTGGCCCTTAAGAGACTAGCCAAAAATTATAGAATCATGAGCTTTCGCAGATAAAACCTACTTCCTCAGATGAATTGGAATAGAAATAAGAGAACCCCTCTCTCTCTCTCTTTCTGTGTTTGTGTGTGTGTGTGTATGTGTGTGAACAGCAGAAGTAGCATCTGTCAATGGTAGGACTCATGTTGTTGAAGCTAACACGGATGTGTATGAATGTGTCCTATAGATAGCTTTTTATGTGGAAATGTAGATGTTAATGGCAGGAGAAATTGGCAAATCTGCACATAAATTCCAGTTCTGCAGACTCTCTCTCTCTAATTGATTAGTAAATTTCTTTGTAGAAGAATGACTACTTTTAAATCCATAATTGAGTGACCATGCAGGTTAAAATATTCCTCTACAGCAGGGGTTGGTAACCTTTCAGAAGTGGTGTGCCAAGATTTAGTTTATTCACTTCTGTTGATGGATATATGTGCTGGGGAGAAGGTGGGGAAAAGGGGGCAGGGGCAGGCTGGGTATGGTGGGTGACCGTATTTTCTGAACCAGTTGCAGCGAGGGAAAAGAGTTTAATTCTCTCTATGGAGAGCCGCAGAGCGAGCAGCTCCGTATACTGCCGCTCTCCCAGCAAGGTGAGGAGGGACAAAGGGAGAGAGTGACAGTGCACCGAGCATGCTCTGCATTCCAGCACCCCAGCTGGGCTCCACGCGGCCCCTTCTGAGGCTGAAGCAGCAGCTTCATGGTGCTGAGGTCTAGGAGCGGCTCCACCAGGTTTTGCCTCAAATGCGGACGCTGCTCCTCTCCCCTGTCCCCACCCGGTAGCGGCTGTTGTAACAACAAGCGGCCACCTGGAGATAAAGGAGGCAGTGTTAATGGACCAGTGCCCCATGTGGCAAAGGCAGTCCCGCAGTGGGAGAGGGGACCGCGCAGTGGTGGGGCAGCCGCAGCGGGTTGTGGAGACGCGCTAGGACTCGAAAAATGCTCCGGACTCTGGAAACCGCATGTCACCAGAAGCTGCCCTGGCTGCTCATCAGCAAAGCACCCAGAGCACCTACATTCTCTGGGGGGTGAAGGGGGACGTAGAAAGGCCGTTGCTGCTGCATCGCGCTAGTGTGAGCCTGTCCCAGGTGGGGAAGGGAAACTTGGGGGGAGCAGCTACTGTTTCCCACTCGCCAGATCGGGCGGGGAGGCTTGTGTTAGTGAAAATCGTCTTGCATGCCATAGGTCGCCAACCCCTGCTCTATGGGTTTATGTGTTGCCATTTCTGATATGTGATTTGTGTCCATTTATACTCTGTCATACTCTGGTTTGGCCAATATCCAGGGCAGAAGGACATTGCTGGTACTTGATGGCATATACCACATTAAAGGATGTACAGTTGTACAAGTCCCTGATGTTGTGGCTTATGTGGTTAGGTCCTGTGATGATGTTGCTTGTATAGATATGTGGGCAGAGTTGGCAATAGGTTTTGTTTCAGGGGTAGGTTTCTGGCTGTGGGTATATGAGGTGTGATACGTGATGGCTGAAAAGGACTTCCTTCAGGTTGGAGAGTTGTTTGTTGGTGAGGAATGTTCTGTTTCACAAGGCTTGTGAGACCGAGGGATCATTTCTAGGATAGGTTGTAGATTGTCAATGATGCATAGGGCCAGAAGCTGTGCACACAGAGGGGCATGTGTTGGGGGGAAGCTGGCTGCAAGTCTATGGTTGGTGGGCGGGGTCAATGGTAGAGAAAGGGAAGAAATGACCTCCAGTGGTCTGGCGAAATCCCTCATTCAGGACCAGTCAGGTCCCGAGGGTACTGGACCAGGAAGTGCAACCCTTATTATGTTAACCCTATATTGCATGAACATATAATGAAAAGAAACTATTTATCAATGGACATATTATACCCAGCAGTTAATATGCAAATATTTGATCCCAGTTTCCCCACTATGATCTTTTCACCATACGTCTGAAGTGAAATTATAACTGTTACCATAAAAAAATACAAAAACTTTTTATTGAGGTGCTTTGCCTTAAAATAATAAAATAGAAAACAGTGATTTACTGATTCTGTCTGACGGTCTGTTGAGAGAGAGATTTGTGTGTCTCTGGGAGTCCAGCTGTCCTTAGGTGCTATTCAAACCATCGTTTCTGCCTCTGCCGCCAAGGATGTGCACCTCTCTTGACTCCTCTACCGGACTGGGAATCGTGTGTGTCCCGCTCAGCCCAAACGACTGGTGAAACAAGAGTGACATCTTCCGATGGGAACCGGTATGGTTCCATGACAGCGAGTACCACAATCCTGAAAATAACTCTGGGGGGAGGCAAGGGAAGTGTCAACAGACAGTATGGGGTAAGACATGCTGTAACTAAGAATGCAAACAACTCATGGCTAAATTGGCTTGCCCAACAGCTAGAACTTTCCTTAACTCCTTTCCTACACTCTATTATGACCACTGTTTTAATTGTTTTGAGTGTAGTAATTACCTTTTGTATAACATTGTGCATGGTAAAATGCTTGGTTAATGTAGCTATCTCTCTTCTGTGTACATTCGATATACAGCACTAGAAAAGGACCCTAGCCAATTTCTAGATCCTGAACCCTCTATTCCGGCCATCGGGCACTTTTAGATTCCCTGAAGGTGGGCAAGAGATGCTGGCATCACCGCCATCTTGTATCCTGGGACGTGGTGTGTCATATCAGAGGGTGGAGTGTAGCCAGACAGGAACCCCCCCCTCCCCCCCCCGTAACATCCATCTTGCTTGCCCCTCTTAGGTGCTTGGAGCATACAGGGCACACAGAGCAGTAAGATCAGCATGGTCTGTGAAGCCTTGACAGAAGGCCTGGATATGCTGGCTGCTGTGACCCTGGATGGCTGTAAACAGAGATACGCCAATTGTTGACCTCGAGGCTGCGAGAATTGCCTTGACTGGCACCTATATTGATATGAACACACAGCTGTTTGCGGGGGGAGGAATCTTCCGCCCAGTAAAGAATGTCCAGTACTTACAATTTAGTTATCTCTTGCAAGTGTAAATTAAGTTGAAACTCCCTTGTAAGACTTGGCGTCACAAAGATGGACCAACACAATTTGGCATCTTAGATAAGAAAGAGGGTACGGGTCCCTATGGGTATAAAGATGGGTCCAGCAGCACACTTACTCTGAGCGTCAATCTACCATCTATCTGCTGGTGGGGTTAGGTGATTGGCCTCCTGAGCTTCCACGGGGACGCCCACCTCGTATTCGTCTTTCCTAGGAATTGAGGGACCGGCTCTGGCCTGATATGCTGGAGTCGAGAGGCACAGAAGGGGGGTAAAAATTGTACCTGGATGTGTCCTTTGTCTTAAGTGCACATGTAGACTTAGAGCTCTTTAAAGATTAAGCTATCACTTGGTACCATTATTTCTATTTTCTATCTTTGTTTTCTTTGTAACCATTTTTAAGATCTATATTTGCTAGCAGTTAAGAAATAGAGCAATAGCCATTGTAACCATATGATTCATAAGCTTCTTTAGTAAACCTGTAACTGTTTAAGCTTTAACCTGACTTCTTCAGTTGCTGTAACAGAATCAAGCACAATTTAAAAGAACTCCAGCCGGTCATACGGAGCAGACTCAGGCAGAGCTGGGCATTTGGATCGTGTCGCCTCCAGGGGACAGATCCGTAGGGGTATCCGTCAGCCTTCCCTAGGCTGCCCGCTGCGACGGGACCTCGGTCCTAGCAGCTGAAGACACGGGTGTAATAAGCTCTCCCTGGTGTAATAAGCTCTCCCTGCAAACTTTGGGGCATCCGTCAGCCTCCTAGCGGTCAAAGACATGGACGCAAAACTTCTCAGGGCGCCCATCGGCCTCCCCTAAGGCCGCCCGCTGCAACAGGACCTCATGTCCTAGCAGTTGAAGACTCGGGTGAATAACACAAATACGCACTGCCCTGACCATCGGCTGACACCATGAGTCCGTTTGTTCAAGAACTCCTCCTAAGAGTAAGAGAGAGGCCCACCAAATTTGGTCTGCCGCTTCCCCTTATCGTAACTTAAGGCAAGGTCAGGGGTTATTTGTGCCTGGAAAATGAGATGTACCTGGAGTTGTTTTTCATACTATGGAAGCAGGAAGGGCTGAGTGGAGGGATGCTGTATTCACAGTCACCACTCAGTGTAGCAGCTGGTGGGGACAGCTATACTGCTGAGTTACCACTGGAGACAGCTGTACCATCAAAGGAGTGGCCAGATGGGCATGTAGCTTGCCATCTTGCCTTCTAATGGCTCAGGTAAGTGGGCCCTCTGCCACAAACCACTGTTCTCCGGCCTTTGGTCCCAATGCCAGACGGGGGTGGAGAGAGGAGGGGAAGCCCTGCCAGGCCCCCCCACCCCATCTCCTTTCCCAGGATCACCACTGGGGCAGAGAAGCTCTACCCTGTCTCTCACCACAGGAGCCACAGCCCGCTCTCCACCTGCCAGCATCACTGAGCCTCCCAGCATAACCGCAGACCGCTAGACTGCATGCTCCCCTAACTCTCCTCCCCATTGCCCCAGGCCTGGAAGCTTCGGGAAGAGAGAGGGGCTGCACGCTCCCTGCCCTCAGGATGTGGGCCTGTGGAGCGCAGGGCCGGAGGCTTGTTCACCCTCCCCTTCCCCCGTGCTGGACCCAGGCAATGCCTAGTAAGTCTTCTAGTTACAAATAGATGCAAGAGGTAGTATTTACTTTAAAAAAAATCCCAAGTATCACACAATTGTGTAGATTCCAAAGAAGTAATACGGTACACATTTCAATAGCATAAGAAATGGTTTAATTTAATTAACTGTGGTCTGATATGATGTGCATCCCGCTCTTGGTAAACCACAGTGGCATTCATTGGCTATTGCTTCAAAGTACTACTGTTTTTCATCCACATTCATTAGCCAAATGTGTCGTAAGAGCATTAACTTAAATCTGGAAAACAGTTCTCATGTATTTTGCTTTAATGATAAATCTAACATATTGTGCACTTGCTGCTATAATCAAGTAAATGGAATTTCCAAAATTTTGACTTAATGTCTTTTAAGTATGAAGCAATAATGTTTTATGAAGTAGCTTTTAAATGGCATTTGTTAAAGTGGAGAGCAGATGGATTAGAAGGGTCTGTTTTTAACTGCAATCAGCAATGATCATGGTATCCTATTACAATCACTCAATAAAATAACCTTTATTTAAAAACTAGTGAAAAAAATGTATGCTGATATGTATTGCTCATAGGGGTCTGGAGTCAATTACAGTTTGATAACATTTCTTCTGCTCTTTTGGCTAACTAGGCAGATTTCAATCTCTGTCAATTAGGTTTTTATCAAGTTTTCGTGTTCAATTTTGCATACACTTATTAGGTTTGGGATGAATATGGAAAGATGTTTCTCTCTCTCTCTCCCTCCTCCATTCCTCCCCCACCCCGTTCCCAAGTATTTTTCATATGTTATACAGGTGTTCAGTTGTAATGTTTGCCAGGCTGCTACTTAGTTAGAATTAAGGCTACAACCATGGTATGTTATCCATTTCTTTCCCTTCCCCCACACGTGAGAAAGTGGTAAATACATATTCAATCTCGCCATCTCTGCTATTGCTGTTCTTGCCGATAGTCTAAAACAGAATATTCCTCTGGGTCTCCTAGTATATTTTTGTGTTGTCAACTTGTTCAGACTGTAAATTCTTTTTGGGGCAGTATTTTATTCTGTGCCTTGTGCAATGCTAAATACAAAAATGAATAATAGTAATAGTTTGTAATTTAAGGCTCAAAGTTACTTTTAAGACTTTTAACTCCAACATCCGTATCTACCACTTCCATTTCCTCCTTTCCAGCAAAGATATAGGGTTCCTCTTCTTAGTTACTTAACAATTCTTTTTGCATCAGTGGGGAATTTGCTCCCAGTTCCTTTTTATCTGTTTTAGGTTTGTATTTCAAGGATTGCTTTCAGGTTTCCAGTATAAGCCATCAGGTTGCATATGCCTTACTACATTTTTGAGTTGGTATATAGGAAAATATTAAAGTTTGTTGATTTAAGAATTATTACTAAGGCCTCAGCATTTGGCATCAGTGATACTGCATGCTGCAAACAAGAACTGGCTTCCATTGAGCTATGATTGTGTTAGACTGTTCTTCCCAAAAGGGATTTACTTGCCAGACAAATCTGATCACCTTTTTTGGTTCTATTATCAAATTAGTCATGGCCTTTTCCCTTCTCAAAAATCCTCTTTATGCTTTTAGTGCATCG
This sequence comes from Pelodiscus sinensis, assembly GCF_052426305.1. NCBI lineage: Eukaryota > Metazoa > Chordata > Testudines > Trionychidae > Pelodiscus > Pelodiscus sinensis. The sequence goes on along the minus strand of NC_143053.1, from coordinate 38,589,955 downwards.
AAGTATTATATTGAAGCAGTGCAGTGAGTTGGGGAGATGTCCAGTGGGAGCTCACAGAAATAGTAATTTAGCAATTTTTAACATTTACCATTTCTTTTATTATTAGGGAGAAAAAGTAAATGGGACATTAATTCACAGATGGCACTGAGGCTATGACTACATTGCAATTAAATACTTGTGGCCATCTGATTCAGGCTTGTGGGGCTTGGTCAACCAAGCTGTTGAATTGCTTTGTAGACCTTCAATTCAGGCTTGGGCTAGAGTATCTGCTCTGCAAGTTTCATTCTTCTCAGTCTGGCTTGGAAACAAGGAATAAGCACAATAGTCATGTACCTAATTTACCCATTTTCTGGATTCAAGTGATAGTGTTAAATTCTGTGCTTTCATAGAAATTAATGATTTCTATCATCCATTGTTGGAAAATCTTGAAATCCTGAACTAAGTGTAACTGATGTGTTTAGCACTCATTTAAGGTATGGGCATTAAAAGTTCATGTATAGCATGCCAGCTCAATGGACTTCATTGAATTCAGAATCTTACTTTTCATGTATTTTTTAACAAGTTAATAGCACTCATGATTGTGAAGCAGAGTTTAAGATAAGACCCACATATAACCAATATAATGATGTCTGAGACTGCAGACAGCTTAGAACAGTAGCTCAGTGAGGTGTGAAGTACTCCATGCATCTCAATGGAGTGTTAATGTCATTACCTACTACCTAATGTCATTACCCATTATCTCTTACCAACAGTATCCCAGCAGAGAGCCCTGTATGTGGCACTTGGTTCTGACCATCAACTTATTCAGAATTGGGATTGGTCCTGCCTTAGACAGGGGGCTGGACTTGATGACCTCCTGAGGTCTCTTCCAGCTCTCTGATTCTATGATTCTAACCCCTTCAGCTGGAATAAGTACTGCCTTTTCCTTCTGTCACCCTGAGTTGGAGAGGGATACTTAGTCCTTCTAGGGGAAGTGTTCATGCTGTTTTGGAGGGAGCCCTGCTTCACTGCATTTGACGTTGCCAATTCTAGTTATGGGATAGCCACAGCACAGGGATGGGGGCCAAAGGAGGCTCTGGGTCCCGATGTGCCTAGGGTCTTGGATTTCCCTAATTTGTTTTAGGATAAACTGAGAGCTGGAGATATTGACCACCAGGCCAGATGCTTAATGGATCTGGTCAGGGAGGTAGGTCTTGATTGCATCATTGGATTCTGTAGGATTGACTGCTTGATGCAGCATATTTGCTTCCAGGACTTTGTCCCTTCCCAGTGGCCTTCTATCCGCTGGCCTATATGAACTGTGAAGAAAATAAGGTATGTTGTGTCTCTTTCTGCACTACTCACTTGTTGGCAACAAAGCGATATCATGGTCAGACTAGATTGTACAGATCTGTATATTGTGATCATATTTCTTAACTAATTTGAATGGTTTTGAAATAGCTAGCCTTTTATAAAGGTTGGATCTGAACAACCCTGTACTTTATGGAAGATCAGATCTGAATTTGATGGCATGGGTCCATCTCTCTGATTAATAGATGGATATGGATTTATTTATTTAGAGATTTAAAGAGATTGATCTTTATTAGGGTTAACATTTTCAAACCTGGGTATCTAAAGTACGGCAACTTTATAAAGGTGCTGGGGTCCTCTGAACTCTCATTAACTTCACTAAGAGTTACTGATTCTTAGCACACCTGAAAATCTTTCAGAAGTAGGTTTTTAACGAAGATGGAATTGAACTGCACTCAGTACCTTTAGGGATAATTTATATCATTTTCTTAATATTGGAGCCTTACAAGGATACTCTCTTTTCTGTGTACAAATTCAGAATTTCTGTGTAATACTACAAGCACTATTGTGGGTCTACAGTTAAGATGTTCAGGGATTTATTTATATAGTACATTACAAAGCATTATCAAAATGTAAATTCTTCCCTGTGTTATAACCACCATTTTTCCATTGTGGAAACAGGGACAAAGACTATTTGACTCGCCAAAAATCGCAAAGCAAATCAGTTTTGGAAAAAAAAATTAGAATTCAGTTCTCTTTGCATTTAGGGCCATGCTTAGTCTTCTACACTGTAGTCCCTCCTAGGAAACAGTCAGTTAAATTTTTTTTTTAAACTATAACATCCATACCTTGAATACACCGCATTAGCCTCGTGGTTTGAGACCACAGACTCAGGTGAAAGAGAACAAGGCACTCATCTGGGTGTATCTGAAGTTCTTCAAATTTTTCTCTAATCTTAACTATATAATTTTGTATCCCTTGACAATAGTGCTGTCTTACTTGTTCTCCCACGTTCCCAAATTAATAATATACTAAGCTCCAATATTGAAATTTGTAATGCACAACTGCTAACAGTTTGAAAATTAACCGAATATTTCTACATAGCCAGTTTTTGATCTGTGATATTATTTACCATGTCATCTGATAGCTTACTGTCTTCAGTAGCCTATTGTGAAGTACTTTTTCAGAGGCATTTTGAAAGACCAAATACATTCAATAAATTTCAAGGAAAGAATTTCTAGTAGACTAGAGAAGCACAATTTTCATTTATGGAAGTCATATTGTATTGGCCTGATGGTATCCTGGACATTTTGATGTTTGCAGCTCTGTTTAGTATTATGATTTCAGCTAATTTGTGTGTCCCACAAGTAATAATTACTTGTCTCTAATTACTAAGAAAATCAAAGTGCTATTTTAAAAACTTAGAACATTTTAATGAAAGAATGTGTGTTTTTCGTAGCAGCTCAGTTACATCATTCTTAAGTTCCTTCAGAACTGCTGGTTGTTTATGATCTGATCTGGGAGATTTTGCCTTTTAATTATCAGTTTGTTACAAAATCGTATCTCTTGTTTCTTTATATGTAAAGATTAGGGGCATTAATAGTATTTTGCCTTTATCGTACAGGGGTGAAGATTTATCCAAAGAATCAGTCAGCTTCTCTGCAATGTCTTTGTGCCCCTCAATTGCTTACTTGTTATAGATCACACACATGGATTTTCTTCTAGACTTCCTGCTTGACATAGTGTTGATTTAAAAATAACAGAGGAAATTATTTTCTCCACAAAAATTCCTCTAAATCCTTTTAATTCAGCTTCACTAGGTTAATTTCATTATTTTGAAATCTCTTTGCCTAAAATGTCTTGAACCTTGCTGCTTATCTGTATTGGTTTTTTCATGCCTTCCTGCTTCCTTTGTTGTCTTGAAGCATATATGCCTTCTGTAATATTTAATAAGTAACTTTTATACTGAGTATTCTACACCTCCGTGTGTCTCATTCATTGGTGCTAGTATATACCATGACCAAGGTCTCCCCCTTGTCCCTACCAGTAAGATATAGATCTTGTAAGAGCTGCCATCTTTGAAGCAAGTAGGCCAGATCAGTGAATGGTCACTGGGTACCTAGGCATCAATATTTCTAGTGATCAAATTCTCTGTCACCCCAGCCTTACTGTGTTACATAATTGTAACTGAATCTCTCTAGGATAGGTTTTCGATCACACAGGATGTTTGAAAAGCCTGTAGGAAGGCTAATGTTGTACAGTATTTAAAAAGGGTAAACAGAATGACCTGGATAATTATGGTATAGGTTTGTCGGTCTGACATTGATCTTAGGCAAGATAACTGAGCAGCTGATGTGGGACTTGATTAATCAAGAATTAAAGGAGGAAAATACAATGAATGCCAAACAACGTGGGTATCTGGAAAATAGATCCTGTGGAACATAATAGCTCTTCGTTGACAAAGGAAGTAATATTGATGTAATATATTAATAATTTTGAAATACATTTTTTTGGGTAATACCCAATATTTTGATTTTAAAAAAACTAGAATGAGACAAAATTAACATGATATAAATTAAATGGATTAAAATCAAGTCTAGGTCTCAAATTGTAACATTGCCCTTAAGTGGGGAATTGCCTAGGGGTCTATTTCTGCTTTTGTCAGTGACCTTTAGGAAAATAAAATCATCATTGATAAAATGTACAGGCAATACAAAGTTTGGGGGGGAGGTAAAAAATGGAAGAGGTTAAGTTGCTGATAGAGAAGAATCTGGATCACTTAGTAAGATGTGTGCAAACACAAATGTGTTCTAGGAACAATAATGGTAGGTCATACATAAAAGAATGGGACCTCTGTCCTTGGATTCAGTGACTCTAAAAAGGATTTGGGGATCATAGTGGATAATCAACTGAACATGAGCTCTTAGTATAAGGCTGTTGATGAAAGAATTATTGTGTTTCTTGTTGCTTAAATGGGACTCTCTGGTAAGAGCAAAGAGGTTATTTTACCTATACAGCCAGTCCCCGAGTTGCGAACGGTCAACTTATGACAGTTCATATTTACGACCGAAGCTGCCATAAATGGCAGAACCCGAGTTACGAACGCCATCTGTGCTTACAAACAGTGCGGTCATGTGTAACTCTGTGGGGTCTGACTTATGAACAAACTGAGTTACGAGCAATTGCTTGGTCCGTAACCGGTTCGTAAGTTGGGGAGATGCTGTATATTTGGCATTTGAATACTTTATCCAATTTTGTTGTCTGCAATTCAGTAAGGATGTTGATAAATTGGAGAGAGTTCAGAGAAGAATTGTTCTAATGATTAAAGGATTAGAAAACATACTTTACAGTGATCAGGGTTCAGTGTCTTATACTGATAAGAGCTCAATCTGTGTATATTAATAAAGAGGTTAAGGGGTGATTTGGTGATAGTGTCTTAAGTAAGTGCGTGGGGAATAAATATTTTTTGATAGGATAGATGACCAGCCAGTTCTTTCTCATTTGAGTCTGTGACCCCAGACAATGGGACTACTGTGATATATCCAGGAGAGGGATATTATGGTTTAAAAAAAAGATAGTTAAATGACTTTAACGTAGGAGGCACCGGCGTGTAGCAGAGTAGCCATGGACCTAAATTCCAAGAGACTTGAGTTCTAATCTTGGTTTGGGAACTGATTGGTTGTGTCATTTTAGGCAAATCACAATCTCTCTGTATCCCTGTTTCCCCAAAGGAAAAATGGAGGCTATCGCATAGGAGAGAAATTGTTTTGATAGTGCTTTGTCAGTCTAGCAGATAAAAATGTAATATGATCCAATAGCTGGAAGTTGAAGCTAGACAAATTCAGACTGGAAATAAAGCATACATTTTTAGCATGATTGGAACATTTTACCTAGGGTTGTGGTGGATTCTCCATCACTGGTATTTATTAAATAAACTTTAGCGTTTTTTAAAGATATGCTCTAGTTCAGAAGGAATTATTTTGAGGATGTTATGTGGTCTGTGTTATACAGTGATCTGTTTCAGGATTTGAATCTGTAAGGCATAAGGAATGGTCAGCCTTTTCTCTCTTGAAACATTTGTGGGTCACATTTAAGAATGTTTGGTCCTCTGTTTTTCCTTGTTTCACTCTAGACATGAAATTGGTTCCCTTAGCTGGAGTAATGGGACAGAGTTTTGAAGTGGGTCTATGTTACATTATCTACTTATTCTGTCAAAATTGGTCTCTAGTGGAAGAAAATGGGGGAACCTATTCCTCCAAATAGGTTACTGTCCTAATGACTGTATCATGGGTAAAAGTCTTATGTACTGAATTGTGAATACTGCCCCCATCCCCAAAAATTGGCAGATATTGTTACTAAGATTAGTATGACTATGCTACCTTTAGAAAATTCTGCTTATTGTTAATGGTATTTTATATTTTGCAATTTCTCTACTATTTCAAAGTAAACATGACTGACAAATAATGCTAAAGAATATGTATTTCAATTATTAGTGGAAACTTAGATTTAGTATCTGTTCAGTTTTGTAGACAGTTTTCATATTTTGACATCCTTACCAGTCAGTGATTAGATGCACAAGAGATAGTGTAGTTTGAACATAGTGGAGACGTAAGCTATAAGTTTACATTGAGGCACAAGCTGTTTAGTTGTTTGTTTTTCCTTTACTGTTGCCTTACCTTATTAAAACAGAGCCAGGTGTTTAGTAAAGTCTTGCTCAAAATAATTCTTTAAGCGTGTAGTCAACCTGTGGAACTCCTTGCCAGAGGAGGCTGTGAAGGCTAGGACTATAACAGAGTTTAAAGAGAAGTTAGATAATTTCATGGAGGTTAGGTCCATAAAAGGCTATTAGCCAGGGGATAGAAATGGTATCTCCGGCCTCTGTTTGTCAGAGGCTGGAGATAGATAGCACAAGACAAATCACTTGATCATTGTCTTCTGTCCACCCCCTCTGGGCACGTGTTGCTGGCCACTATTGGCAGACAGGCTTCTGAGCTAGATGGACCTTTGGTCTGATCCAGTACCGCTATTCTTATGTGCTTATGTTCTTACATTGTTCTCTCTGTCTCAATACATTTATTTTAACACTTACATGGCTCAGAAGAATTAATCATGTGTCTTCCAAATGTGGTTTTGACAGGAGAAATTGCTCCTATTAAATTTTAACACTGATATGAAACTCTTAAAATAAACAAGATTATCAGAATTATACAAGATAACAGGTTTACTTTATATTGCCCTTTTAATCAGGAATACCTATAATAGAGAATTCACCTGAGTTAAGCAGTTCATCTTGAAGCTAAACAAATACAGATAGAAAATGTTATGTAATTGCAATAAAATATAACACTGTATATAACTAGCAAGAAGTTTTACGATATACTAACTGCAGTTGATTCCAGTGATTTGTGTCCGTTACTGCCAATTCAAATAATTGTAACATCTGTCAAAAACCAACCACTACTATGAAAATCTTTTAACATTTTGCACATAATAAACTATTTTATACATAAACTACCTTATTGTTTATATTAAAAACTGAAAAATATTCAGTCTGTTCCAGCCATTCTAACAAAAACTTTAATAAGTAGACATTGCATAAAAATGACACAATCCAGCAGTTATTTGGTAAGGCCAGCACAATCATAAATTTACCATCCATGCTTTTCCAAAAATACTAACCCATATTGTTCTCTCTGGACCTGTTGCAGGGATGACTAATCCAGCTGCTGAGGTCTCCCTTTATGTGTTTGATGGAACACTTGGCTTGCTAGACTACAGCTGTGTGTTTATGTGCAGTGCACACCTGCAGGGGCCTGACAAATAGCTGTAGTATGCAGAGTATACAAAATTACCCTGGCAGTGCTGCAAATAAGGAAGTTTCTGTTTTGAAGTCCATATGTGTGTGAGCTTGAGATGCCAGCTGGGGTATTTATGTTGCATTGCACAGATGTAAAACTGCCAACTGATTTTATACCAAATAAAGGCTAATCTTTTTATACATACTTGGTGTCAGAGTTATGAAGTGGTACATAAGAATGTTCTCACGACTTAGCTCTTTTAAAATAAAAGCTGACATTCACAATATGAATGGAAAGTATTTTTAGTTCAAGCAAACTGACTGCATTAGTTCACGTATGGGATGTACTGTGGTATCTTAAGGGTTTTCTTATTAGACATGTACACGTAAGTATAAAGAATGATAAGGACATGATTTATTGTGTGCGTGTACAGTATGCTACATGTCTTTTTTTTCTTGTAGATCAGTTTAGCTCTGTGTTGAATCTAGTTTATGGGTTCTGAAACGTTAAAGCCAAATTTATATAGCTACTTAACTTGAAAGCTTTGCCTTCCTATTTTCAAGTGTGTTTAATTTATAGTGGTCTGAAATTTGTATCAAATAAAGCAGAGATTGAACTTTTCTAGCGTTAGGTTCAAAAGTCCTGTTTATAAAGAAATCCTTTTCTAAATGTAAGAATATTTCCAAATTTGTGGCATCACACAATATTTATTTTAACTAAAAATGTTTATAGAAGGTAAGCTGGCCAGCATATTTCCTGCCTAAATAAATAATATTTTTTTTGTAAAACATGGACTAGAATATGATTCTTTCACCATTTGTTTTGTGGAAAAGGATATTTAACAAAATACTGTTAAATTTATAAACATTCATAGACATCAAGTGACAAACATTATTCTGATTCAGAAATCTAGCATTTTGTGTTACAAATGCTGATTGAGAGAGTTATGGAGCAAATCATTATCAGCGTCTTAGACCTTAGGCTGATTGTAGATGAAGAGATGATGATAAACTTACTGTAGAAGGAAAAGAGAGATGGTGCGTAACCCACACTGCTTCAAAGCATCATTTCTAACTAGCTAACCAATAGTGTGATATTGGAATAAACATGGTCTTGTGATCCTCCAGTTCAAAGAAAACTTTCAACTAGATATTATAACTGCTGAGAGCAGATCTATACACTAGAGAAAACTAAGAAGCAATTGAGAAACACAAGTCAAACTGGAAGAGAAAAACACTTCAGAAGAGATTACTTCTGCTATATGGAATTCAAGAAATCTTAATGATGATTATATGTCTACGCTACAAAGAAAAGTCAGAAAAAGATACGCAAATTGAGAACCGTAATTTGCGTATATTTTCCCACTTTTCTTTCAAAAGAGGCTTCTCCGAAATTTGGCGCACCTACAGGGCGCCAAATTTCAGAAAAACTTTCTCTTTCGAGCCATCCCTTCATTCTCATGAAACGAGGTTTACAGGGATGGTGAAAGAACAAATCCACTTTTCCGGAAATTTTTCAGAAAAAGCGGATGTGTTCCTTAGACGCGGCATAGCTTTTCTTGGATACCTCTGGTATCCCGGAAAAGAGCTGCAGCCTAGACATAGCCTTTATTTACCAAGTAGTTTTCAAAGACATGACTAACCTAAATTAAAAGACCAGAAGGACCGAACTCTTTATTACTTATGTGAGAGATTATGTTGCAAAGATGGCCTGGCTATTTAGTGTCAGGGCCAGCTCTCTTATAGAAGGATATCACTTCAAACAGTGCTGCCGCCACTGCAGGTTGCAAACACACAATTGAAAGCTTCTAGTTCTCAGTTCATGCACAGATGTCTTTCAATAACTTTAGCCAGTAATTTCTCCAAATTGCTCAGTTTATCATCAGCACATGTCATCAATCCTGGAGTGGTTGCTCAAGTCAAGCTACAGAATCCTTAGCTTACAGGCGCAGCTGCAAACAGGTGAGCGGGCAGAAAGTAATTTGTGCGGCTTGGTGGCTGTCAGACGAAAGACAGACAATCTGTGTTTAAAATAGATTGCAGGCCTTGCATTAGCCAGACAAAAGGGATTTCTACAACTGCAAGTAATTCCAAGGTTAGCATATTTTCTGCCATTAGGAGATTTGTTAAAATTGCAAACAATGAACATTATAAATCTACAGAGAAACTAGAGATAAGTTGAAAGAGAAAACCGGATCACAAATAAGTTTACATCCTTCTGTAGAAAGATACAACTGGCATTCATATAGGCTGCCTTCTTACAGATTAAGCCAAATTATAAAATAATGCTTTGTAAATTATAAAGACATGTCAGTACACATTTTATGTTACAGTAAAGACTTTTAATTACCAAAAGAAATGTTGGAATAAGAAGTTAATAGTATTAAGCATTTTCATTAATTTTTTTTGATTTATTGCTTTCAGTGGTAAAAAGAAAACAAGGCATATGTTTCCCAGTTTAGTGATTGTTAGAATTTTCATTTGATGTGTGAGAAGTTCTGCCAAAATATGCATGTCGAATTTTTGCTGACATGCTGCAAAACATGAACTCTTGTCATTCCAGTTCTCAAATGTTACATGTTAGTACTTGCTAGATTTATAAAGTTTTACATAACAAAAAACTAAGAACATCAAAAGAGTTTGGAAGTATTATAAAAAGATTAACTATAACACTAATGTATTTTAAAATTTGCCAAAGATACCAATTTATGCTTACTTTCCTGATCACGAGTATTAGGTGTATTATGTAGTAACACAGAAGGCCTAATCTTTGCACTTCTCATGAGCCATATAAACTTCTATTGACCTTACAACTTTTAGCTTTCATCCATGAGGTACTCGTCAGGCTAATGTAATATAGACTTTCTTCCTGTTTAGTTTAGTGAGTAATTAAGTAGTTATGTAGACTAATATTGACAGGTAAGACTATGCTTGGTTCAAGTTGTTCTGGCAAAGTTTATCAATTTAGAGATTTATAGATGGTAAAACATCTACAACCTAACTTTCTACCAAGAGGAAGACAAATTGCACAGAATTCCATATCAGTGACTCTATTCATAATGACAATAATATTTTTTAAAAATACCTGAGGCCAAGATATTTTTCCTGCTTTATAAAAAGTATTAAATACTTGCTGAGCTTGGGTTTATTATACAAAAGTTGTATATATGTATTACTGATTTTGGATTCTTCCTCTCTCAATTCATGACTTTTTCAAATGTTATTAAAGTACCTTGTAGCAAAATATAATATGTTCATCCTTCCAAAAAATTAGGCATATAGTATATACTGCATTCCAATGATAATATTCTTAAAGTGGAATAAAGGCTTCTGTACATGTTAATGAATAACCCTATAGGGAGAGGTGTGCTGAGATTGAAATGAAGAACATGATGTTTCCTGATAGCCGAGTATTCTAAGGCACTATAGAGCCTTGCGTTTTACTAAACATAATGTTTTTGTTTATTAAATACAGGTTCCAAAACTATATTGTGTCCGTGAAATCCATCATATTTTGAACCTTTTAACAGAGAATTATTTGAAATGAAGGATGACATTTAACTTGATTTTATGTCATATTAAAAGAATATATATGATTTTATTTGTACTTTAATTGCATTTTTCAGGTATACATGGAGATTTTTCTTTTAATCCAAATCAAATGAGAGAGATTTTAAAAATCTTGTGAATTACCAAAAAAAAAAAAAAAAAATCATAATGAAAGAGAATTGATATTATTTGGACAATGAAGCCTAAATCCTTTTTTATTATGCTGATAGTATATCTCTTTTATTTAGTTGTGCAGTGTAAATTGTGTTTGTATTCTGTAGTGTACTGTCCACATATACATAATGTACACATATATGTGCTGTATATATATTCCCTGTGAAGGTGAGATCACCGTCTTATAAAGGATGGTTTTAATTTGTCTTGGTAAATCAAGTGGATACTGTATTGAGGGAAAAAAATGCACTCATGCAGGTTGCTGTCTGCAGTCCAAATTGCTGATCAGAGAGTCTTTATACACATTGGTAATGTGCTGTGCAATATAAGCTGAAATACATTCCACAAGGGAGGAAAACGGAATAGGTTACATACGCTGTTCCTAAGTGCAATGAATATAAAACTCCATTACTCACTTTAAGCAGGTGCTTTTTATATGAGGCTTTAAAGAAATATAAAACTGCTGGTGAAATGATTGGTTTGTATGGACACAACTCAACTTCCAGTGCCTTGACCAGATAAAGAGCCTAAAAATATTCCTACCACATTTCATTAATGATTTCAGGGATTAAATGTTAGTATCTTTCTGATATAAGAAAATGCCACTCCAGAAGCTAAAGGTATATTCTTTTTCCAAAACATTTTCTTATTCTTTTTCTTTAAGTTTAACGTAAAACATATGTATTTAAATTATTAGTGAAAAATCTGTGATTTTTAACTGAAAATAAATTGGTAGATGTACAGAAGATGATTTAAATGGATTAGAATGCTAATGAAATTAGAAATAAAATACAATTTTGATGTGGTGAAATTTGGCCTGCAGAGCTGCTGATTATTCTGATTCGAGTATTTTGGGTTTTTGTTTTGTTTTCTTGTTTAAACAATAGAGAATAATGGAATGTCTGCTTTTAAATAATATTGTTAAAGAGCTTCTCGGTCTTTCACATGTAATCCATACCAGTTCTTACCTTTTCATTTTTTCAGGCTCCTACCCCAGCCTCTGTTGTTGTGCCACCAGTTCCATTTTACATCCAGTGACTATTTTCAACAGCAACCTGCATTGCCACAGCACAGATGCAGTGAATATCCCTATTGATGCTTCCCATTGTGACCCACCATTTCCATTTATTCTGCCATTATACCTGCTGTTTTTAATGTCCAGTCTATTTTTACACAGACACTGTTATGACTAATTGGCGTCTGAGACTCAGAATTCTTGCTCTGACCTCTTCATTCTAGTTGAAGTATCTTTTACCATGATATTCATTTTGAACAGTTCTCTTTCTGGACTTCTGAAGGGCAAGCCTGTTACTGTCAAATTTGGATTTATTTTTGTCCCAATGTACACTAACAATTTAAATACCTCACTGCCTTTCTTATCTTATTCAGCATGGAAGTTAACAGCTCTACTTCCATAGTTTATCTGGTTTCATATGACAATAGGCCTTTTCTACTGTAATCATCACTTGTGTCAATATCTCTGGTGACACAATCTGATCACCTTGCTTCTACCTTCCTTTACTTGTAAAGATTAGATACTAATGATCCTGTATTTGTATCTCTTCTCTCCTGATCCTTATCCTTTCTATCTCCTGTACCACTCAGTTTTTGTAGTGAGTTTTCTTTCTTTTATCTTGTTTTTTGTTTTTATGGATGACCGTGTTTCAAGAGTTTGTTGTCAGGTCATACAGTTTCTGGATTCTGGATCACACAGCTCTCATTTGAGTTTATTCCAATTCTCCTTCTCCTGTATAATGTGGTACTCAACTTCAATAAACTCAATTTTACCTGCAGGCATGTGGAGAGAAGAAAGTGCTTCTTGGACTTTTGTTTAAAAAAAAAAAAAGTAAGAAGTCCAATGTCTGTCCATTTTCTTCTTAGAATGTAGAGATACAGTTCACTGTCAGCATCACTGAGGAAACTAGGGACTCATTATGCTTGTTCCAGCTTATTATTTTAAGTAGTAAGATTTGCTTTGTCCTTCCCTTAGAAGATTGAAAATATACCTGACCCTCTTGTTATCTTAAGAGCAGTTGTCTCTTTCTATTCTTATATGTTTGCAACCCAACATTCACTCTCCCCTCCTCCTCCCTTCCCCCTCGAAAAAGGATAAAAGTGGAAGATCTGCTGTCATCGCTCTGGTTCTTTTCATGTCACATTCAAAGTGGTTGCTACTATCCATTTAATTGAAAATGTGCTTAACTAATGACTAAGACCAATATTAAGATAACTATTGCTCTCCAGTAGTCTTATTCTACTCTATTCAGGTTCTTTTATCTGAGAAAATTCCATAAGTGCTTTAGGCCAGCAGTTCCCAACTGCCTGTCCATGGACCGGCAGTGGTCTGTGAACCCCTGCCTGCTGGGCCGCAGCACACTGCCAGGCTATGTCCTCAGATGTTAATGAGCCTATTTGCTGGGGTTCCCCATGAAGCAGCAGCAGGTTGAGTGGCCTGGTGGACAACTGGGCGTGCTGCAGCTGGAGATGGGGCGCAATGAGGCTGTCCCTACTGAGGCAGCCTCACCGTGACCCTCGTTCCAGCTCTGGTGTCCGCTATGTGGCCTGGTTGGTGGGAATGCATGATGGGCAGTTTGAGCCTGGCTGCTTGTGCAGCTGGGCTCCATATGGCATTTGGCCCCAGGTGAGTTCTGTGATAGTCAGGCCTACCTGAGCACCATAGTAGCAGTGCTTGGCTCCAGCTGAGCACTGCAGCTGTACTCATCAGGGGCCCAGCTGCTCCAGCTCTTAGCTGGGGCTGAGTGCTATATGGAGCCCAGCTGCGGGTATACTCAGCAGGGTCTGGCATGCTGCAAGCTCCATGTAGCTCTCCTGCTACACAGAGAAGTGATCTGTGCTCAGCTCGTGGCTGGGAGGCAGTAGCAGGACTAGCTGAAGGGGGGCAGAGCAGTCACGGCAGGCTGTGGGAGTGCGGGGGAGGGTCTAAGAGGTCGGGTGCTGACACTGAGGGGCACTGTGACATCTAGAATGGGGAGCTAGCACTGGGGAGCTCTAAGGGTGGGGCTGGCGGTGAGCGGGACTAGAGGGGATTGGGTGCAGTGGGGCTCTGGAAATAGGCTGCAACTGAGGTGTTTATGGCAGGGGTGTTGGGTGCAGTGAACTCTGGGTCCAGTGGCTGGCGCTGGGGGGTAGTGGAGGTGTGAGGGTCTCTTGGGGTTAAGTCTGGCTCTGGGGAGTCCCGGGGTGGCTTTTTATACCGGAGAACCCCAAAACTCATTCACAACCTTTTGGCAGACTGGCAACATTTTATTTCTATATTTGAATATTTACAATTTGCATAATGGATATGTAAATCAAAATGTTGCTGGTCTGCCCAAAGTTTGTGAATGGGTTTGCTGATACCTGGTATAAAAAAAGGTTGGGAATCACTGCTTAAGGCACTTTGGCCAAGAGATTTTTTTCTTCACTTCCCCACTATGTTTGTGTTGTATATCTGGTGAGCACAAGTCGTTGAATACACAAGCTGTGTCAATGGGAGAGCACTCTCTTGATGATGTAATTACTCCACCATGATGAGAGGCAAAAGCTATGTTGGTTGGAGAGCATTTCCTACTGGTATACCATGGTGAAGACACTGCTTAAAGCCAATGCAAGTTATATTTCTCAGGATATTTTTTTCATACCCTAAGTGATGTAGCTTACATCAGCGTAAGCAGTAATTTAGACAAGCTCCAACATCTGTCACATGTGGTTCATTCTCTTTCATCCTTTCCCCAGAGGGAGAATTATGCATGCTGATTAGTGTTTTGTTTTTGTTTTAAATTTACAAGCTGGTAGATGTGTGTGAGCGAAGGCAAGATTGAAAAACGTGTGCCATACGCTAAGAATGGGAGATGGTGAAGTTTGTAAGGAGCTCCTGTGGGAGTTCATTCAGCTGTCTCTGACCATTACCCTAGAAATATTGCTTCCTGCATAGAGTAGCATTCTCTTTATGGTAGTCAAACAAAATCTTCATCCCAGAATTTAAGGTGATCTTTTAGATATTCTGAGGCCAGGTGTGAGCCGGTAGGGCTTGGGGAGGGGTGCCTCCCCCTTGGGGTCAGTGGATGGCCACTCCACCTCACTACCCCCGGTTTAGTCTTTTGGGGAATCAATGGTGGCTTTCCACTCTTCAGGGATGGCAACAGGTCAATAAATGGTCCAGAGCCCAAGCCCTTGCTCAAGGTGGGCTGCAAAAAACAGTTTAGCGCCCAGGCCCTTGGTTCACGGCGGGGCAGAAAAACAAACAGTTCACAGCCCGAAGCCCTTGGTTCAGGGCAGGGCAGCAAAACAAGCAGTTCAGAAGTCCCAGCCCTTGGTTCAGGGAAGGTCAGCAAATTAAACTGTTCAGAGGCCCAAGCCCTTGCTCAGGGCCGGGTGTCAGGCAAACAGTTTAAATATGAGCACCCAGCTCAGGCAGGGGTCCGGTAGATGCAGACTGTGGTTCTGGAATAGCCAAAGGAGGAGACTGCCATCCAAAAGTGGGGTCCCTGGGGGGTGGGGGGCAGGCCAACCCACTCCACTGTGTCCCATCCCAGGGCCCTGGTAGAAGCAGAGCAGTCTGCTGCTGGGTCAGCGGGAATATGCTCCACAACACGCTGACCTAGCTCTGGCCCAGCCAAATGGTGGGCTATCCCTGGGCTCTTTCCATATTCCCCTTGTGCTGTACCTGATTGCAATGCAAGTCCCCTGGACTCCCTCACTCTGGACCCTCTGGCTAGGTAAGCAGTCCTTCTAAGCAGTCACTCAGTTGTGGGCCTGGTGGCCCAGGTCAGACCTCAGCTTCCCCTGGGTCCAGCTCCTCCTCTGGGTGTACAGGGGAGGCTTCTGGCTCCTTCAGTTGCTGGGGCCTCCCTGGCCTCTCTGGCAGACCTTTTAATTCCCTGGCCCCACCTCCGGGTTTCTGGTCAGGTGGGTCATTAGGGCCAAGTGCTGCCCACTAAGGCTCGGGGAGGGGCGCCTCCCTCTCGGGGTCAGTGGGAGGCCACTCCTCTCCACTACACCAGGCCATAGAGTACCATGAATCCTAAGGACTAAGGTCTTGAACTTTGTATTGTACAGGAAGCTATAAAGCGTGGAGGTCAGGTTTTATGCGCAGATATGCTGTAGTGTTTTGTACCATTTGGAGTTTTTTAAGGGCAAGTGGCTTCATACTCATGTATTTAGGATTGCTGTAATCCAGCTGAGCGGTGATGGAGTATATAATTGAGGCCAGGTAATAATCTTACAGGATTGGATGGAGTCTCTTAGCCAGTGAGGTGTAGAGTTTGCTACCCTGTGAGAACTTGGTTTCAGCAAGGAACTTAAGAGCAATCCTAATCTACATAAAAAATTGATCAGTAGTGGTTATGTACCATTAGCCAAAGGAGATGCTACCTTGGCTACATACTTTTCATAGGGCTCCCTCTTTCCCCAGTAACACTTCTTCCAGGTACTGGACTATCTTGATGGTAATAATATGGTCATTTTTGCTAGGGAGAGCTGTTTGTCATCTGTTTCTTGCTGGGACTTCAGTTAGGGTGTGTCTAGACTAACGGTGTGTCTAGACTAAAGGGTTTTGTCAACAAAAGTGGACTTTTGTCGACAAAACTATACCTGCACCTACACTGCCACTGAGTTCTGTTGACATAACATCTACAGAACTCAGCAGTTTTGTCGACGGCTGTAAACCTCATTCTATGAGGAATAATGCCTTTTGTCGACAGAGTTCTGTAGACAGAAGGCATTATTGCATCTACACTGTCCTTTGCATCTTCACTGTCATTTCGACAAAGCAGCTTGCTTTGTCAACAGAACTGGATGTAGTCTAGACTCTCTTTGTCGACAGTAGCTTTGTCTACTGTTGAAAAAGCTAATGTCGACATTTCTTCAAAAATGTTTCTTCATTGTTGGTTACAATATTGCATATTTGAAGAAGGAAGGGAATATTCTTTTCCTGAATAAAGAGTTACTATTTGTCACAAGTAGCTCAAGTTACTTATGACTCTCTTCCACCATCCAGGAAAGGCACTGATTATATTCACATATTTTGGGTTAAGACTTCTTTTAGGGTGTCCAATAATTCTCGATGAGTGAATGAACTGACATCTAGGAATGCAGGTAAGCTGTCCATTACCAAGGATAGAGTGGATCCATGTTGTTTGAGAAGCCTTCCCACAATGATCTTTTCAGTGAAGTAATTCTTTCCAGTGCTTTGTGCTGGTTTCTGTTATGAGCTATAGACACTCAGGACTGATGAAATGGTTTGCTCCCTCCCATAGCTACTTAGGGTGTGATTATTTACATCTTCATTGGAGATTGATGGAACATTTTTCTTGGCCTGGAATATGACCTCAACATAATCTTTGATAGTCTCCAAGCTGTGTTTGTTTTATTTTTTTGCCGTAAGTACTTGAGTTTCTTTCTGTCTCTCATCTGGTATAGAGTATCAGAAAATGAGGGAGAGATGTGTGGGTGAAGGGTAAGGGATGAGCTGTGTGGTAAAACTAAAATATGAAAATGGAATGTTGATCTGCTGTGGTGGAATGTTGATCTGTTTCAGCATGCTTTGAAAATTTGATTAAATTTGAGTTTTAGTGTGTGATTTTTCGTGATGGCTGGGAGCTGGGAAACCTTTCATTTCATAATAGTCTGTCAAAAACAGTAGCTGGCTTGTGATGTTCTTGATATTAACAGTTAATATGAAGACCAGGTCCAGGATGTGACTGACTATTTTTGGCTAAACCGCAAGAGGCACTCACAAGTGTAGAATCTGTTAGATTTTGCTGTGGTTTCTTTTGTTAAATGATTTTGAATGAACTTGTCTTACCTGAACTACTACTTTTCAATCTGATATTTGGTGCTACCTCTTTTCTTATTTTCTCTAGGGCTGTGATGGATTGAGTAGCATGGAGGCAAGATATGAGCTAGCATGAAGATTACTGTGTAACTGAGGCATGTCTTTGTGATAAAGTTATATTAGGTCCATGGTGTCCAACATGCTAGCCACTAGCCACATGTGGCTATTTGGCCAGTTGAGTGTGGCTATTTGGATATAGCAGTACCCACTTCTGAACTGGTTGAACACCACTGTATTAGATACTTTGGCGCTAATGAGGCTACCTATTTTTCTGTTTGTTGGAGGTAGATCTTAAGTTAATCAGCATCTGTTTTAGTTTAGGTAGATTTGTGGTACCTTTTTCAGGAGTGTACCTATATGATAGTTTTATGCAGTGCATAGATAGCTAATATCTGGTATCCCGTTTCTCATGTCTGCTCTAGTTTTTCTTGCACACTTCTTCCAGTTTGGTCTGTAATGGATGCAATAGATTCTTTAAAGTGCAGGAAAGGTTTTCTGGTTTGCCAAATGCTATGGGTAAGACCCATTAATTAGATACTTTGGGTGTGATAAACCTTGCGAATGAAAGAAACTGCATCAATCTGTTTCTTCGGTAATGATGGAGGTGTTGGAAGTATGGATGCACTGCAACAGAAAAAATAATAATAAATTGCAAGAGCAGTACTAAGTAGGTTGAGTCCAAAGAAAAGGTGATATAAATAGCATCAGATGTCTCCTTGAAATAAGCTGTCTGTGATCATGGTTCCTCTGCTGCCTTTATCTGCTTTGGAGGAGAGAGTTAAGAGGAAGTTTGATGGTTCTTACTATTGAACAATGTGTGAATTATAGCTGTGAAATGTCCTCCTGACTAGAAGTAGTTAGCAAAGACTGAAGGGTAAGGGATTAGGCATATGGCTTTTTTCCTATAAAAGAGCCTTTTGGGAGCCTAGTTCTTGGTGGTGGTTTTTGATCTAGGGGAAGTGACTAAGTCTTCACAGCCGCACTTTCAAATTTTAGAAAATCTCATTAATTTTTTCTGTTTGGAAATGAAAAAAGGCGAATCATGCTCATCATACTAGTTTTTCCCATCACAGCTGACAAATTTCTTTAGCTAATTTCTTTCTTACTTCAGTAGCATGGTTATCATAGATTATAAGAAGATAGTACACATGACTACTGTGATATAGCATGACTCAAGCAGATTTTACATTTGCTTCACATAAGAACGCAGAGGTAGATTATTCTTTTCTGGCTGTATTGCTTTTTTAGAAGAAACCTACTTTTCTGTGCAGCAGATTGCAGAAAAATAAGACTTTTACCTCACTATGTGACATGGTTTCTAAGAGGAAATCACATGTAGCTTTTCTGTTTTAGATGGAATATTTCATATAGCGTAGAACATACCCAAGATGAAAAAAAATAAACTAGCTGAAAGATTTCCCAATGTTCTGCTTTCACATTCTTATTCCCTATACCTGGGGTGGGGAACCTTTTATTCTATCAGGGACTACAGAGTCCCAGAAAAAAAAATCAGTCATGAGCCACATATAGCCCCACAGGGAGGACCCAGAGACTTGGGGAAAAATGAGGGGTTCATGGTGCAGGAGGGGGCTCCAGATTTGGGCAGAGGAGTGGGGTTTGAGAACGGATGAGGTCTCTGATCCCATGGGTCTGGGATGGGAATGAGGAGTTTAGGGTGCAGTTGCTCCCAGGCAGGAAATTGGAGTGTCAGTGCAGAGTTTAAGTGGGAATTAGGGTGCTAGAGCAGGCTGGGCCAGTGAGTGGGGGTATATGCTCTGGGAGGCAGTTTGAGTGCAGGAAGGGGCTCAGGGCTGGGTCAAGAGGTACAGTGTGTGAGTTCAGGTTTTTGGAAGGAAGCTTGGGTGCAGTAGGGGACTCAGTGATTGAGCAGTGGGTTAGGGTGCACGTGGAGGTGTGGGGTGCTATCCTCAGGCAGTTTCTGTTCTGTTTTCCTAGCTTGCCCTGTCCCCATACTGCAGCTCCAGGGTGCCATGAGCTGCCCTTCTCTGCAGGCACTGGCCCACAGCTTCCATTGACCATGGTTTCTGGCCAGTGAGAGCTGTGGAGGCGATACCTCCTGCATGCAGTGTGGTGCTTCCCTCATTGCCGCAAGCCAGCAGTGGCACTCTCAGCTTGTTCCCAGAGGTAGGGGCAGGGACTAGGACTGAGGCTCAAGGCTTACAGCCTTGGGCTCAGAGACTTGTCATGGGCCAGATTACAGTAAGCAGGGGACGATGGGCAGAAGCTTCCAAACTATGCCCTACACTGCACAATCACTCCATTTCATGTTCATTATATTTGATGAACCTCGACCTCCAGGGTGAGAAAAGCTGCTCCGGGTGCCCCTGGTCTGCTGGGGACCGTCTCCAGCAGACTAGGGACACCTGGAGCAAAGCCGGGGAGGCAGAGGGGTTTCGCGCCTCTGAGGCTTTGCTCTGGCAAAGCCTCAGAAGCGCAGGACCCCGCTGTGGCTGTGGCTTTGCTCCCGGTGTCCCTGGTCTGCTGGAGACGGTCCCCAGCAGACCAAGGGCACGGGGAACAAAGCCGCAGTGGCGGCGGGGTGCCGCGCCTGTGAGGCTTTGCCAGAGCAGCTAGTGCGCCCCCCCCCCCCCCAGCAGACCAGGCTTGTGTTGTGGACCCTGGGGCAGAGCAGCTGGGGCGCTGCCGGTTGGTCCCGCAGCGCCGCTCTGGGCACTACTGGACCAGCCCGGCAGCACCTCAGCTGCTCTGCCCCAGGTGTCCTGATTCAGCCGCTGCTGGTCAGTTTCAGCAGCGGCTGAATCAGGACGCCTGGGGCAGAGCAGCTGGGGTGCTGCTGGGTTGGTCCAGTAGCGCCAAGGAGTGGTGCTACTGGAGCAACCCAGCAGTACCCCAGCTGCTCTGCCCCAGGCGTCCCCAAGTCAGCCGCTGCTGAAACTGACCAGCGATGACTACAGGAAACCCGAGGCAGAGTTGCTCTGCCCCGGGCTTCCTGGAATCAGCTGCTGATCAGTTTCAGCTGCTGATCAGTTTCAGCAGCAGCTGACTTGGGGATGCTTGGGGTTCTTAAGTTGAATCTGTATGTAAGTCAGAACTGGCGGTCAGTTTCAGCAGCGGCTGAATCTGGATGCCAGTTCCGACTTACATACAGATTCAACTTAAGAACAAACCTACAGTCCCTATCTTGTACGTAACCCGGGGACTGCCTGTATGCATTACCATTACACTGGTAAAGTAATGTGTTTGCAATGTTCAGTGGAAAACTCAGGAGGGTTCTTTTGAGCTGGATTGTATGATATTTATCTATCAATCAATCGATTGATCTATCAAATCAATGAACAGGATGAAAGATAAAGATGATAGGTTACTACTACTTAGGGCAAAAAATTCTAAACTAAGTATCTCCACAGCAAGAACTTTAAAGAGTAATGATTTAAAAAGGTCATAAACGATGGAAATGCAAAGTATGTGATGGAAAATGAATAAAGCACAGTGGGACTCAGGTGGAAAGGGTGGGTTTGGTGCTAGCTGCCCCCAGGTAGCCTCCTCACTGCATTGTGCCTTCCACAGATTTGCCTGGAGCACACCGTGCAGGGCTCATGTGGCAATTTACAGGGCTCGGCGCTCCAGCAATTGCCAGTGCTACAGTAGTAGTGGTGGTGGTGGCTGGAGACCATAGGCCATTTTGATTCTCTGGGCCCTGGGCTGTTGTTCTTTTCTCCTTCCCTCTCTTCTCCCCCATCATCTGGCCTGGTAGGACATGACTAAATTTCACAAGTGGCCCTAAATGGATTATAGCAATGTTTCTGAGGTGGCTTCAAAGAGAGGACTTGAGAACTTAAAAGCATTCAAGAGCAGGAAATTATGGTAAGGTTCGTGAACAAAATAAAGACTGGCACACAAACATCAGAGTGTTTAAGAGCTGGCTGTGAAGAGAGAGGTCTTTCAATGGAAGCAAATGGTTTTTACCCAAATGAGGGAAAGTTTAGAGACTAGCAATGTCCACTGAAGTCAGCAGAAATATTCCCACTGTCTTCAAGAACATTAGATCAGTCCCTTATATCTCAATCCAGTAATGCATATAACCACATGGGTAACTACCCACAAGACTTCAGTGAAACTGTTCATGCACTTCAAACTTAGTATAATCTTATCTAGTTTGTTGAATTGTGGTTTTAACAAAGTTGTTTTTGCTCTACTGAACATAAGAATGGCTAGACTGGGTCAGACCAAAGGTCCGTTTAGCCTAATATGCTGTCTTCCAACAGTGGCCAATGTCAGATGTCCCAGAGGGAGTGATCAGAAAGAGGTAATCATGAAGTGATCCCTCTCCTATCATCCATTTTCAACTCTGACAAACAGAGGTTAGGGACACCATTCCTACCCATTCTGGCTAGTAAATATTGATGGTTCTAACCTCCATGAAATTATCTAGTTGTTTTTTTGAATCCTGTTAAAGTTCTGGTCTTCACAAAATCCTCTGGCAAGGAGTTCTGGATGTTGACTATCTGCTACGTGAAGAAAAGCTTCCCCTGCTATCTATTAGTTTCATTTGATGACCCCGTTTCGTATGTTATGGGAACAAGTAAATAACTTTTCCTTACTCACTTTCTCCATACTTATCTTGATTTTCTAGACCTCTATCATATCTCCCCTTTAGTCTCCTCTTTTCTAAGCTAAAAAGTCCCTATCTTTTTTGTTAGAGACAGAGGAAAGCTTTGTGTGTTGGACACAGAGCATCTTTCCCTCCTTCCCACATAGGTGACACAGTAGCATTGGGAACTAAATTCAGGCAACCCCATATGTCACCAGCCTCCCTGGAGGTAGCGGTCTTGAAAAACAAGACAATGACAAAGATAAGGCTCACAGAGGAAAAAAATGTGGGAAGCTTCTGATTTCAAGATAACTTGTAGTTTGGTAATGTGTATTCTCCCCAGACTAAAACCTAAGATCAACTCTGAAAAGATGCTGGCCTCAGGAACAAGATTGAGGGGAGTGGGTTGTTATCACTCCTGCTGATACCCAAACTGACAACAGCTAGCCTACATTTACAGCAGTATGTAGAGTGCAAACATGACATGTGAAACGGGAATGGGTATAAACTGTAGTGTAAATAGTAAGACACAACTAAGGTGAGAGGAGTACAGCCACTCCCCAAGTGACGAACAAGTTACGGACCAACTAGACTAGGGTTGCCAGGTATCCGGTATTCACCCAGACAGTCCGGTATTTTTGCCTCCTCTCCAGTAAAAAATTCCAGAAAATACCGGACACCTAAGATGTCAGGTATTTTCTGAATTTTTCCCTGGCCAGGAGGCGAAAATGCTGGGCAACCCTACAAACACTCAGTGCCCGGCCTCCCTCCCCCGAAAGCTCCCCAGCCCCCCGAACCCAGTACCCATGCTTACCTGGTTCTCAAAGGCTGCCTGCACAAACTGGCTGCTGGCCAAAAGACCTAGGGGAAACAATGCTTCCCCTGGGTTTTAGTGCTCAACCATTCCCCTGTCCCTATCGTTGCACTCACTCTTAAAGGGGATATGCTGTTTTAATGCTGTTTTATTTTTATTTTAATTTTTTTTGGTGCTTAATAAGTCCTTGGAGTCCCTCCCCCCCCCAAACAGAATTTTTCCGTGTGTTTTTTTTTTTTTTTTTGGTGGGGGCGGGGTGCGTGTGTGGTATTTTTGTTTCAACCATTTGGCAACCCTATACTAGACCGTTTGTTGTTTTTAAGTTTTTTCTGTTTCAGAATCGCTCCTTCTGAAGCTTATCTACTCACTGTCTTTTTTTTTCTTCCTCTCCTTCAATTTTTTTTCCTTTCCCCCCTCCCTCCTCCTTTTATTTATCCTTGGATCTGGACTGCCAACACTCTGGTCATCTGAAGAAGTGGTTGTACCCATGAAAGCTCATCATACCATCTGCATGTTTTGTTAGTCTTTAAAGTGCTACCAGACTCTTTTTTTTTTAAAGTTTTTCTTGTTACAGACTAACTCTGGTACTCCTCTGAAAATGTTGGTATTTTTAGCAGTCTCCTTCCCAGCAGAGCTTTTCTTCACCTTAGTGAAAGGCTCTGGCAGTGGGGAGCCATAAGTGTAGACTTACCATGATGCTCACAGACAAAGAAAGACACAGGGATATAATAAGCATGCTGGGGCTCTCAACCCAACGGTTACATTTAAGTAAGGAAATGGGCATATAGAACTTTTTGTTGTATTAACTCATTTTTCTTCAGTGCTGTGTTGCCTTTGGGAGTTGTTTTTGAATCATTGTAATCAGCAGCTGCCACCAGTGCCTGGAGAAGGAATGTTTACATGTGCCAGACCCCGTCAGACCTGTCGGATTAACATAATTGGTAAATGGGGGGAGGGCTACAGCCCACACATCTGAGATCAAATGTATAAGTGGTTAGAGCATATGGTTCAGTTCAAACACCAGGCTTCAGGGACTAAAAGGGGTAAAAAGTATGGATCACCCGGTAACTGTGGCACTAAGAAACCATAGCAAGGTGGACTTCTGGAAGTTTGATGTGAGAGAATACATCAAAGCATCTGGGCACTTGGGATGCCTGTGGTACTGGTTTGGGGATCTTGATGTCTAGATTGTGGAGTCCCTCTGCACAAAAAGGATGTCAGACACAAGATCTGCTTGTGGGCAAGACTCAGCACTAGTGAGACCCAGAGCTGGGAACAGTGATGAGTCATTTATCCATACTCAAAAGGATTTAGAAGCACATGCATTTCAGTAGTTGGATTCAGCCACAACGGACTGGAGACTGGTTAGGCAAAAGAATGGGGCCAGATTGTGATGGAGGTTCTTGCTCAGTTGTCTGCTATAAATTTTCTTGAACTTTTCTCTGAAGCGTTTGGTACTGGACCAGATGGACCCCTAGTTTGATCTAATATTACATAACAAGGATGGTCCAGTGGCTAGTTGGGACTTTGGGGGCCTACGCTAATGTATTGGCTGTGGCCCAGGCTTCCTATATGATCTTGGATGCGTCCTTCTGTCCCAATTCACCATCTGAAAATTGGAAATCTGAGTACTTCCCTACCTCACAGAGGTCTAGTGAGATAGATAAGAACATAAGAACAGCCATATTGGGTCAGACCAGCAGTCCATCCAGCCCAGTATCCTGTTTGCTGACAGTGGCCAATACCAGATGCTATACAGTTGTGAAGCACTTAAATACTACAAAGAGTGCCACATAAATACTTAAGATAGATAGCAATATCTATATTCTTATCATTTATTGGTTCATTTGGAATTTGTGTTACTATTCACATAATTGTGATTGACTTTAGAGGGATTACTTGTGTAATTTAATTTTTAGTTTTTTCTATGGTGCAGGTATTTTGCAGAGCACTCTGGACTGCAAGTGATTATAAGTGCCCTACTGAATATGCTCTAGAATCTAACCACAATGAAATGTACTAAGTACAGAATTTTAAATATACAGTAAAACTCCATTGGTCCGGCATTTGATGGTCCGGCACTCCTGATGGTCCAGCACCATCAGGAACCTGGAAGTGCTCCGTGCAGCTGGACCATTGGAGCTGCTCTGCTCCCAGCTTCCCCGATTCAGCCGCTGCTGAAACTGACCAGTGACTGACTCCAGGAAGCCGGAGGCAGAGCTGCTCTGCCCCGGCTTCCTGGAATCAGCCCCAGATCAGTTTCAGCAGCAGCTGACTTGGGTAAACCTGGGACAGCAGCTGGGGTGCTGCCGAGGTGCGGTGCTGTGGGGACCAACCCCGCAGCGCCCCAGCTGTTCTGTCGCAGGCATCCCGATTCAGCTGCTGTTGAAACTGACCAGCGGCTGACTTCAGGAAGCCCGGGGCAGAGCTGCCCCGGCTTCTTGGAGTCAGCCGCTGATCAGTATCAGCAGCAGCTGACTTGGGGATGCCTGGGGCAGAGTAGCTGGAGTGCTGCCGGGTTGGTCCAGTAGCACCGCTCCTTGGCGCTGGGGGACTAACCCGGCAGTCCCCCAGCTGCTCTGCCCCAGGTGTCCTGATTCAGCCGCTTCTGAAACTGACCAGCGGCTGACTCCAGGAAGCCCGTCCTGGAGTCAGCCGCTGATCAGTTTCAGCAGCGGCTGACTTGGGGACACCTGGGGCAGAGATGCTGGGGTGCTGCCGGGTTGGTCTCGCCACGCCAAGGGTCGGCGCTACCGGACCAACCCGGCAGCACTCCAACTGCTCTGCTGCAGGCGTCCCCGATTCAGCCGCTGCTGAAACTGACCAGCAGTGGCTGAATCAGGGACGCTTGGGGCAGAGCCAGACTATCGGAAGGGGGGGCTATGAGGGGTGGCATCCCCCCCACCCCACCCTACCCCAGACCCCTCATAGGCCCCCCCTTCCTATAGTCCAGCATATCTGATAATCCGGCACCCCCTGGGTCCTGAAGGTGCCGGATTATTGGATGTTTATTGTAATTCTGAATTTTCTGCCTATTACCATTTTGTAAATTAAGTGGTGTTTCTATTCCTGGTTAAGTAAAATAATCAAAATAGTATTATTTAATGTCTTTGAGAGCCACTCAGAGAAAATAATAATTGGTTAAGTATTTAGGGGACTTAAAATATATGTATTTGTCCAGTTGCTTTATAATGAAAATATGTATCAGTGCTTTTATTTTTGCCTGAGTGATTGTAATAGGTTTGTTATATAAATACGGATTTTGGCAGGGATACTGTGTTAGCTGTGCATAGAAATGATCCCCCAAATTAGACCAATCCTTACATAATGAACAAAATGCTTGCCATATTTTAATTCAATGTCAGTTCTGTGTAGGGGGAAAATCATTTATAAAATGCTAACTTCAATTTCTCCTCCACCTCTTGCAAATTAAAAATATCAAACTAATTTTAAAAAATTAATAAATGTTGTTTTTCTGTTGGTGAATATCAATGGAGTAATAGAGTTGACTTTAACCGTCCATAGTTTGTGTGCGTGGTGTTATGTACAAAGAACTCTGCCAAGGTACCTAAGTTTTGACTGCCACATCCCCTGCTGTTATAGTTCTAGGCATCTCTTCAGAAGAGACTGCCAACAGCACTGATTTGTTCCAAACTGAGTTGTAACTTTCTGTGTGCACAAATGGGGACTAAGAAGAGACCACCAAACATATTTAACTTGTGACCTAAGGCAAGGCTTGAACTCTGATTTCCGTAGTGAAATGGCAGTTGCACTAACCTGCTGTACTACTCAGCTGCATATACGTATGTTTTGATTTTGCTACTGAATGAAACCCTGTTTTCTAAGTGTCAGTTGAGAATATTTTTAGTCATTTAAGATCCTCAAATTAAAGAATTAGAATGAAAATGTTGATAGAGAGCAGTTGAAGTGTCATAACTCAGTTATAAAATGAAATAAAAGTGTATGGATTTGTGTATATACATATTCTAAAAATGGTAAATTGCCATATGTGTATGAAAATAAACCACACACAGACACACACACACGATATTCTCTCACTTCAGAAAGCCTGCTATGAATAGCAACAAATATGGTATAAGAACATCTAACATAGATAATTAAAGTGTAATTAAGTTTAAATACCTTGGTGAAGAAATATAAAAATATTTAAATTCAACATGCTAGTACACTTGCAGTTTTCTTTTATTAGGTGTGAAATCTAAGAATCCCCTGCCAACTCTTGAGGGCTCAGTCCAGAATGTTGAATTGAAGTACTGCAGCACATCATTGGTCAAATGTGCCTCTGGGACCGTGGGATCAATAAAAATTTGCGCCAAAGCCCCAGGTATGTGCAGCTGGACCATGTAAAACTTTATTGCCTGTATAGGAGAATTGGCCTTGCTTTTTACAAGGAGAGTTACTGAAACAAGAATTTACTCATTGTTCCTATGAATCAGAGAGGGATTTTTTCGTTCAATGTTTTTTTTATTGTGCCAGGTTGATACATCATGTGCATAGTGCATTCAATTTTGATAATAAATGAATAAAATTAAAAAAAAGTGTTGGATTTTGAATTAAAAAACAGTCTAATAACATTGTAAAATGTATAGGAAAAGTGGATTTTATAAATAATATAGTACATTTATGTTTTGCCCCACTTTCTAAATAGTTAAGGTTATGGTTTTTTTTAAAAATTTTGTCTCCTTTTCAAATAAGACACAAGTAAAATTTTCAGTTCGGGAGTTTTTACAAGGTTTTGTGGTGTAATGACTCTTTACTGCTTTTAGTGAAGAGATGTGTATACAGTAATTCAATCCATACAAATACCTTATGTAATCAGTGTTTAGAGCTTTTTAAACGTAGTAATTATAATTAAATGTGATTTTGGAATTCCCAAGTGATTGTTGAGATAAGTGACTATTTTATTAGTCAGGAGACAGTAATTTACAGATTATTTAATGAGACTTGTTTGGTTCATCTGGCAACATTATTTTAAATTCTACTGCATATAAAAATTTGCAAAATAAGTTTATAAGGAAGTTTTTTTTACTATTAACAAGTATTAGTTAATGCTCCTTTGTATTTTGTCTATACTTGTGCATTTAATAACTGTCCTAATCAGGCTACTGAAAGCTAATGTTGAATTAGCTTGTAATAATATGTGTAAAAAGTTTAACTTTTATTTAGGTGATGGTGGAAAAGAGAAGCTGATTCCTTTAGTTCAAGGCCCTTCTGACACCAGAGACCTACACAGCAGCAAATGGCTCAATGAAAGTAGAAAGCCAGAATCTCTCTTAGCTCCAGATTTGGTAGCTTTTACAATCCAGAGTCCACAGTATATGGATTACTGCCATAATTCTGGTAAGTGCAGAACTCTTGTTAAGATGGTATCGCATTACATTTTCATATCCAATGTAATTTTTAAAGAGGGTTTTGATATAAAATGTGCCAAATGCCTCAGTATCTGTTTCAGATACTGCACAAATTATAACGTCAGTCTAGTTCACACTGAAACATAAAAACAAAACATACTACTGTAATATATATTCACTTAGGCTTCGTCTACACTGCTGGTTTTGCCGGCATTGAGTATGCAAATGAGGTACAGATTAGCATATCACCTTGTCTCATTTGCATAATTTATGCACAAAGTTTTTGTGCAAAGGGTTTTCATGGAACGAAAAATAGTGTGGACGGGGTTTTTTGTGCAAAATCCCCATTTTCTGCAAGATCCTTATGCCTCACGTAGCCTTAGATAAGGCATGCTTAATTGACTTTGCTTTGAAAAAAATATATACTGTCTTCTGCCTACATTTTTTAGTTTGACAAAATTCATGTTGTAGATGTTAATTTTATCACAGTTTCATATTTAACTAAGGTTTCATATACAGAAGCACAAGTTAGTTCTGAATTTATATAAGATTCAAAATGATTCCTGTAAATCTGTAGCATAAACAATTTCTATTAAAAATGAGTTAATCCAGATAGCAAAGGAGTGTCAATGTTGGAAACAGTTTGGAAACCAGACATTTAGGCTTATCTATCTTGCTACACTGCTATAAATGTAGAGGGTAAGCAAGTTGAGGTTTTCTGAAAAGTTTGTGTAGGACTTAAATTTGCTGTTTTTAAAGGTTTGGTAATGCCTGTATAGATATGAGCCCTCATGTGACATGTTCATGAATTCTGTGGTATTTAAACAAAATATTGGCAACTGGTGGTCTGTTTAAATGGATATTGTCAGTGTGAAATCCAATTAGTTAAAAACAATTATATAAAAGCAGTTTCTCATACTGTATCTGGCATTACATCTCCCTGCTAATATGTGTTGATGTAGTAATCACATTTTCCTATGTTTAAAATGTTGTTCTCACCCTTGATATAGTTTTAAAGATCAAAACTAATGATATGGTTAGCTGACAAATGTACTAATTGTACCAGGGAAATAAAATTAAATGCACACACAGCACTGAAAAACAAAAATACATTTCTGTAAGCACAACGTACACATGGAGGCTATGCCAAGACCCCTTTGAATATATTGTCTTGTGTGCTGTTTTTTTCTTCTTCGCTAAATTGTCCGTTTAATAGCACTGTAGCCATATTTTAAATATTTATAGTAAGATTTTTATAATGATTGTTAGGTATTTCAATTTCTGCAATGAGCAATTGCTTGAAGCAGTCAACATTCAGACATCCCCTTTTCTTTCCTTTAAAAAAGCTTCTGAACATCTACCTACTCCTCAGCAGTTTTCTCACTTTAGTGACTGCATACCCTTCTACATATTCATGGTTCTTATCCCTGACATTTATATTGTTTTATACCTTTTCTTTTCCAGTTTCTCAGTTTAAGGAGCTGATGTTTGACTAACACACACAACTCATTTTAAAGGACTGTATATACCTATTCTCATTATGTAAATTATAATTATTATTTATAGTATTTAAGTATACTTTAGATCACCATGAAAAAAGTTCCTATTAATATTTGAGCTTTTATAAAAAAAATTAACTGATTATTGGGAGATAACATTTGATAGGATGGAAAATAAAAAAAAAAGAGCCAGATTTATGTACATGGACATGGAGAGGCTCATTATAGTGAGGCAGGAGCAAAATAAATCCTAATAAGGAGTTATGGTAAATGTTTCATAATTATTCTTGTCAATTTCAGTTAACAGATCTGTAAGTTTATAATGCTACTACAAATCAAGTAGCCAGTTTCATTCTTAGCAAATTGGAGGTGCTTCAGAGAAGAGCCAACACAATGATTGAAGAATTGCAAAACATGCTTTGTAGCAATAAACTTAGAGTTCAATCTGTTCAGTTGACCAAAGAGAAGGTTAAGAGGTTTTTAAGTATTTACATAGAGAACAAATATTTGATAATGGGCTATTCAATCTAGCAGAGATTAGTATAACACAACCCAATAGCTCAAAGTTGAAGCTGGACAAATTTGGATGGCAGTAAGAACATTTTAGCAATGAAGATATTTCACTATTGGAACATTTTACCAAGCTTTGATGTATATTCCATCACTGACCATTTTAAAATCAGAATTGGTTGTGTTTTTAGAAGATATATTCTAGAAAATAGTTTGGAGAAGTTCTTAAGGTTGTGTTATACAGTAGGTCAGAATAGATGATCACAGTACAGTAGCCCATTATTCTGTCTTCAGAATCCAGAAAACATTGAATGGCAGCTAAAGAGCGTGCAGTGCTGAAAATGGACAATTTTTCCTCTTCCTTTTCCTTTTGGAATGAAAGCCATGACAGCTACATATGGACAAAGTATTTGTTTTCCATTTATGAGTGTATAAAGGGTGTTATGAACATCATCTGAAGCTGCTGACAAGAAACCATTAAAGCTAATTTGGGTAGTTTGAGAGCTATAATAGGTTTAAACTGAGTTTGGAGGAGGAAAGGATATTGAAAGTTTATGATGCAGTCAATTTAGAAGAATAATGGTGGCTGAGCTCTCAGTGTGTCCACCAGTGGCCAAGTCCTCCTCATCTAACTCTGATGAGGTGGTTGTGGGACCTTCCAAGGCCAGCCCTTTA
Source organism: Pelodiscus sinensis (assembly GCF_052426305.1). NCBI lineage: Eukaryota > Metazoa > Chordata > Testudines > Trionychidae > Pelodiscus > Pelodiscus sinensis. The sequence continues at coordinate 38,558,867 of NC_143053.1, read as the reverse complement.
GGGAGCATCAAGCCCTTCTCTGGCAGGTGGCTGAAAACTCAGAGGTTGAGAGCGGAGCAGAAGAACACACTTTTCAATGTCCTCTTGGCCTCCATGCCCATCCAGGTTGCTCTGTCTGCTCATGATGAGGTCCTCAAGATTGCCAAGGCACTGGGGTAGGTGCCGTCCTCCCTCCCACCCACCTTAAAATGGATTGAGAAAAAATACTTCGTGCCAGCCAAAGGTTTTGAGTATCCTTGGGCTCACAGGTTGTGATGCGGCCAACAAAAAAGACAAGCAGATCCCTACCACCGCCTCTGCTCCTAAAAATAAAGAAATGTGAATGGGAAATGTGATTTATTTGGCAGAAAAAAATGTTAAACAGCCAGCATACAATTCTGGCTGGCAAACCAACAAGCCCTTCTGGGCCAATATAATTTTAATCTTTGGAACAGTCTTAGAAAGTTCCAAGAATCCCTTCCTCAGGATCAGGCTCCAAAGGTTGACACCTTAATGGAGTAAGATACTGTGGCAGCCAGATGCTCTCTGCAAATGATGTCGGATGCAATGGACTTGATGGGAGTGATGCAGTTCCTGGCTCCAAATGGCAGGCCTCTCCCAGGAAGGAGATGCAGACCTCTAGTCAGAACCTCTGGCACAGTGGGGCTGTTCTCTGACCAGATGGATACCCATCTACATTGGTTGAAGGACACTAATTTGCATGCATTCCCCTCAGGGAACTAGAAAGCCTTTCTGTCCTCCACCGCTGTAGAGACCTTGGCAGACCCATCAGTAATCTGCAAGATGAAGAGACCCTGGGTTTAGCCATCACCTTTCTTCCTCACATTCACCAGCTCATTCCTGACCTGCTGAACACCCGGAGGCCAAAAGTCACCCCACCAGATCTTTCCCATCTTTTCCTCAACCATCTATTGCCCTAGCAGCTTGACTGGGTCCTGGACACAGTAGCTCAGGCTACACCCTTCAGTTTGTGGATAGCCTTCTTTCCCATGCCCTTGCTTCCATGTCCGGGTTCAGAGATCTCTCACCTGAACAATTCCTGGTTCAGGAGATCATGTTCCTGCAGTTGGAGGCTGTGGAAGCGGTTCCTCTGGAAATGGAAGGAAGAAGGTTCTACTCTTAATGCTTTCTAATTCCTGTAGGGGTTAATTGCGGAAGAACTTTGTACATGCAAGTTTAGTGGTGGTGAGGCTTGCCTTCTTTCCCCCCTTTCCCTTTCCCGTACGTCTAATGAGCCAGAAGCAAGTCTTTGGAAACATAGGCCATTTAAGATGAGCATTGTTGCCAGTATAGCAAGAACAAATACAAGATAAGGGTAAAGGGCAAGAACGCATAAACAATTCTGTTTACCCTAACATACTGATCACGTAAACAAGGCCAAAGAGCAAGTAGAACTAGATCAGAACCAGATTGATAACTAACAGCTAAGTAAGGAGTATCCCCTGGAAATTTATAAACTGCCACAAACAAGGCAGAGAACTATATTTAAGGCTGCACCAAAGCACAGCAATTTGGACCTCACCGATGGACTTTGGGTACCAGTGCTTCGGAAACTGAGACAACCTCCTACTTTGTCCGTAGCCGACTCGGGATCCCCAGCTAGCAGGAAGGGATGTAAGATATGCCACTTCTTTATGTTGCAGTTCTAGTTAAGGGGTGCAGCTGTTAGCTGTCAGGAAATAAACTACTTGTATTTGACAGATACCTGTGTAGCGTCCTTTGTACTTTGAGAATCCAGTGTCGGACCTGAGACTTACTCTTGCCGGCAACAATTCCGAAGGCCAAAAGAGGCCTGAAACCCATCCTGGACCTGTGTGGCCTCAAAAAAAAATCTCTCCGAAAGTTGAAGTTTGTCATGATCTCTCTGGCCCTCCAATATCTCTTTCCATTTCATGGCGCTACCCTTTGGTCTGTCCTCAGCCCAAAGGATGTTCATGAAATGTGTGGCACTGGAAATGAGCATCATACCTCAGGCATCGAGTCCATTTCTTTCTGTATCTTGATCACTGTCTCATCAAGGGAGGTTTTCGGAAAAGGTTCAAGAGAAGCTTCCATTTGATGCGTTCCCCCTGAAGTGGGCTGAGCCTGTTAATAAATATAGAAAAATCAATATGGATGCCGGTCCAGCACAGAGAGTTTATTAAAGTAGTTCTCAATGCCATGAAAACAAGGGCCTTCCGTCTGGAAGCATGCGTTCAGGCCATGGCGACTCTGCAGGTATTGCTAAGGCAAAAATTTCCAATAGCTGTGCATAGGGGTAAGCATACACCTAGAATGGAATGGACATGAGCAACAGTTAGCAAAGTTAGGTAATTTGATGTTTCTGCCTAGATAGGGAATCAAATTCTGAGATTCACAACTAGTGGAGTAGATGGACTGTTTCTGAAATGGGTGTACATTGCTAAGCAGAAACACTGCACAGTTTAAAAAAGAGTTACTATTCATTTGGAAGTACGTACCAAAAGTATTATAAGAATGAATAATAATTAATAAACACTACAATAACATTTCTTTCTATTTGCAACTTAATGAGTTGCTGGTGGGAGAATCAAGAACTTATAGAATTATTATTAAATTACAGTGATTGTAACCTAGTAGACAAACCTGTGTACCTAGTAGACTTGGTAAAGTGATTTTTACAAAAATATTAAGAGGAAAAGGGAGATCTGTCTGTCTGTCATCTGTTTTAACCATTTCTTAACAAAGACTGATTCTTTTTGTGTGTATTTGTATTTCCACAAAAAAGTGTGACAGGGCAGTATCAGTTTGCCTTGTGCAGATATCAAATTACTTTCTAATATAAAAATACCAGTTAATTTTGATTTTAATTTTGATTTTGTTAATAACAGTTCTGGCCCGTAAATGTAACTTTATATGTTCATAGAATCATAGAACCATGGAGCTGGAAGAGACCTCAGAAGGTGATCAAGTCCAGCCCCCTGCTCTAGACAGGACCAATCCCAACTAAATCAACCCGGCCTGGGCTTTGTCAAACCGAGACTTAAACACCTCTTGGGATGGAAACTCCACTACTTCCCTAGGTAACCCATTCCTGTGCTTCACTACCCTCCTAGTAAAATAGTTTTTCCTAATATCCAACCTTGACCTTTCCCACCACAACTTGAGACCATTGCTCCTTGTTCTGCCATCTCTCACTACTGAGAACAGCCTTTCTCCATCCTCTTTGTAGAACTACCACTTAGCTGGTTGGTCCCCAGACTGTAACAGTGCTTGGGATTCTTCTGTCCCAAGTGCAGGTCTCTGCACTTGTCCTTCTTGAACCTCATCAGATTTCTTGTGGCCCAATCCTCCAATTTGTCCAAGTCACTCTGGACCCTATCTCTGCCCTCAAGCGTATCTATCTCTCCGCCTAGCTTAGTGTCATCCGCAAATTTGCTGAGGGTGCAATCCATCCCCTCATCCAGGTCATTAATAAAGATATTGAGCAAAACTGGTCCTAGAACCGAACCTTGGGGCACTCCGCTAGAAACTGACCGCCATCCTGACATCACACCGTTGATCACTACCCGTTGGGCCCAGCCATCTAGTCATCTTTCTACCCATCTTGCTGTCCATTTATCCAATCCACATTCCCTTAACTTGCTGGCAAGAATATTGTGGGAGACCGTATCAAAAGCCTTGCTAAATCAAGGTATATCACATCCACTGAGTTTCCCACGTCCACAGAGCCAGTTACCTCATCATAGAAGCTAATCAGATTGGTCAGGCATGAATTTCCCTTTGTGAATCCATGCTGACTATTCCTAATCACTTTTCTCTTTTCCAAGTGACTCAAAATGGATTAATTAAGGATCCCTTCCATGATTTTTCCAGGAACCGAGGTAACACTGACCGGTCTATAGTTCCCTGGATCGTCCTCCTTCCCTTTTTTGAAGATGGGCGTTACATTTGCCTTTTTCCAATCTGGGATTTCTCCCGACCTCCACGACTTTTCAAAGATAATGGCCAGAGGCTCGTCAATGACATTTGCCAACTCCCTCAGTACCCTCCGATGCATTAAGTCCGGACCCATGGATTTGTGTACATTTAGCTTTTCTAAATAGTTCCTAACCTGTTCTTTACCCATCAAGAGCTGTCTATCTTCATCCCCTCTTGCGTCACTTAGCGCATTTGTCTGGGAGCCCACCTTATCCGTGAATACAGAGGCAAGGAAAGCATTGAGTACTTCATCTTTCCCCATATCATCTGTCATTAGGTTACCTACTTCATCCAGTAGTGGCTGTGCACCCTCTCTGATCACCTTCTTGTTAACATGCCTGTAGAAACCTTCCTTGTTATCCTTCACATCCTTAGACAGTCGCAATTACATATGCGCTTTCGCCTTCCTGATAACCCCCTGGCATTCTGGAGCTATACATTTAAACCCCTCCCTGGTCAGTTGTCCAAGTTTCCACTTTTTGTAAGCTTCCTTTTTGTGCTTAAGTTCACCAAGGATTTCCCCTGTAAGCCAATCAGGTCTCCTACCATGTTTGCCTCTCTTGCTACGCATCGGGATGTTTTCTTTCTGTGCCTTACATAAGGCTTCTTTAAAATACTGCCAGCTGTCCTGGACTCCTTTCCCCTTCATGTTAGCATCCCAGGGGATTCTGCCCATCAGATCCCTGAGGGAGTCAAAATCTGCTTTCTTGAAGTCCAAGGTATGTATTTTACTACTCTCTTTTCTTCCTTTGGTCAGGATCCTGAAATCTACCATCTCATGATCACTGCTTCCCAGGTTGTCACCCACCTCCACTTCCCCTATTAGTTCCTCCCTGTTTGTGAGCAGAAGGTCAAGCTGTGCACAGCCCCTGGTCGGATCCTTCAGCACTTGTGTCAAGAAGTTATCCCCAACATTCTCCAAAAACTTCCTGGATTGCCTGTGTACTGCTGTATTGGTTTCTCAACAGATGTCAAGGTGATTAAAGTCCCCGATGAGAACCAGGGCCTTCGATCTGGAAGCTTCTCTCAGTTGTCCGAAGAAAGCCTCGTCTACCTCATCCACCTGATTCGGTGGCCTGTAGCAGACACCAACCACAACATCACTGTTGTTGTTTGCTCCTTTAAACGTAACCCATAACCTCTCAACAGGTTTTTCTCCCTCTTTATACTGTAGTTCAGATCAATCATAGTGCTCTCTTACATATAGTACAACTCCTCCTCCTTTTCTCCCCTGCCTGTTCTTCCTGAATAGTTTATACCCTTCCATGACAGCACTCCAGTCACGCGAGTCATTCCACCAAGTCTCTGTTATCCCAATTAAATCCTATATCTTGGACTGGGCCTGGGCCTCCAGTTCTTCCTGTTTGTTGCTCAGGCTTCTCGCATTAGTGTACAAACACCTGAAATAACCAGTTGATCACCCTGTCTTCTCCATTTGAATCAGGGGTCCTCCTTTGTTGCTTGTTCCTCTTTGCATTTCTTTCTGGTATCCGATTTTCCCATTCCCCTCAGGGTTTTGGTCACCGTCCCCCGATGAACCTAGTTTAAAGCCCTCCTCACTAGGTTTGCGAGCCTGCCTGCAAAGATGCTCCTTCCTCTCTTGATTAGGTGGATCCCATCTCTTCCTAACAATCCTTGTTCCTGGAACAGAGTCCCATGGTCGAAGAAACGAAAGCCCTCTCTGCGACACCACCTGCGCAACACGCATTTACATCCTCAATTCGACGATCCCTGCCCAGTCCTTTCCCTTCCACAGGGAGGATGGACGAGAACACCACTTGCACTCTGAATTCTTGGATCCTTCTTCCCAGTGCTACATAATCTGCAGTAACCCGCTCAAGGTCATATCATTAGTTGCCACATGGAGAAGCAGGAAGAGATAGCGATCCAAATGTTTGATCAATTTGGTAAGCCTCTCAGTCACATCCTAAGTGCGAGCTCCCGGTAAACAGCACACCTCTCGAGATTCCAGGTCCGGATGGCAGATGGATGGCTCAGTCCCTCTTAAGAAGGAGTCCCCCACCACCACCACCACCCGTCGTTTTCTTTTGTGGGTGGTTGCCGTGGAACCCCCATCCCTAGGATTAGGTATGCCATGCCTTCCAATAGATGGTGTTCCCTTCTAGTTTCTTCCTTGTGAGGTCCCTTCCAAAGCATTCAGCACTTTAGAGCCTGTGGAGAGAGCCTGAAAGCGATTACTTACCTCTATAGCATTGGGGGATTCCCGTGTTGGCCTTTTTCCCCTTCTAGAAGTTACATGCTGCCAGTTCTCTTCCTGGTCATATACTGCCCTCTCTGGCTCTTCTGCCTGCCATGCTTGAAGGATTAAACTCTGCCTTCTATCAAGGAAGTCTTCATCCTCTCTGATCGAGCATAGGGTTGACACTTGGGTCTCCAGTCCTCTAATTTTTTCCTCCAAAATGGCGACCAGCTTGCACTTCGTGCAGATGAAATATGTTCTTTCTTCTGGGTGGAAGACAAACATGACACATTCTGTGTAGGTGGTAACAGCAGACTTATCACCATCCATCGCTGCTGTCCTGGAGAAGGGATTTTAAAAGAAAGGCAAGAGAACCTCACCCCCTTCCCTCTCCCCTTCTAAATTCCCTGTTAGCACTCACCTGTTCGCAAGCTCCTTGGTCGCTTGCCCACTGACTTATAAAGCCCTGGAGTGCCTGAAAGTCCCTACCAAGGCTCAGCCAATCAGCAGAGGCTTCTAGAATTCAAACTTTAATTAGAAGCCAACAGTTTCCACCTGCCAATCACAACACACACTCCATGAAGGGTAGGGGGAGGGAAAAGGGGAAGTGGAGAAAAAAAAAAAGAAAAGCCTCACCCACAAAGGGGAAAAAACAAACAAAAACAACAACAAAAAAAGAACACACACCAACCCTCACTCACAAACATAAGCTCAGCACACAGCAAGAGAGCCCCAAACATAGCGCACACTTCCCTCAAGAGTCCTGTATCTGCTTCTCCTTAACCTGGAGAACTCCCTCTCTAAACTCTCTGTTAGCACTCACCTGTTCACAAGCTCCTTGGTTGCTTGCCCACTGCCTTAGGCCATGTTAACACTTTTAATTGTGTTTCTAAAATCTGTTATCTATTACTAGATTGCTGAGTGTTTTTTTTAAATATCCTTTAGCCCTGCGAATGTCTCTGTAGTGTTAGTGCTTCCTCGCCATTGTTTTGATTGCAGTATACAATAATGTAATGATACAGAAAGGGGATGACTGGCAGGATTTTTTCAGTTAAGGAACTAGTGTTTGATAATGCCTTCTGATCTCTATTTGAAGTAGCTTGGATATATTGACATCCAGAGCAAGGTGTGAAGTCTATTAATTTCATCTGGCTTTTGAAGACAGATGAGGGACTTGGAAAACGAATGGCAGTGTTAGGCCATACCCTACCAGCTAAATCAGCACTACTGCAATTAATTCTAAAACGTCAGTTTACTGGGTCTGGTGAAGAAGATATGCTGAATCAGTGAAAAAGTGCTCTCCTGTTGATGTCCGTTCTCCACCTCCCTAAGAGGTGAAAGCTATGATTATGGTAGATTGTGCCTGTCTAAATAGCATGGTGTAGACATCACTCTAATTCGCTCTAAATTACTCTACTTAGTTATGTAGCCAAAGTTGATTTAAAGTATTACTGTAGACCAGCGCTTTCTGTTGAACGAGCGTCTATAGGAAAGATGGTGTGAGCTGAATAAACTGTTTTGTTATGTGCTATAAAATAATTGACAAGGCACTCAGAGTCTATGTATGGATACTCTTTATTACTTAAATTTGAAGAAAATACACTTATAAATATAATTAGCAAATGTTCTTCTTTGAACTGAATTTATTTATTTTTTTAATACTATAGTGGTGAAGCAAGAAGTAAATCATGTTATTTTTGGGATGATTTGAGATAAATTAGTCCATCCAGTGGACAAAAAACAAATTGATAGTGAAAGATTTTTCTAGTTTTATGTGGAAATAATTAATAGTAGAGAATAAAAATTTTCAAACCATTTTAAATGTTTATTGGGAATTGGTAGTGCCTCATCTTAAAAGTTACTTTTTTCTTACATTTTCAAGCATTTTGAGACACTTCTATTTAAAAGTATTTTTAATAACTGCATACTTTCACAAATCACTGAAAGCAAATTACTCTGAAATGGAATATTAATATGTATGTGTATGTCTCAGCTTCCAAAAATCCTATGAAAAAGAATGCACTGAAATGAACAAAAAGTGTCATAAATTATAACTCTGCAGTAATGTTATTCAATACTTTTCCTACTATGCAAAGGTTAATTTTGTTCAGTAGGGTCAATTGGAAAGGAAAGGGTGGGCTTAAAATCCAATTTTGTGCTTTTTTTTTTTTTTTAAGCCCAAGGGTTTAAATGAAGTTATCAATAACATTTGTTTTTCTGTTTCACCACTCTGGTCTGGAATAGTGTAAATTCTATCAGAAGTCAGTTTTTAAAGTTAGAAGAATGATGCTTTACACATTTTCAATATAAATATAGATGCATATCTTTGTGTAAGAGAAACTCAATGAACTGCTTGAAGATAAAAATATTTTTGGTATCACAAGTTGACAAGTAAGAAAAAAAGCTTAAATATTGTAGTAAATAAAGACAATTCACATTTGTGGTTTGGGCATAAATGCGTAAAAATTATGCCCATCTATCTTATTACATTTCCTTTCCAATCCCTGAGGACTTCACTATGTACTTTATCTATAATTGTTGCCAGTTTTCTATCCTGTTCCCACTGGGTTATGGTGCAAAAAACCTTATCCTCTCGATGACAGAGCTTGCCTGAATGATTTCATGCTCTTAGCATTTTTGTTCACAGGAATTAGGGGCAAAATGTAACTACAGCTGAACATAGCGTCTATTTTTGTAATTCTGAAGTTTAGACTTTGTTATTGGAACTAAATGAAGAGATGCAGGTGTTCTCTCCAGTTCAAGTCCTTTGGGATTTTTTGATGGTAGATGCTTGAAAAGAAAATGCATGTGTTTCCAGAGTCAAACAGCAGCTGTGGACAAGGATTTATGCTTTTCTCAGAACTAAGGGATTTCAAAATGTTACATTTAATCACATGCACAGAAAAGAGAGCAAATGTTAAAGATGTTACATATAAAACTATGGTCTAATCTTTTTACCATACCAACTAGTTGTGGGAATATAGGAACAAAGATCTTCAATCTTAATATCAACAATTTCAAAAGGATTATTATGGTTGCTAGGGCTCAGACTTTTGAGAACTGGGATTGTAGCACCAGAACATTTTTATCCTCTTAATTACATTTAAAATATTATTCTCATTATTTTACCTTTTAAAAAAAATCTTGATACAGGTAATACATGTTCCAGAAAACATGTATATAATGTTTGTATTATATGTTTGTAAATTAGATGAATTCCATTAACCTGAAGTTTTTCAAAATTGGGTTGACAACAATAGTTAAAATACATGGAGTGCGAGGCTGAAATTAGAAAAGTTTCCAAGTTACAGACCTTGCCAAATGTTTTACTGGTAGCAAGTGTTCTGTCAGTTCTGTACTTCTAATAATTTAAGATTTGTTAGTGATACTAAATGAAAAGTGCTGTCTACATGCATATTATCCATGATGAGTAATCTTATTACATGTCACATTTATACTTTTAGAAAGTGGTGACTTTCTATGTGTTAATTGTTCCTTGTTAAAAAGCGACTTTCAAAGTGTGAATAAAGTTCATTACAAAATCTTTAAACACAGAGTGGGTTACCATTTTAGCAATTATATATGACCCAGATTCACCATCTTCTCTCTAATTTTTTAATAAGGTCTGGAATTAGCCTGCTTCCCTGCTAGCTGAATCACCAGGCAATCTAATGAGCACAGCTGGGCCCATATTGAACCTTCTGATTGGCCTAAAAGCCTGATTAACCAAGGGAATCCAGAGTAAGGGTGTTAAAGAGCAGTTATTTTGCTCATCATGTAGTTGATACAATTTGTATTGACTACACAATTAGTTAATAAGGAGAGGCTCACTCTGAGACCACTACGCCTGTGCATTTTAAATGTAATAGCCCAGTGGACCTGTGCAAGCTGGGTTTGCTCAGTCCTAGCTTGCACCAGTTCCAGCAGCCCCTGTTCATGGCAGCCTGGCTGGCTGTAAACAGGGTCTGCTCCAGCACCCGGCTACCGTGAACAGGGTCTGCTTCAGCACAATCTGTACGCTCTGAACATGCAAGTTGCAGCTCCAGCTCCCTAAAAACTGAAGATTTCTCTTCCAGTACAGTGGTGCTGTCAGCAATTTTCACAGATTCCTTTATCCGTGTTATCTTCTGTTGCCACAATAAGCACTTTCCACGAAACAAGCATGAGTGGGAGCATCCACTTAGTAACAGGGGAGGTTCTGGCCTGGACTTTCCCTCTTCTAGAGAGATCTTATCTGACCTGGGCTAGTTTGAAAACCTTATGCAAGCCATGGTGCCACTTTTTGATGACCAAAGTTATGTAGCACAGCAGAGTGAGTTTCAAGCATTGTGATAGAGGTGCTGATCGATTGTCAAATTCACGATTGAATTTCAGAGCATGGTAGAAGATACCAAATAGAATAATCTAACAGTGTTATCACTTTCAACTGTGGCAAGGTCCTTACCCAGACCCCTTGCCCTGGGACCCCTTCTTTATCCACAGATCACCCAGAGACCCTCTCTTCAGCAATCACCCATATCTTTCTATTGTTTGTGCCAGCTTCCCACCACCTTCTATTTACAGAGCTTTATTTTTCCAATAGCTAACTCAGCTACCCTCTGTAGCTGGCTAGGGAGCACACTGCCACTTCCCCTCTGCCTATCTTATCTAACCCTCTGGCTAATGAGGTCCTTAGCCATTTCCATTACCCTTTCAGGCATGAGCCTGCTCAGCTGGCCTCAGTTGCCATTTTCAGCCAGGCTGTAGTGGCAGAGTCTGTCTCTCAATCTACTCTCAAAAAAGAAATCAAGGATGAGCTGGTGTGGATGGAGTCCCCACCTGACTTAGACAATCTAAGTGTTCCTTTGCATAAGGATTAATAGCTGTCTGACAGCACTGTAAAGAGCAAAGCTTAGCCTCCTGTGCCCACTCATTTCTCTGGCACCAGTTCACCAGTCACCAGCTTTGTCTCTCCAGGTTGAACTGAGTGACCATGCAAATCGACTAAGCCCAACCCAACCTTGCCTTTCGCATGTACCAAATGATGGGCTTATGCCTGTACTGTGCAAAGCCTGGATAAATCACATCAGGCTAGCCTGCAAAGGTCTGACTTGTGTCCCAGCTGGGAAATGCCAAGTCCCAGTTTCAACAGCGAAGTTTGGGCTGGGCTGGTATTTGTCCCTTCCTTCTAGTACACAACATCTATATATGTCAGCTAGTACTGTGGCAATGGCTAAGCAGAACCTGACACGTCTAAGATTCCACTTCCAACTTTAGCAGTCCATCATGACTGAAGTTCACAGGAAGCACTGGTGTATTCATCTGTCTCCAGTGATTTTATGGACTTGGACATTGTGCGAACATGTGCAGTCCCCATTAGGTATGTTAGCTATCAGTTAATTAAATAGTTGACTAACGGCATGAATTCTTAACAGTCAACTATTCTATATTCCCCATGGGTGGGTTTGGCAGCACCATAGAGCTCCAGGTGGGAGCTGGTCCATGAAGGAAGCCAGTTTAAAAAACAGCTCCCCTGGTGGACTGGCTGCTGCCACCCTGCACTGCTGCCTTGGATACAGAGGCAGCAGTGTGGGGTGGCAGCAGTTCCTGTGGGGGTTCAGACTTTCCTGGATGGAGGCGGAGGGGGAGGCTGCTCCGGCAGCAGCCCCTATTTGTGAAGGATCTCAGCACCCCATGGACAGGGGCTGCTGCTGCAAAGCAGCCTCTGCCTCTGGCAGGCCTGGACTTACTGCAGGCAGAGAATGGTTCGTGGCAGCCTCACCTGCTCCCCTTCCACTGCCTCTCATAGTGGCAACAGCATGCAGGGGCAGGTGGCATCATGGAACCAGTACCCCAGCACCATACCCTGACAGGTGGGGAGGGTTGGATTGTGTGAAAGAGTTGGTTGGATCCACATGCTTAGTGAGTGTCCTAAGCATTCAATTCAGAGTAGAGTGATTTTTCCTTATTCAGAATGAAGATCAGAAATAGAAAGTAGAGACTGGAGAGCAGAGCTACTCAACTTTGGCAGCCTTGGAGGCCACAATGATACTCACAGCACGTCAAGGATTGCAACTTAAGTGTGGTTGCATATACATGCAAATAGCTTCTTTCACACAATGCCCCAGTGCTCCCGTCACCTCGCTCTGGGGGACTAGAAACACCAACACACTGTTCCCATTTTTTCCAGCCAGCCTGTTCGATTGCATCTTTCAATGCTCACCCTGCCTGGGTGATGCTTCGCCATTGTGGAGCATGTTCCCAGTGGAGGCCATGTCTAAATGATCCCACCTGCGGGCTGCATGTTGAGCCCTACGTAAACCCAAACCGCACTGCAGTCTGCAAACAAATGGGCCGCAGGCCGCATGTGACCCACGGGCCGTGTGTTGAGTAACTCTGCTGGAGAGTTTTCTCTGGTTATAGTTGAGGTTTCTATTTAGCATGACTGTACCTCCCTGGATTTTTTCTACATTGGTGTTTGCAGCATTAGTGAAGAACCATCTCTGGTCATAACTAATGTAGAATGTAAAATCCACGTAGTTGTAGTATGCCAACTAAATTATGAGCCCCAAACAGATGTTGTAGCTGTGTAGCAAGGCCAATGTGCAATGTAGTGTGATCATTTTGGACCCCCTAAATAGTATGCATACCACAATTGAGCGACACCTTGTTTGAACATTTACTGAAGGATGATGCTTACTGCTAGCTGAATTTTATGCCTCTCTATCTGTAAACCAAAGGACAAACTCTTTCACCAGTCGGGGCACAAAAGTATCTGTAAACTTCTATCACCAGCTTTGGACAATATCCTGAGACTTTCCTTTTTGGCTATTTCAGATGAAAGTATTGGAGCACTATTTATTCAAAACCACTTGTTAATCTGAAAGTTTTTCACCAGGCTCTCTTGCCAGCAAAACAGTCACAAAACATACTTAAATTAGTGCTTCACGTTACTGGACGCTTGAATAACATTAACTACCTGTTATTGCACTATATTGAAAAATAGAGACTTCCCTCATCTATGCTGATGAGTCTCAGAAGGATAGCTGCCTTAGTCTATATCTGCAAAAACAATGAGGAGTCCAGAAGCACCTTAAAGACTGATAGATTTATTTGGACATAAACTTTCATGGACAAAAATCTACTTTGCCTTCCTCATTTTTCTTGTCCATGGAATGAAATTGGAGAACCATAGTGTTTTTCTTATCTTGCATGTAATTTGCCACTGGAATAATTTTCTTTTTCTACATCTGAGGAAAGGAAAGATCTTATATCTTCTCCAATTTACACAGGAGACGAGCCTTCTTGTGCACAAGGTCAGTGTCTGTCTCTTCCCAGCTGATAAAATGCAAAGTCATAAGGCAACTTTATGGTTGTTGTGTAACTATGGTTTTGCTTTAAGATTTGTTCTCCTGAAGTTGGAAGAAAGGCATGTTGAGTGATTAATTGCATCCTTAACAATCAAGTGTTTCACAGATATTCTGTGAATGTCATCATCTCCTCCCTTAGCTTACTTGTGCTCTCACACATTTCTGTTTAATCGTTTTGTCTTTTATGTTTTACATTATTTGTTTAAGGAAAAAGGAACAATCATTGGAGGACACGCTTGCTCTGTTGAGTAGAGAAGCAGGTGGACATGATGCTCTCTGGTCAGGTTCAGAGTCTGTTTTATTAACTGGATTCAATATACTTCTGACAAGTTTGATTTGCTTGTGTATTTTTAAAGGCAGCTTCTATGATGAAAGTATGGGTGGCCCATCATCTAAACAAGGACATTCATCCAGTAACAGTCAGTACAATTAATCTCTCTGAGATTCTTCTTTCAGCATCACAGAATTGTGTCCAGCACTGGTGATTTTTGTATTTTTCGTTTCTCTTAAAAAACACACACACACTTTTTTTTTTTTAAAGGCTGGGGAGTGTCTTTTTCTTTTTGATGTGCTCTGTAAAGGGCTTATATCCTCCATGTTGTCATATTTTGAAACATCTCTGTAATTGTAAAATTTTGAAAGTATATCACTAACATTACCACTATCACCATTTTTCATTTTGTAAAAGTATACAAACATATGCAAACTTGTATACAAATTAGATTTATAGATTAATATACAAATGGCTATTTTTGCTTAGTGATCACTTTACTGAAGCCCACCTGAAGGTGAATATTGTCATCTCTAACACACATACTGCTTAAGTATCACTGAATTACAGATCCATCAACAAGTGGGTGGGAGAAGAGAAAGGGGACAACTGCCACAGTGCTCAGTGATTCAAAAGGAGCTGGGGTTCCAGGCCCTTTAAATCATGCTCCATTTAGATAAGAACTGATGGGGGAGGCAGTGTGGTCAGGTGCACCCCTTCTGGCAATGTGGAGCCGAGTCCCTCACAACCTTGTCCAGGGGCATGGGTGTTCTATTCTCCCCCCCACCCCGCTGAGTTAATAAGTCCGTTTCTAGATTAGAATGTTTAAAAGGCAAATACTATATGCATAGGCAATTACAAATTACAGCCTTTTACCAGGCAGACTAGTTCATATATTGTATTTAAAAAAATCTTAAAAATAGAGAAGTATAATATTAGAATTCATGTACATTTTTAACTACCTACTGTGCTATACAAACTGTGGGCATGCAATCTACTGGTACTGGGAAATACGCTTTATTATGAGACTATTCTGATCAGCAAATTTTAATGGAAAATACAGAAAACTATTATCAATTATGTGATACTTTTGACAATTAAGAATGTGACAATGTTTCATGTGAGTATATTGAAAAATGTTGATTATAGGCCATTTTTGTCACATGCTAAAGAGTTTCATCTTTTCTGCAGAAAAATTATTTGCCCAGGCAAAACAAATAAAAATCTTTTAACACATTGTTTGGTAGGTTTGACCTATAAAATACCACATTAAGGTGTAGAAATGAACCTCACCTATATGCTTAAAGCACCATTTGAGAGCTATGCATCATAATTCAACTAAATGCACATACCCATATAATATTTAAAGTATTTTATGTGTAGTATAGTATATTAACTACAAAAATGCTGCTATTTTTTAAAGAAATGCCATATGCCTATATGTAGTAAGAGGCTTAAAAAGTTGGTGTCATACTGGGTTCCTCCTTCACTCCTCTAGATAACAGCTTTCCATTGACAATTAGTGTAGTTAGTTCTGTAGCAGAAATTATATAGATATGTGCTGCTACAGTGTTGGAGGCTTAAGGTTCAAATCCTATTGATTATGTGTAATTGGGGAGGGCGGTTGGGTGTACGTAATAGAATTTATTTTCTTTTAAAAAGAGAAAAGTCTAGAAAATTTTGTATGAAAATGTACAGAGTGTTTTTAGGAGGATTCAGAATTAAATATTTGAAATACAGGAAATGTGAGATTTAAGATTATATGTGCAATCTTAACCCCTCTCGTCCCCCGTCCCCTTGTATACTAGTATTATACTACAGCCCATAGTTACTCAGTTTGCTGGTTCGCAGAATTAAAGTTCACAAAGCACCCTTCAATCTGGCATCATCTAATTGCAAGTGCTTAATTTAGCAACTTAAATAACATCATTTGGGGAGGTGGTTGTATGTTATAAATTATATATGACTGGCCAAATACAAGATTTTATTTCAATAACAATATGGTCTAATATATTTTCTATAATATGTATAAAGGAGCTTTCTCACTCAAAGCACCTCTGAACAGTTTTATAATTAAGGTGACTAGATGCTAATTGTGCAGAAGTATTTTTGAAATCTGATAGCCGTTATACTTTCTGGAAATACAGACACACAGCTTTGGACATAAAAACAGATTTTAAATATGTTGGACAAGATATTAGGATAGCTCTTACTCATTTTGAAAATTTGCCTTAGGATCTGTAACTTCCATCTGGATGCTCACCAGAGATAGGTAGAAAGGACCATGGGTATTTACTGTCATGTAATGTTTAAATTTCTTCTAACTTTAATAGCATGATAAAATTGCCATCACTGTGCTTTGCTGTAACAGAACTAATGCATGTAATGTTAAATTTGTTGGGGGAAAGTCAACATGGTTCCTGTAAAGGGAAATCATTCCTTACTAATCTACTAGAGTTCTTTGGGTGCATCAGCAAGCATGTGAACAAGGGGAATCCAATGCATATAGTATACTTGAATTTCCAGAAAGCCTTTGACAAGGTTCCTCACCAAAGTAAAGTAAGCTGTCACAGGATAAGAGGGAAGGCGTCTCGCAGCGTTCACGCTCTTTTGTATACTCGCGTGGTCCAGCTCCCACCAGTTCCTTTCAACTGCCTCAGGCTGCTGAGGGAGTGAACTGGTTTCTTCAGCTTTTCATCTCTTCTCCATTCATGGGAGTGTTTAGTCTTGTTTATACTTTTTACCTTTGATATAGTTCTTTTCCTTTATATTCCCTAGTTCTTGTGTTAAAAAAAAAAGATCTGTTCTTCATAGCGACTGTTCAGTGTCCTCAGACCAGCTGCCAAAGAGCAGAACCGCGTCCCCTACAGCCCAAAAGACCCAGGGAGTCTCTCCCTAGGTCTCTATTTGTTACTTTGCAGAGTAGAGTGAGTTTGAGGGACAAGTCAGGCACTTCAGTCACCATCACGCCGCAATCCAGGACTTCCATGGCTCCTAAGACAAAGAGGCCAGTGACTATGGCACCGACTGCAGAACCGAGAGCTACTTCAGTACCGACAGTGGCCACGTCAAGACCCTCAGCGCCGATGGACCTGACAGTGCTGCATTTGTCATTGGCACCGACCTCATCTACGGCAGGCACCACAGCACCGAGTTTAGCTCCGTCGGTGCCATCGGCATCACCCGCACACACACACAAAGTGCGGAACCAAGTCCATATCAAAGACTCCTCGGCACTGAAGTCCTACTCTTCACTCACCATCACCTGATTTCTTGCTGGCACTGTCGCCTTCTCTGCCGGCACCGACATAGTCAAAATCTCACGGTGCGGACTGACGCAGATCTTCTCGTTCTCCACTCCAGAGGCTGCCCTTCCCATTTCTAGCGGCACAAAGAGACCATCTCCACTACTCACACCGTAGTTTCTCTCACACAACATCTTCCTCCAGGATCTCCTATGCCCATTTCCGTTCACCACACTTACCACAGATGGCACATTTCAGACATTCTCACTCTGCCAGACGATCACCACTTGATAGACTGTATTATCATGATGATTACCATCGGCATTACTCACCTCACAGGGATTCATATAATTAGAGACCTCATATAATTAGAGACCCCTCCAACCCCACTGAGGCAACCCGCATCACCACAACCCCAACCCTCAGAACCAGACGAGACAGAGCCTTCTGTTACAGAAGAACACCCAACAGAAATATCCCCCACTGATCGATCAATCCTCTTCTCTGGACAAGACTGTCATTCCTGGGGACATCTCTCCCTCAGACGATCTCAGGCAATTCCAAGAAATTTTTAAAAGGGTAGCTGAGATAAAAGCTGGCTGAGATAAAAGAGAAGCAACACCATCTCCTCAAGAATCTCCAGCCTTAGCATAGTTCCAAAATAGCCATACCCCTGGATGAAGCTATACTTGAGGTGGTGGAAGAAATCTGGCAAACCCTTGCATCTGGACCACCTACCAGTAAGAAAGCAAATAAAAAGTATTTCGTGCCACCTAAGAGATGGAGTTTCTATTCACCCAGCCCTAGCCTAACTCTTTGGTGGTAGACGCGGCATAGCAGAGATCTAAGACACCACAATACAAGAATCCCTCCATTGATAGGGAGACAAAGAGACTTTATTTATTGGGCAGGAAGGTATATACATCTACAACATTGCTACTTAGGATAGCTAATTACACCACACACTTATCCAGCCATATCTTTGACAATTTCACCAAGCTTATGCCACCTCCCAGAGTCTGAGGGGCCTATATTAAAAGCAGTCGTGCAGGAAGGCTACACTTCAGTGAGGGCAGGACTCCAAATAGTGATGGACTTGGCAGACACAGCAGCTTATTCAACCGTTACGGCAGTAGTCATGAGACTACTAACTTGAGTCAGCAGGAGTATCCAGGGATCTGCAAAACACGGTGGAGGACTTGCCCTTTGAGAGGAATAAATCATTCGCTGAAAAGACAGTGTATTGCACTCATCAAAAGATTCGTGCACGGCCCTCCGTACATTGGGGATGTATACCCTGCCAGATAGAAGGCATTGCTATACTCCTTACCAGCAACGATATGATTACTCTTATACCAGACAATATTGGCAACATCAACAATGTGCCTTTGATCAGCAACGTACGTGCCAAAGACCTCAGAGGCGACGAAATCGGGGAATCTCATGCGGGCTCCACCTAACAACAAGCAGCAGGTTTGACTCCTCAGTCAAGGGTATGCAAACAGTCTCCCACACTGGCAACGGACATCACAGCCATTTATTCCACCATCGTCTGAGGCCCTTTAACCATCAATGGGCTTCCATCACCACAAACAAGTGGACATGGGAAATTATTCAACCCAGCTACTCAATACCCTTCCTTGCCATTCCCCCCACTGTCTTCCTTACCCTGTCCCTCTTCAGAGACCCTTCTTACGAGGACTTGTTACATACCGAGATCAACCATCTACTCTACATAGGTGCCATGGAAATAGTTCCAGATGACTTTAAGGGGAAAGGGTTTTACTCCCATGATTTCCTTACACGAAAGAAGTCGGATGGTTGGTGACCAATGTTGGATCTCTGGAAATTGAACAAATTTATTTGAAAACAACGATTCAAAATGGTGACCCTTGCCTCTATAATCATGGCTTGACTTCGTGAACGAAGATTTAGAAAGGGGTTTGTCCACGTCTGATGCAAGCTCACTGGTGACTGACGAGTGATGGGACAGGAAGATTCGGTCGGAGTGGCAGCAAGGGAAACTCTGTTCTGAGTTTAGTGCTGTGCTGTCATGATTCTTCCTCCATGTCCTTTTGTCCTCAAGACCAGCCCTACGTGTATTCTCGAAGGAGGAGACAGCCTGGTGAATGGTGCGTCTCCAGGCCTCTTGTTCCGAGGCTAAAGCAGACCAATGGCAGTGGTCAATATGTCAGACGCCAAGGAATTTCTTCAGAGAGTCCTTGTACCTCTTCTTTGGTGCTCCTCTGTCGCGGTGGGCAGTGGCGAGTTCGCCATACAGCACAATCTTGGGCAGGCAATGATTCTCCATCCTGGAGATGTGCCCTGCCCTATGCAGCTGTGTCTTCAATAGGATGGCCTTGATGCTGGTAACCTCCGCCTGTTCGAGGACTTCAGTGTTGATGATGAAGTCATTCCAGTGGATGTTAAGGATGGCGTGGAGGCAGCGTTGATTGAAGCGCTCAAGGAGACGTAGATGATGCCGGTAGGTGACCCATGACTCGGAACCGTACAAGAGGGTACTCAGTACAACAGCTCTGTACACACCAATCTTCATGCCTTTCTTCAAATGCTTGTTGTTCCAGAGCCTATCGAGTGCACAGTTTGCCTTTGCCACTCTGTTACCAATCTCTTAATCGACCTCGGCATCCAAGGAGATGATACACCTCAAGTAGCTGAACTGATGAACTGTCTTCAGCTCTGACTCACCAATGGTGATGCAGGGAGGGTGGTAATCTTTCCGAGGTGCAGGCTGATAGAGAACTTCCGTTTTCTTCAAGCTGACTTCTAGTCCGAAGAGTTCGGCAGCCTCTACAAAGCAGGATGTTATGCGCTGCAGTGCTGTCACCGTGTGAGAAACAAGGGCAGCATAGTCAGTGAAGAGTAATTCTCGGATGAGTTGCTGCACTGTCTCAGTATGGGCCTTTAGTCGCCTCAGGTTGAACAGACTGCCATCAGTACAGTATCGGATATAGACACTGTCTTCATGATCAAGTTCTACTGCGGCTCTTTGGAGCATCATACTGAAGATGATCATGAAGAGAGTTGGCGCGAGGACGCAGCCTCGCTTTACACCGTTGTATATTGAGAAGGGCCCTGAGAGGTCAGTGCCATGTCTGACTTGGCCACGCTGGTCTTCATGTAGCTGGATGATCGTGTTGAGGAACTTTGGGGGTCGACAAAAGTCACGTACAATCCCTTGTTCTGTTCCCTACATTTCTCTTGTAGCTGTCTAAGAACGAATACCATATCAATGGTGCTCCTATTAGCTCTGAAGCCACACTGGCTCTCTGGAAGGAGTTCTTCTACAATGGTTGGCACCAATCTGTTGAGAAGTACTCTTGCAAGAATTTTTCCCGTGACAGAGAGCAGAGTTATCCCCCGGTAGTTGGAACAATCTGACTTATCCCCCTTGTTTTTGTACAGAGTGACGATGACTAAGTCATGGAGGTCCTGTGGTAGTTTGCCTTGTTCCCAGCAACAGACAAAGAGCTCGTGGAGTTTGGCGTGCAAGCGCTGGGCCCCCATGCTTCCAAGCCTCTGGTGGAATTCCATCGACTCCTGCTGCCTTGCCAGTTTTCAGCTGTTTAATGGCCTTGACAGTCTCCTCTAGAGTAGGAATCTCATCCAGGTCTATTTTCTCTGGCAGTTGTGGGATACGATGGATTGCTGAGTCTTGGACCATGCGGTTGGCGTTAAAGAGAGTCTGGAAATGTTCCAACTGCCGGTTCAGGACAGACACCTTGTCTGTGAAGAGCACTTGGCCATCTGCAGAGCGCAAGGGACTCTTGATGTAATGCGAAGGGCCATACACCGCTTTCAGGGCTTCATAAAAACCTCTGTAGTCACTGGTATCCGCACAAAGCTGAGTTCTCTCTGCAAGGTTGGTCCACCATACATTTTGAATCTCTCGAAGCTTGCACTGGAGATTACTGCATACAAGGCAGAAGGCTGCCTTCTTATCAGGACAGAACAGCTGAGCAAGATGCGCTTGATGGGCGGATCTCTTCCTTGTCAGCAATTCTTGAATTTCCTGATTGTTTTAATCAAACCAGTCTTTGTTCTTCTTAGAGGAAAACCCTAGGACATCTTCAGAGGTCTGCAAGATGGTGGTTTTGAGGTGTTTCCAAAGAGCTTCTGAAGAGGGGTTTGTGAGACAGCTGGGATCCTCAAGCCTCGACTGAAGATTCACCTGGAAGTTAGCTTTCACTTCAGTTGTTTGGAGTTTGCCAACATGGAACTTCTTCCTTGGGGCGCTTCCCCTCTTTGGCTTGGCTTTAAAATGGAGACGGAGTTTACAGCGCACAAGGCGATGGTCCGTATGACACTCTGCGCTGGGTATTACTTGGGTGAGTAAAACATCTCGAAGATCTCTCTGGCGCACCAAGATATAGTCTATGAGATGCCAACATTTAGACCGAGGGTGCATCCAGGTTGTCTTCAGGCTGTCTTTCTGTTGGAACATGGTGTTGGCAATGGCAGGTTGCTGCTCTTCTATAATATCTATAATATCTGCACTAGATTATGACGACTGGTTTGCTGCCCTCTACCTTCAGGATACATATTTTCATATTACGGTTCGTCCTGCGCTCATGGGATTGCTCCAGTTCAGTCGGCATGGACCATTTTCAATACAGGAACTTACCCTTTGGTCTCTCCACTGCCCCAAGGGTGTTTTCAAAAACCCTTGCAGTGGTCACTGCATACCTCTGTCAAAGGAGTGATCATCTTTCCTTACCTCGACGACTGTCTACTGAAGGGGTGATCGTTAACTGAAACCTCAGACATGGTCTAGAGTACCATGCAAACCTTCAATGCCCTCAGACTACTAATCAACAAACACAAGTCCACTTTCCACCCTATTCAGGAGCTAGAATTCATTGGTGCCCAGTTAGATGCAACCACTGCAAGGGCATACTTACTCCTCCAAGGATTTCAATCTATCCAGAGCTTGATAGAGGTCGTCCAGGGCAGCCCCACTGTCCAGATAATCGTTTAAAACTCATGGGCCATGTGGCTGCCACAATGTAGTGGTCCTTCATACCAGACTACACTTTCGCAGTTTACAACACTGGTTTGCATCTGTATATAACCACACGAAGCATGACGTGTACAAGTCAGTAACACCCCCACAGTCCATCCTACCTTCCCTCAACTGGTGGACGGACTGCAGAAATCTCCTCAATGGTGTTCCCTTTCGCAAGCAGCAGCCCTAATTTCTTATCACCTCCCATGTCTTCCTCCTTGGTTGGGGAGCACACGTGGGCGCCATGTCCATCTAAGGCCGATGGTTATCTCACGAGACCCAGCTCCACATAAATCTCTTGGAACTCCGGGCAGTTTTCAATGCTTGCAGGTATTTCCAGGCTCACATTTGCAATACGACAATAAAAATTCTCACAGACAACATCGCAGCGATGTATTGCATCAACCGCCAAGGTGGGACACTCTCTCGTTCCCTATGTGTGGAAGCAATCCTTCTTTGGAACTGGTGCATTTGACACGACATCACACCTGTGGAATCACGAATGTCATGAACGTCACGGCAGATTTTCTGAGCAGGCACTTCGCGCCGGATCATGAATGGGAACTCCAGGATGGAGTCTTCCATCTTCTCTTCCAATGTTGGAGCATTCCCCTCATAGATCTTTTTGCCAACTGTCACAACAAGAAATGCTGCAGGTATTGCTCCAGAGCAGACTTGGCCACAGATCTCTGGGTGACGCATTTCTCCTCGACTGGAACGGGCCTCTCCTGTATGCCTTTCCACCCACAGTTCTCATTCCCAAAGTAGTGAAAAACGTCAAGGTGGATAAGGACACCGTCATACTGATAGCACCAGCGTGGGCGTGTCAACACTGGTTTCCCTTCCTCTGACACATGTTGCCATGCAGACCGTACCTGCATCTGGTTCTCCCGTACCACCTCCACCCAGAACCGGAAGTCCTGCTCCATCTCCAGATGCACACCGTACAGCTCACAGCATGGCTCCTAGTTGGCTCGATGCGTCTGAAGCCCTCTGCTCTGCACAGGTCAGAAAGATACTCATCCACAGCAGAAGAAAAACTACCAGAACCACTTACCTCTCAACATGGTGCAAGTTCGCTTTGTGGTGTGCCGGACAACATCTGCTCCTGCACACAGCTCCTCTTCACATGATCCTTGACTACATCCTGCACCTAAAACGGGTTTGACTTTATCATCTCTGAGAGTGAACCCTGAACAATCTCCATCTTCAGACAACCTATTCAGGGCTCCTCACTCTTTGCCAACCACCAAGAGGTTCATGAAAGGGCTTATAAATCCAAGTCCTCCTCGCAAACCCATTCCTCCCTCACGGAACGTAGATATAGTACTTGGGGCTCTAACCGTACCACTATTTGAACCGTTGGCTACCATTCCCCTACAAATAATGACCATGAAGGTAGTCTTCATCCTTTCCATTACATCAGCATGCAGAGTCAGCAAGTTATCAGCTCTCATGGCGGTACCACTGTAAACTATTTTCAGTAAGAATGGAATAGTTTTAAGGATTCACCCACCATTCATCCCCAAGGTCTGTTTTGAATTTCATGTCAATGAACCAGTTATCCTACCATCCTTCCACCTTAAACCACACGCTTCACTACATGAAGCATCGCTCTACACCCTCGGTGTCCTCAGGGCACTTGCTTTTTATATAGAACTGACTAAATCATTCCGAAACTCTGACCGACTGATTGTTTCCCTTGCTGAATGCTCTAAGGGAGAGCAAATATTATCCCAGCGCATATAAAAAATTATAACTTCATGTATAGTCGAGTGTAATGCTGAGTGATGTGTACCTCTTCTAGTGCAACCTAAGACCCGCTCCACTAGAGTGATGGCAACATCAACAGCCTTCCTCAGAGGTGTGTCCTTCAAAGACATCTGCAAAGCAGCCACCTAGTCATTGCATGACATTTGTAAAACATTACGCAATTCAACAGTGAGGGCTTCCAGACACCTCAGTGGCATCCGCAGTACTCATAGCGGCAAACAAATAGGGACTACTTAGTCACCTACAGTGGAGCACCCATGGGGCCATCACTTGAAGAAGAAAACAAAGTTACTCACCTTGGTGCAGTAACTGTCGTTCTTCAAGATGTGTCCCCGTGGGTGCTCCACTATCCGCCCTCCTCCCCGCTTCATAGTCTCTCTTTATATCTTCCACATTCTGAGGCGGATTCGAGGAACTGGTGGGAACTGGACCGCAAAAGTATACAAAAGAGCACGAGCGCCACAAGACGCCTTCACTTATGCACGGTCTGGCCGACTACTGCTAAGGAAAAATCTCCGACCTATGGCATCGGGGCAAGCCCAGCACCTACAGTGGAGCACCCATGGGGACACACATCTTGAAGAACAACAGTTACTGCACCAAGGTGAATAACTTTGCTTTCATGCATTGCACAGACAACCTATGGAACTTCTTGCCAAAGGATGTTGTGAAGAGTAGGACAGCAGGTTTAAAACAAACAGAAATTTAGATAGGGCCACGATAAGGTGGGTGCATAATTGGCTGGATAACCGTAGTCAGAGAGTTGTTGTTAACGGTTCTAAATCCTGCTGGAAAGGGATAACAAGTGGAGTTCCTCAAGGGTCTGTTGTGGGACCCGTTCTGTTCAATATCTTCATCAATGATGTAGATATTGGGATAGAGAGTACGCTTATTAAGTTTGCAGATGATACCAAACTGGGTGGGGTTGCAACTTCTTTGGAGGATAGGGACATAATTCAAAATGACCTTAGCAAGTTAGAGAAATGGTCAGAGGTAAACAGGATGAGGTTTAATAAAGAGAAATGCAAAGTGCTCCACTTAGGAAGGAACAATCAGTTCCATACATACAAGATGGGAAGCGACTGTCTAGGAAGGAGCATGGCGGAAAGGGATCTAGGGGTCATAGTGGACCACAAGTTGAATATGAGTCAACAGTGTGATGCTGTTGCAAAAAAAGCAAATATGATTCTAGGTTGTATCAAAAGGTGTGTTGTAAGCAAAACTCGTGAAGTCATTCTGCCGCTCTACTCTGCACTAGTTAGGCCTCAGCTGGAGTACTGTGTCCAGTTCTGGGCGCCACATTTCAAGAAAGATGTTGGAGAAATTGGAAAGGGTGCAGAGAAGAGCGACAAGAATGATTAAAGGTTTAGAGAACATGACCTATGAAGCCAGGCTTCATGAACTGGGCTTGTTTAGTTTGGAAAAAAGAAGATTAAGGGGGGACATGATAGCAGTTTTCAAATATCTAAAAGGGTGTCACAAGGAGGAAGGAGAAAATTTGTTCCTCTTGGTTTCTGAGGACAGGACAAGGAGTAATGGGCTTAAAGTGCAGCAGGGGAGGTTTAGATTGGACATTAGGAAAAAATTCCTAACTGTCAGGGTGGTCAAATATTGGAATAAATTGCCAAGGGAGGTGGTGGAATCTCCCTCTCTGGAGATATTTAAGAACAGGTTAGATAGACATCTGTCAGGGATGGTGTGGACAGAGCTTGGTCCTGCCTTGAGGGCGGGGGGCTGGACTCGATGACCTCTCGAGGTCCCTTCCAGTCCTATGATTCTATGATTCTATGTTTGTGATTGTACTGTAAGTTTTAGTTATTGTTCTGAAACTTAGATTACTATTTAACACTCATATTATTATTTTATACCAATCATTTCAACTTTTTTTCATTTGTGGACTCCTAAAATTTTTCAAATGGAGGTGCAGACCACTTTTGAAATATTAGACATAATCTGTGGATATTCAGTGGGCTACAGACCACAGGTTTAAAACCAATATTCTGCAGTAACAAGCTTTCACATGTCCTTTATACATAATGTACCAGGTTGAATATTATTGTTTTATATGATTGAAGTATTATTTTTAATTAGATGGCTTATTTTCAACTCTTATTTATTTTCATCATTTTGCTTCTCTTTTACTCCATTGCTCACCAAAGCCTAGCTCTAGTTGTAGATGAAGACATCTATCTATCTATCTATCTATCTATCTATCTATCTATCTATCTATCTATCTATCTATCTATCTATCTATCTATCTATCTATCTATCTATCTATCTATCTATCTATCTATCTATCTATCTATCTATCTATCTATCTATCTATCCCACAAACTTTTTCAGTAAATGGCCACAGATTCAAAAGTTTTGATAGCACAGATGTAATAGCTTACTGAAAACATTTAATATGAATGGTTTTTTAATTAAAACCGAGACTGCTTGTT
Organism: Pelodiscus sinensis; assembly: GCF_052426305.1. Taxonomy (NCBI): domain Eukaryota; kingdom Metazoa; phylum Chordata; order Testudines; family Trionychidae; genus Pelodiscus; species Pelodiscus sinensis. Next base: position 38,532,620 of record NC_143053.1, on the reverse strand, counting down.
GTGGGACATAATTGCAGAGGCATGAAGCAATGAATATATTCAGAACATGAGCAATATCAGTGGAAAAATATCAGTGCCTCATTGATTTGTGGTTCATAGGAATCGCTGTATCAGATTATAACTGTTGTCACAAGATAAAACTTTACAAATAGTTTGTGGCTAAAGAAATGTGGTGCATTGTGGGAAATGGAATAGATCAGAACTAGGATTAGACAGTCACAATAGGTCTTGTGATTTAATCAATACGTTAATTGTAACCCACAAAGTGAATGCCAGCAAAAAAGTTTGATTTAAAACAATGTTTTTCAATGCATAGAAAAGTTGTCCAAAATTTTCAGAAGTGATTAGTGATTGTGGATACCTTTGTTTTCACTCCAGAAATTCAAAAGAATCTGTTTTCATAACGTGATGATTACTCACCCTCTAAAGATCATTCCCCCTTAAATTGGGCATCCAAAAATTGAGACTCATACAATCATTACTTGTTTTTGAAGATATTGGCCATTAATCTTCTATATTCTGAATAATAATAATGATGTATTTAACAGCTAGGGACTGTGGATGGTTTAGAAGTACCTAAGATAGTTATATTATTATGCAGAATAATAGTGAATATGTTAAATGTATATTACTTGCTCATGGCTGTATATAGCTAGAGAAACAGTTTTTAAACTGTAACTTCAAACATAGGCACTGTAAATACAGTAGAATATTTAATTTACCTGTAATGTAGTAATTTTAAGTCTTATTTGAAATTCACTTTTGAAACCCTTCCAACATTTTTATTGCTTCCTGGCTACATTGTATTTGAAAATTCCAATGATAAGATTACATAGTTTAGTGCAATAACTACATTCTAAAAATTTTTACTTGAATTTCATTTGCAATGAACTTATTTTGAGGAGGAGTATAGAAGCAACATAATAGGGAGGGATGATGTGTACTACTGAAACAATAGCTGAGTTACAGATATCTATATGTTTAAACCCAATCCTGAAACTGGCTGTATTTGGGCTCTGGCATCTGCCTGAGCAGAACCAGCTGAAGATTGAGCCTTTTTTCACACACAAACAGATATTAAGCTGCTAAAAAATGACCCAGATGCAATAAAAGCAGATTTTAAGTTAAATTTCCAAGATTATACAAAAAGATCTAAAACCTCTTAGATTGTCATTTTCACCAGGAAACTTGAAAAATTATTTCTATGTATTTATAATGAGACTAGTGAATAAATTAAAGCTATTCCGTATGAAATTAATGGGACAGTGCCAGGGCACATACCACTGTTATAGCTATTGTGGTGAATTGGACAGCATAGTAATGACAATTAAAATTGTGTCAACTCAGGAACAGCATGGATGCCAACACAACAGCATTGCAAACATAGCAAATATTTATGCCACCTTCAAGGATGCAAGAGGAAGAAACTGAATATGTTTTCTAAAATTATTGTGGACACTAAAAGATGATAAATGATACAACTGAAAGTTCTGAAAATCAGTTTTGCTCTCAGAATGATATTCTGAATTAGGTGATGTGTTTTTAGGGCCCTATCAAATTCATGGTCTCTTGTGGCCAATTTCACAGCCATAGGATTTGAAAATTTGTAACTTTTACAATTTTCATCTGTTTGAACCTGAAATTTCATACTGTTGTAACTGTAGGCTCCCAACCCAAAAGGGGATCGGAGTGTTCACAAATGTATTTTGGCGGAAAGGGGATCATGGGATTGCCACCCTCAGTTCTGTACTGCCTTCAGAGCTGGACTCTGAAGGCAGCAACTACAGAGCTTCCTGAGGAGATTTCAAGTTGGAGAGGTAATGATGTCCCATGTGCTGCTGGGAGTACCCCAGCTTAAAGGCTCTGTAGCTTGTGAACTGCAGAGCCCTAGGTGGATACAAAGGTTTACCTGCAGATCTGGATATCCATGAATAGATGTTAGTATCCACAGATTCACAGAGCTCTTCTTCCTGGATATGCTGCGGTGAAAAAGAGGAGCGTGATGCTGCCTCTTCCAGGAACCAGTGCTTCATGCCAATAGATCTCCTAGCATTGTGACTGTACTGCCCCAAGCCCTGCTGCCAGCAGGGCTGTACAATCCCTGACAGGAGATGCAGCTGGTGGCTGGGCTGCGGAAGGTACAGCCGTGCAGCTGGGAGCAGCTGCTGGTGTGGGGCACTGGCTCCTGGGAGTAGCAATGCCACACTCCTCTTCTTAGGCTGCAAAGTGTACTGGGATACTGATGTCTGTCCACTGGTAGATGTCTGTATCCACAGCATGTCTGCGGATAGACATTTGTATCCACACAGTACTCTAGTGAGCTGAAAATTAATAAACACAAAGTCAAAAAAGTTAACCAGTACATCATTTACAAAACATTTTAAATTGTTAAATTAGGCTTTAAATGTATGTTCCAAAATGGTTAACTTATATATGTTTCCTAAAATAAATTTTAATGTTAAAATTATATTGAAAAATAGTTAATAGCTACTTTGTGAATGTTTGATTATAGAGTCATTAAATTATAGTTTTAAGATGCATTATAATCTATCAATTCTATTAAAAACTTTATATAAATTGGATTTCTGAAGATTCTCATCTGTTGACAATGAAAATATAGAACTTTTGATTTGTGTGCCAATGTGATACACAAATTTAAATGCAGTTGACTATGCTGAAAACAAATTTATAGTTTAAATGGAGGGTTAATATACTATAATGCTACTTTTTAAAGTAATGTGATACTACATGAATTATGACAGCAAGCAGTAACTGAAGTTATTTTTAATTCATTAGCCAAGAGTTAAATTCTTGTGAAAATAAATGTCAACGTTAATAATGCTTCTTTATTTTTCAATGGTAACAAAACATGGCATAAGTAATCCTAATCAGCCTGTGAAAGGGATGACTTAACACAACTGTTGATGCACTTGAAGTGAAACATCTTTATCAAGTTAATACAAGAAGCAGTCATGCCCTACTTGAATTACTCATTTATAATAGCTGAGCAGCAGCCTGCATGTGGACTTTGAAATCCTGGGAAAATAAGATGCATGCATGCATTCAAACGTCTAAAGGCTTTACTCTAGAGCAGCTGGAAAATGTTGAAATTATTTGTCAGCTACTAGCTATTGTCTTTGTTTTTGGTCTTCAGGGAGATGTGATCAGTTTAATTACTGATCAACTTCACTATTACTTTAATGGTGCTGGATTAATGAAACCTGCAGACTTTATAGTTTCAAGTGGCAGTTGATCATTTAGGGTGCATCTACATAGCAGGGCTTAACTCGAAATAAGCTACACAAATTGAGCTATGTCAATTGTGTAGCATTTCAAAATAGCTTATTTCAAATTTGAGAGTGTCTACACAGCACTTATTTTGAAATAGAGCAATCATCCTCCAACTTCCCTTTCTCCTCGTACAATGAGGGTTACAGGAATCCAAGTAAGAAGTCCTCCAGCTTGACAGTATTTTCACATTATTTTGAAATAAGTGCCTGCTCTGTAGAGGTGTACTACATTATTTCGAAATAATGTTAGTTATTTCGAAATAATTTTGCTGTGTGGACATACCCTTTGGTTCCAAGTTGCAAATGCTCTTCTACATTTTGCACATTTTTTGCACATTTTAATATATAAATTTAGCAGATGAAAAATGACATACTTTTAAATGTGTATATGTAATAATAAAAGTTTTTTCTATATTTATAATACCATAAATGTTCACCACAGTGTAAAAAAAATTGAACACAATTATTTAGTTTTGTAGGTGAAAAGAGGAGAGCAGAATAAGGCATAAATGTTGCAAAGGTGATTTCAAAGACCATTATCTGCTTGATAAGGTCTTGATTCTACTTTGATAAAAAGCTGGTCAATTAAAAGTAGATAAGTTTATTTACATGGAAGACAATACAGTATATTATTCTGTGTTGATAGATCACTTTGTTAGATCTGCCTATGTGTGCCTCCCCCGGGGCCGACCCCCCACCTCCCCCGCAGCACAGGGAACCTCTGTGTGCCACCTCCCCTGGGGCCGACACCCCCCCGTGGCGCAGGGGAAGCTGCTGCGTGCCTCCCCCTGGGCCAACTCCCCACGCTCCTCCTCCGGGGCTGACTCACCCCTCCTGTGCTGCAGGGAAGCCACCGCGCTCCTCCTCTGGGGCCAACGCCAGGAGTTACGGGAAGGGGAAGTGATAGGGAATTTGGTGTCCCATTTAACTTGGCACCCTAGGCGGCTGCCGAGTTTGCCTATAGGCATGGGTCGCCCCTGCATGCATCTCACCCAGTCAGTAGATACAGCATTGATAATCATCACTCAGAGAAGGAGCAAGGTCAGGAGGCACGGTTCTTCAAACCCAGGATTCTGGGCATATTCCCAGATTGCAGGTGTAACACAGCTCCTATGAAGACTCAATGGCTCCAGTGCTTCCTGGCAGATATTGCTTGCCTCAGAGGCTCACAGTAGCCCACAGTTTTACGCATTACGCCTCGGGCTTTAGTTTGCTGTTTGTTGAGCTCTTTTCATCATTTGCCAGCATATAGTAAAATTGCAAATAAACTCCACAGTCCTTTTCCCCAAGTGGAAATGAGAACCCAGACCCACCCTCTACTCTGGTTTCCAGCCCCTGACTAGCTCGCCTACTCTGCCAAGACCCTTCATTCCCAGCTTGCTCTGACACCCTGCCCCAAGTCCCCTTCTGTATCCTCCCTCCAGGCCGGGTCATTGCAGATCATCTTCGTGATTTATATACAAACATCATGAAATATTTTCCAACCATAAATGACAAAATAACTGGATTCAAAATCCATTAAGTATAACAGAAAGCCAGTCGGTTTTTCTAAGCAAGATTATGAAAACCTAATCAAAATCGCTTCAGACAGCCAATTAATACAAAAGTTTAAAGAAGTTTCTCTGATTACATTTTGGGTGGCTTATGTCAAGAATATTCAGCTTTATCAAGACGTGCAATTCATCAGTTGTTACCCTTTGCCAGCACATACTTGTGTGAAACTGGGTTCTCGAATTACATAGCAACAAAAATGAAATACAGAAATCGACTGAATGCCATGCCAGATATGTGAATCCAACTTTCCAGTATTAAACCAAATATAAAAAAAGAATATTTTAACAAAAGAAGAAAAACCACTGTTTGCATTGAAACTGCCAATATTATGCATATTAGTTTTTTAGCTTTATTTTTTGTACACATTAAATGTGATTTTTCTTTTTAAATATATGCAATTAAACTAAATGTTGATCTCATGACCTTGTTTAGTATTTGTTTATTATTATCCTTACTTATTTGTGGTCTACTTTTTCAGCTCCATATATAAGACTGTTATTAGAGAGTCTGCAAAATTTTTTCAAGTTTAAAAGGGTTCTGTGGCCAAATAAAATTGGGAAACACTGCTCTAATCCATGACAACTTACTTTACTGAAGAGCCTTTGGTGTGAGACCTTGTCAAAGGCTTTCTGGAAATATAAGTATACTATAACCATTGGATCCCCCTTATCCACATGTTTGTTGACCCCCTCAAAGAACTCTAGTAGATTAGTAAGGCATGATTTCCTTTTTGAAACGATGTTGACTTTCCCTCAACAAGTTATGTTCATCTGTGTCTGACAATTTTATCCTTTACTACAGTTTCAACTAATTTTTCCGGTACTGATGTTAGACTTACTGGCCTGTAATTGCCAGGATCACTTCTAGAGTCCTTTTTAAATATTGGCATCACATTAACTATATTCCAGTCATTACGTATAGAAGCTGATTTAAAGGATTGATTACAAGTCACAGTTAATAGTTCTGCAATTTCACATTTGAGTTCTTTCAGAACCATTTCGGTGAATGCCATCTGGTCCCTGTAACTTGTTACTGTTAAGTTTATGAATTTGTTCCAAAACCTCCTCTAATGACAGTTCAATCTGAGACAATTCCTCTGATTTGTCACCTAAAAAGAATGCTCACGTTTGGGAATCTCCTTATCCTCCTCATTTTTGAAGACTTAAGCAAAGAATTCATGTAGTTTCTCTGCAGTGGTTTTATTGTCCTTGAGCGCTCTTTAGCATCTGCAATGATTTTATTGTCCTTGAGTGCTTTTAGCATCTCGATCGTTCAAGGGCCCCACTGGTTCTTTAGCAGCCTTTCTGCTTCTGATGTACTTAAAAAAAACTTTTTGATATTACTTTTTGAGTTTTTGGCTAGATGTTCTTCAAACTCCTTTTTGTCTTTTCTCATATTTTTCACTTAATTTGTCAGATTTTATGCTCCTTTCTATTTTCCTCACTAGGATTTGACTTCTACTTTTTAATGGATGTCTTTTTATCTCTCACTGCTTCTTTTACTTGGTTGTTAAGCCACAGTGGCACTTTATGGTTCTCTTACTGTGTTTTTTACTGTGGGGTGTACTGTTAAGTTGTTACTGTGGGGTATACTCTATTATGTTGTTTTTAGAAGTTTCCATACAGCTTGCAGGGATTTTACTTTTGTTACTGTACATTTTAATTTCTGTTTAACTAACCTCCTCATTTTTGTGTAATTCCCCTTTCTAAAATTAAATGCCACGGTGTTGGGCTTCTGAAGTGTTTTTCCCACCACAAGGATGTTAAATTTTATTAGACTGTCGTCACTACTTTGTAGTGGTTCAGTTATATTTATCTCTTGGACCAGATGCTGTACTTCACTTAGGATTAAATAAGTATTGCCTCTCCTCTGGTGGGTTCCAGAACCAGCTGTTCCAAAAAGCAGGTATATAAGGTATCAAGAAATGTTATCTCTGCATCTCATCCTGAGGTGACATGTACCCAGTTAATATGGGGATAGTTGAAATCCCCCACTATTGTTGAGTTTTTTATATTGATAGCCTCTCTAATCTCCCTTAGCATTTCATAGTCACTAATTTACTGTCCTGATCAGGTGGTCGATAATATATCCCTAGTGCTACATTCTTATTATTGGAGCATGGAATTATTATCCATAGAAATTCTATGGAACATTTTGGCTCATTTTAAGATTTTTACTTCATTTGATTCTGTATTTTCTTTCACATATAGTATCATTCCCGCACCGGAACAACCTGCTCTGCCCTTACGATATATTTTGTACTGTGGTGTAACTCTGTCCTATTGATTGTCCTCATTCCACATTCTGTGATGCCTATTATATCAATATCCTCCTTTAATATGAGGCATACTAGTTTACCTATCTTATTTAGTCTTCTAGCATTTGTGTATAAGCACTTGAAAAATGTGTCACTATTTATTTTTCTGATATTTTCTGATGTTAGGTTTTCTCATTTGATTGTGTCTCATCTGACCTGACCCATATTTTTTCATGTTCCATCCTTTCCTCCTGACTAAAACATAGAGAATATCTATTATTAGACCCTCCCCTCAGAGATGTGTCTGTCCGATCCATGTGCTTCTCCACACCCGTCATCTTTCCCTCATTCCTTAGTTTAAAAACTGCTCCACAACCTTTTTAATGTTAAGTGCTAGCAGTCTGGTTCTATGTTGGTTTAGGTGGAGCCTATCCTTCCTGTATAGGCTCTCCCTATCCCAAAAGATTCCCAAGTTCCTAATAAATCTAAACCCTTCCTCTCTACACCGTCGTCTCATCCATGCATCAAGACTCTGAAGCGCTGCCTGACTATCTGGCCCTGCATATGGAACTGGAAGCATTTCAGAGAACGCTACCATATAGGTCCCTTTCCTAGCAATCTAAATTTGGCCTTTAAAATCTCTCTCCTACTTTTCCCTATGTCATTGGTACTTACATGTGCCACAGCCACTGGATCCTCCCCAGTACTACACATAAGCCTGCTTAGATATCTTCAAAGATCCACAACCTTCACACCAGGCAGGCAAGTCACCATATGATTCTTCCGGTCATCAAAAGTCCAGCTGTTTATGTTTCTAATGATCAAATCCCCCATTACTAACACCTGCTATTTCTTAATGACTAGAGTTCCCTCCTTGAGAGATTTATCCTCCGTGCAAGAGGATACCACAACATCTTTTGGTCTAATTGACTGCTCCCTTTCCTGGAGCCTTTCATCCTCTTTAACAACACAGGGGTGTCTGACAGGAGGTGGGACAGTTTTACAGTGTCCCAGAAATCCTTATCTACGTACCTCTCTACCTTCCTTAGGTCCTCCAATTCAGCCACTGTGGTCTCCAAAGCCCGTACATGGTCTCTGAGGCCAGGAGATTGTTGCACAGAATGCACACACACGCCCCTTGTTAATAGGACAGGTAATTATACATGCTACATTGGGTGCAATAAAAAGGATTGCCCCCACTTTGCTAGGCTTCTGCCTGCATTCTCTTCTATAGATAATTTAGTTTATTGATAGGGTTTTTATTTAAATCAGGTAGCTTTGGTTTTAGTTGAGTTTTAAAGAATGTCAACTGTACCTAGTCCCCTTCAACTCCCCTTGTAAACTCCCTCACAAAACTCCCTGTTAGCTGCCACTGGTCAGTTACTAGCAGGCTTTATAAAGCCCTGGCCTTCTTGATAGCCCCTCCCCCTTTGAAGGACCGTATGCTGAGGCCAGCAGTCGGAAGTTGTGAGCTTCTTAATGAGAATTTGAAATTTAGAATCCTCTGTTCATCCTTTTTAGCTGCCCCTGTTCTCAAAGCAGTAGTGAGAGAACTGTTCTAAATCCTTATTCAGTCCTAATTGTATTGTTAAATTTCTGCATGAATTGGAACTCTGCTGTTTCTCTTTGTAGTCTGGTTTTGAAGGGTTTTTTTGTAGAAGGATGGCTACTTTTAAATCCATTATTGAGTGTTCAGGGAGGTTAAAGTATTCTTCTACTGGTTTTTGTATGTTACCTTTCTTGATGTGATTTTCTGTCAATTATCCATTAATGCAGAGACTGTGTGGCTTGGATGAGTTTCGGGATTACCACCACTTTGTAAACTAAAAGTCTAGTCATTTTTTGATGTTGTGGCCAGTCAGCCATTGAGACAAAGGCAAGGCTGGCACTGTGGATTCTGTGCTGAATTCTGATGTCTATGTCTACCCTCTTTGAGAGATAATGCTAAGGTAGCAAAGTGCTCTACATTATCCAGTTCTTCTCCGTCAGTGGAACTAGATCTGATGATTTATCAGGAGCTGGTTGCATTTGAACGTATGTTTTGCTAATGCTCAGTGTTAGCCCAAGGCTTTTGTTAACTTCAGAGAAATAGTTAAGAACTGTCTGTAGATCCACCTTTGAGTGTGCAACCACAGCACAATCATCTGCATGATTGTGTTTGGTCATTGTTGCTGATATTACTTGCATCCTGGCACAGAAGCGAGAGAAATTGAAAAGGTTGCTCTAATTATGATATTATATGCCAATGCCCTGTCACTGACAGTCTTGGATTAGTGCCTCAGAGCAGGTTTTTATTAGAAACTCAGGAATTTCAAAGGTTATATTGAAAAGTATGTCAAGTTATGGAAATATAGGTATAACACTCAAATAACTTTAATTCTGCCTTGTAGTGACATCGTGAAGAGGAAAAATGCACCTTTAAATATCAGTGTAAAGCCCTATTTAGGGAGCAGGAATGCACAGTATGATTTGTTCCAGTCCCCTCAAAAAGGCTTCTTCCAAATACAACCAGGTCTCCTGGACCTTTTCCCCCCTTATATTAGTTTCCCAGGTGATCCTGCCTATCAAGCTCCTGAAGAGTCAAAGTTTGCTTTTCCGCTTAAGCATACTTTTAATGAATGCTATCATTAGACATGTCTAGTATCTCTATGAGTGCATTCCATAAGGCTCTGCCCTTGAGCCCTTCCTATTCTTCCGCTATACTTTGTGTCAATCTTTGGGCAATCTCATTGGAAACAAGTCAACGGTCATTCCTCCTTCTCAATGCCAGATGTGTCTCATTCTATTAAAACTAAAATTATACTGTGTCTCTGACATCTCCTAATGGATATCACTCTGTCAACATGGCCAAAACTGACCTATTCATCTTTCACTCCAACCTCTTCCTCCTCTGTCCTTTCAGTCACTGCAGGTAACACTATCATCCTCCCTGCTATTCAGGCATGTAGAGTGGATGTTACCTTAGTTTTAGTATTCTCTTTTGTTCCTCCCATCTAGGTTCTCATTGTGACCTATGGCAGGAGGAGGTTGTGACCTGGGGCAGAGGTTTGGGGTGCAGGGTACGGAAGGGGGTATGGATGCAGGAGTAAGGGTGCAGAGGGTTTAGATTATGTTTGATAGGAGTGCAGAAAGGGGTTTAGAGGCTTGGAGGAAAGGGGTCAGTTGCCAGAGGCAGCCTCTAGCAAGGAGGCACTAACCTGGTGACTCCCAGCCAGCACCCCAGAAGGTTCCTCAGCCAGGCTCCCTGCCTTCCATGCCACCACTCAGAAAAGCTGGCTATAGTGGCTGTGTGTGTTTTTCTGAAAGCTGAGCTTCCTGCTGGGTCATGGACTGGATCCACTGACTTGCTGGGCTAGATTTGGCCCATGGGCCGTGTTTTGCCTGCCCCAGTCTAGATTATACTTAGTCTGCCTTATGTTCACGGGACTGAACTGGAAGACATCTCAAGGTCCCTTCCAGTCCTACAGTTGTATAATTTTGCAGCAGCCAGATGTTCCGTATTTTGTTTTGCCTCACCAGTCTTCTGGGATTTACTTGTACAGTAGTTGCATTTTATGGTCCAGTTTTCTCTACAATGGGAAGTTAATTGAATTACAGTATTTGTTCCCTGGAGCTGTGCAGTAAGGAGTCAAGGAGCCAGAGATGAAATTCAGATTCTAGATAGGGAGGAAGGGTAGGTTTAGCATGTTTAGAATTGTTATGTTCCATAAAAACTTTGAGTCCACTGTCTGGGATATTTCCATTCATTAGTAAAAGAAGAATTTATCTTTATCTAAATTGCAGTGAAAATGACAATTAAGAAACTTTGTTACAAAGCATGAATACGCAATGTATGTGTAACTTGGGCACATATGTTCATTTTTAAATCATTATTTTATTAACATAGTTGGAAGCACAGAGATGGTCAGTTAAAACAGATATGTTATCCCTCTGCATAAACACCTCCTAATCTCAAAATATGTCTGTTTCATAAATAGGCAAGTCTGTATGTTTATACCACAACTACTATACAATATTTGCTGCTGTAAAATGCCTTTTTGTAAAAAGTCCATTAATAGTTCTGTGCAGAACAAACATCAGTAAAGTTTTCTCAAAATTAGCCTTTTCTAGTTGAGATAATAATTAGAAACAGCACTTGTTTTTCAAGTAACACTGGTCTATAATTTTTTAGAAGTCGTCTGCTTCAGAGATAAAATGTGCTATTTATTATGTATTTTGATGTGCTGAATTCAATTATGACAATTAAAACAACTGATTGGCTACTGTTTCCAAGATATTTAAATTTTTAATTTTACGTCTATGTATATTGTGTAGATAGTAGAGTTTTAATCATAAATTGTAAACCTAGGTCTTTTCATGTGTTTATGGTTGCTTTACATGATAATATTTCACCTGTCCTGTTTATGTAACACTTTAAAAATCAGCAAAAGGGTTATATAAATAAAATTTATTATGAAACAAAAGGCAAAAAACTATTATGTACATTGTTTAGACCAAGCAAGAGAGCAACAACCTTCAAATCACCACAAAGCTGCCACTGATGTTGGTCATAGTTTATGCACCTCAAAAGTTGTTTCATGTTGTCATAGGTTTCCTTCATATGGACTGCATGACCAACTGGAATTGATGGAAAAACATTGCCATTATGCAGCAAAACATCCATGACTTCTAGGAATAACATGATGCAATTCATATAATGTATGACGCAATACCAGCTTCAGATTGCATCATTCATTGTTTTGCCTAAAAAGCAAGTACTGTCTGAACCCAGTCATAGATTTATTCATAGATCCAGTCAAAGTTGTATTTTAGTCATTTCTGGTTTAAATTGAGATCCCTTCCCTTTATAACTCACTTATCCTCCACCATTCGCAAGTCAAGGGTCATATATACTGACCCAATAACATTTCTTGAAAACTAGAGCCAATCAACAATTTTAAGCATCATTTTCGTTCTCAGTGACCCAGAATTAGTAAAGTTTGACTACATTTATTTCAGAAGCATTTTGGCTATAGAGCAGTGTAATATGTGAACTTTAGAAATGTGCAATTCTGAGACATTAATTTTTATGCCTATATAATGGGCTGTTTCCAAATATAACCTATATTTGATGTAGCTTAATATCCAAGGGACTGCTTTCCTGTAGTACACAGTGGAGAGCAAAGCAGCAGTTCTCAACTGTTGCCATCTAATTAATTAGTTCTGTAGCTCTAGTGGTAGGAGTTTGAGCAGAAAAACTAAATGTTTAGGGTTCAAATTGCCGAACTTGCATGATGGTGGGTCGGAGATTCCACAGTTGTACATAATGAATGTATGTTTACCTTTTCTCTTAAAAAACCTAGGAAAATAACCTTACATTCTTAATTCTGCTCACTTGTGTGTATGCTTTTTTTTTCTTCAGTCTTTAATTCCTTGATCTCACAGTTTGCTCCAAAAGACCTTATAAGTGGAGGAATATAAAATATAGTATCAATAGTAATTTTTTGAAATAAAAGATATTCAGTAATAACTTTTCTATAAGAAGATGAAATAATGCACAGGATACATCATGTTGCATAATTTTTTGACACTTACTAGCAATGATTGATATCACTGTTTCTGTCTCTGACAAATAGTGTGATCATTCCAAAACTTTGCAAATTAAATATTTATGTTCCTCAAACTTATGTACATAGGAATAACAAAAAACATAAGAACAGTGAGTAGTCCTATGGCATCTTAAGAGTCTAACATTATATTTATATTTATAATATGGCTTCCCTTCTGAGCACACAAGTGTGCTTCCCTTCTGTGTGCTTCCCTTCAAAGCACACAAGTTGAATAATGTGTTTTGGAAGATAATACATCTGAAAGTTTTGTGTTTAAATTTTTATTTTATATATGCTTAAGAATATATATGTGTTACAGATTATTGGTTATACTGTATAGCAAAATATCAAATGGGTATTTAAAAATTGTGCTGAGTCTCACTATATTATTTTCTATTTGTAAGCTAAATTACCTTTTCAAGTAAATCTATAATAAAACTACATAATGTTAACTGTCTGGAAATCCTAAATTAGAAAAGACAACAAGCGTAGTAGGTGAAATGTGTAGAGAAGAACTAGTTTTTAAGTATATTAATTAAATGATTATGTTCTGATACTGACTCATTTAGTCATAATGGTTACATTTGTCTTCTACGGTAACATACAGATTCAAATAGCTGTCTAGTGTTTTCTAAGTTTTTTTTATTATATTTACTTAGTTGCTTACAGTGTTAATTATTAATGTTCTGCTTTAGATCAAAAGAAAGATAACATAGTTGGTTACAAATCATCGAGTACTTTGATTTGTGTACCTGGATGATAAGTAAAAGTAGTGAAATGAAGCTCAGATTTATACAATGAATGAGTCTGAGTAGTTTTCTGTGCCATTAGCGGAACAAATTAAACTTTCACTGGTTGAGTGCATATTTCTAAACAGAGTAGTGTGGGAGGATTATCAGCCAGTTAGTCTTATTGGTTTATTGGCAGCAGAGTAGATTTAAACCAAATTTTCCCATGTCAGAGGTACTGTACTAAAAATCCCAGAAGTTCTGCTAAGAAATTTATGAAGTGGTATGAAAGTAAATTACTGAAGAGCCATCAAAGCAAGTATGTTATTAATTGACAATTTATTGACTTCATCCTCAATGGTAGTTTAAAAGGAAAAAAGGATTAGGTTTCAGATTACACTTTGAAAGCTGCGTGAGGTCTTTTGTAAGATATTTCAGTTAAGCTGTAATTAATTAACTTAATTAAACAAATATTACTACAAGAGTAAAAGCACACTTATTCTTGTGGATCTATAAAATAGTAGTCATGGCATTGATATAAATAACTAATGGAAAGTGTGAATCTGGGTCTATTTAGGAGAGAATGCAACACTAGTTATCTTTGATCTTCCGAGAAATGTAGACTTTGCTCATGTAAATCTACCATTGACGACATTGATTTATTGACTGAGAACTGCAGGGTCCTTACCCTCTAGGTTAAGATTAATAATATACTACTGTTCATCACACTGAACTATTGCATTGTGTCTAAGTGAGTTTAATTCAAACAGCATAGCCATTTATTTTCTCTATTACTTTATCTTTGATTGTGTGGGCTATGTGTTAGAGCAGAAAGGTTCCATTCAGTGATTGTCTCTTCCACTGACTTACTGACCTTGTCTGTATCAGCTAATTTCTCTATGTATTAGTTTATTTATAAAATGTGCTATAACATAATCTGCCTCAAAGGAGTGTTATAAAATCTACTTTCAGAATGTGATTTGGAAGGTACTACATGAAGTGCAGAATATTATAACTGAGTGCACTTCTGTCTTTATGAATTAGTAAAACTTTTATATAAAATATTTTTAAACAATCCAGATGAGATTTTCAATAGTGGCTAAGTGAGTGCAGCATCTTATGCCTCCCACTGACTTTCAGTGGAAGTGGAGAACTTATCTCCCTTAGTCATTTTTGAAAAAATCCTATCCCCAGTCTTTTTGATTCATCTCTAATTCAAATATAAGGTCCCTTGAGTGAGTGTGTGTGTGTGAGTGTGTGTGTGTGTGTGTGTGTGTGAAGATGCATTATAAATGTGTGTTCTGAAAATATACTTTCCTATTAGTAGCAGTCCCAAAAGCCTACTTCACAGAAGACCTGACCAAGTACCTATTGAAGTCATTAAGACTCTTTCCCTTGACTTGAATAGATGCTAGATTGGGAAGCGGGGGGAGGCTCCCAATAGCTTATAAAATGAGGCTGAGAGAAATTATGAGTATGGTTCAAAGTGCAATTTGTGAAGAAAATATTGTGATGAATTTAAAAAAAGATTTTAATACATTACTACAGTAACAATTCTGGAATAAAATCACTTTTATTCTGGAATGGTATCTCCATATGGGGAATGACTCAGAATAGCTATACAATGATAGCTTACTCTGCTACGGTTATATTGGTCAGTTTCCCTATGTAGAAAAGCCCTTAGAAGTTTACCCAATCAGAAATATTGTAATTTGCATAGACAGTACCTAATCATGTCCTCCTTTTATAGTTGTGGGTTTGGAGCAACTTAATGTTGTTGCCTTAGTATTTTTTGTGTCAGCAGCAATTTAAATATTTTCTTAGCTAATGCCAATTTTCCCTACTGTTCATGTTGTTTTAACTTTGATCTCAACTAATCACCATTAAATTCACATCATTTACTGACTTGGCAAGAGAGAACAGGTTAATTCTATTTATGATAATAAACTCAGTAACTTTATTATTTTCCCCTCTAGGCTTGTATTTGTTTATTTATCAGGTGGAATACTTGTGCAATTTTACATATGCTGTTCAAATATTTTTCCCTTTGAAAAACAACTTTTGAAATATGGTGCTGACTTCTACAGTTGAAAGATTTCCTAAATTAATGAATTGCATAATATATAACTATGTGAAGATAGTTCTTCTATGTTGTTTGCGCAGATAGCATTATTGGTGGACATGCAGTACAAACATGTAGAAAGCTCTAGTCAATCGGTTTTACTATGACAAAATTCCACTTTTTAAACCAAAAGAACATTGCGCAATTTATTAATAACAGTTTGTTGTAGTTTGAAATATTGTTCTTCATCTTTTGTTCAGAAAATTTGTTCAGTAAAAGCTCAACTTAATTGCGTATACTGTGGTGTTGAATCATCAATATGTTGCCACACTTACCCTGGGTTACTTTATTAAAATAAATTATATTACACTAGAAGAAAATTGTTACAAGATTGAACAATGAATCAAGCCCTATAAATCTGTAATAGTAAATTTTATTTGCATATGTAAACAATTTAAAAAAGACACAAATATTGAGAGAGCTCCGCTAGGCACAAGTGAGGAGAAGGATACTTCTTCATGTCCAGTCTCTTGGCTCTCAGCACTGAAGATGTCACATGAGGAGAACATATGAGACACCCTTATTCAATAAAATCTCTAACCCATCAATCTCTCCTAGTTTTGGGAAAGTGGTGAGAGGACTTGCTTCCATTTGCATCCTTCTTGAGCCTTATTATTGTTGGGTTGGAGGCCTTAGATGTATACTCTTGTTCTCTAACCTGTGATGCAGTGCAGCCCTATTGTATGTAATATATTAGATAATACACTAGAACAGCTTAATCCTTATTTCACTTGAATTTGTTTTCTGAGTCAAGAGTGATTTTTTTAAAATGTTGCACACATTGAACTTTAGGGAAAATAGTATCAGTTTCTGATCACTTAATTTTATGATTTCCTCTCCAGAAGTTAAGGAAGCCAGTGGAAATGCTGGATGTGTGGATGTAAAATCTCAGTGGTTTGTGTAAGCTTTTTGGAGAGAGGATTTTTTTTTTGTTATGTGTTTGTACAGTGCATACAAGAGTGGAGTTCCTTCACTGGGCTCCTAGGCATGATAGCAATTCAAATAATAATTATTTATTTTCTTTTAAAATCTCTAATCTCAAGTCATATAACTTTGTCAATCTGCTGCTGTTGACTTGACTTTTTGGGTGATTTATTCTCTCTTAGGGTATGTCTCCGTAGCAAATAGACACCTGTGGTTTGCATGTGCTAGCTAACTTTGGCTCCGCCTGTGTGGCTGTTTCAGTCCTGTGTAGACTTCCAGACTTGGTCTGAGGCCCAGGCTCTAGGATTCTGGGGAGGAGGAGGATCTTGGTGCTCAGGCACCAGCCCTAGCTTAGAATTTTACACAGCAGTTAAACACCCCTTCAGCCCATTTCCCACAACTCAGAGATGGCTAGCACAGGCCAGCCATGGGTGTCTAGTTGCTGTGTCAACATACTCTTCAGATCTTCATACAAAAGGGAGAAGACTCATCCAAGAAAAATCTGTGTTGAAAATTAAACAGGATTTGGTGAAACTAAATATATTTGTTAATATATATTAACTAAAGCTGTGGGCTTAAGAGATAAAAGAATGGACTATCACTCTATAGTAGTAGGACTCTATGTAGGATCGTTACTGCCCTTAAAAGAAAAAAAATTAATTGCATGCGCTAGTTTTCTAACATTAGTAACCACCTACATCTGGGAGCAGTATGGAGTCACAATGTATGAAACATAAGAGCTCCTTTACACTGCTAAATGGAATTTCCATTGAAAGCAATAGAGATGCTCGTGCTAAATGACAGCAGAATCTAGTCCGCATAAAAGTTCCTTTAGAACTGTTGTCAATGGTTCATAAATGAATGGTTCAATGTTACCTGTCAGTAAATGCTACTATTGAAACTGTCATGATCTTTGCATCCTTAGCTATTAATTTCATGCCCTCTGTTTGCCAACAAAGATCATCTATGACTTGATGGACAGTTGCACAGATTTTGGTGAGTGGGAGTTTTTCTGATGATCTTTAAGTGGCAGTACAGGTGATGAGAAGGACATGTTGGAAATGCACATCTGAAAAGTGACATACCCACTCATATGAGTATAGAAACAAAATGTTACTTTTTGTCTTTAAAATTGTTTTGTAGCCTTGAAAAAATAACTCCATTCTTTTTATTTGTAAAAGTGCAGAGCAGAATTCTTTCTCTTCTCTGTTGTATCTCATCAACTGCTCTTGGTGCAGTCTCTCTAGGGGCCTCAGCTTTCTTGTAACTGGTCCCTTTTAATTTGCTTACAATTAGACCAGTCTATAAATTCCTACCCTAATTGAGCTTCAAACTCCAGGATTTGCAGTCTTCTTTTGTCTCTCTGTCAGTTTTTGAGAGGAAGCCTGGAGTGGGGCTAGTTACCTTTCTGGTATCCCCAGGCCCTTTCCTCTTTGTCCTGTCTACTTTATAGTTGGGGTTATTTTCTTTATTGGACACAGGTGTGGGTGCATGCCTCTACGATTTGCAGCTCTGTCAGCTGCCTGGGGCTAGTGTCAGCCTTATGGTCTATAAGCAGGGAAGACTCTCCTTTCTCTTCTGCATATGCTTAATATGGGGTTTGTAAACCTAATTACATTCCTCTGTGTTCATCCTTTCCATGATCCTTTCTACCGTAAGCTCTCTGTCCTACTCTGTTTTACTGCTTAGATGTCTTTGGTTTCCCATGCCTTCTTTCTCTCTGGGTTCTTTGCCTCAGTTTTTTCTTCTTATCTTGTTGGATTTCTTTCCATAACCCTCTAGTTTTTTGTGCTGTGTGTGTTGGGAACCTTCAATATGAAACATAATTCTTTGGTAAATTTGCTCTGAATATTGTTTGTGAATATTATAAATGCATGGAACAGAACAGATAGGCAATCAGCTGCTAATTCTACTCTGTTACTTTGCCTTATGTGGATGACAGGTTAATAAGTGAAACTTAAGAAAGAAATAATTTCATTTCACTTTGTACTCAATGTGCTATGCAAAATAAATGGAGACACAGGCTGTGAGAAAAAAGAAGCAATGCTAATAGAATATTAAAGTAAAGACATGGACTTGCAGGCAGGGTACAGTGTTTCTTGCAGGAGAGCCAGATAAATCTCTGAACAATTGTATGTATATTCAAAGAAGCACTGAAAAATCTCTTTAAATTCCATCAACAATATAGTATATTTATCCAGGAGAGGTACTACCACACTCC
Organism: Pelodiscus sinensis; assembly: GCF_052426305.1. Taxonomy (NCBI): domain Eukaryota; kingdom Metazoa; phylum Chordata; order Testudines; family Trionychidae; genus Pelodiscus; species Pelodiscus sinensis. The sequence goes on along the minus strand of NC_143053.1, from coordinate 38,513,936 downwards.
AATTTTTGTCCAATCCCAAAAGTCAGTATTGGCTTTATTTTGAATTGCATCATGTTAGAAGAAAGTACAGTTTTGTAACCACTAGTTTCATAGTGTATATGCAATAAAAAAATTAAGAAAATACAAACTAATGTCCAGTCAACTTGAATGGACAGAGTTAATATTACCAGTGAATTGATAGCTTTCAGGGAGTTAAAGAATTTATACTACTGCACAGATTCGTTAAGTGTTTAGGTTTCTTTAGGTATTGTATATCTATTATTAGATTGATTTTTGAAACAAACTGAGCTGGCAAATAAAACTAAATAACCATGTGGGATGTGGGTTACTCATAAAATGGACAATCACATTTATAAATCAACATTGGGGGAAAAAAATTATCTTCTTTTACTGTATTTCAGGTTTTGTAGCCAGAAAAGTAAAATGTGATATAAAATGGTTAAATGAAGTATAAACCAAATTAAACCACCCAAGCTGGAGTCTTTGGACCACCCGAGTCTAGGACCACACAAGGGACGAACACAAGTCAGTCTTAGAAAAGATGGCCTTTCAGAAAATGTTGAACAAATTGTGCTACAAACCTTGGAGTTATTTCAAAGTGGTTTCTTCAGTTAGTGGGTCATCTGGTGGAGGTGGTTCTTATTGCAATTGACTCTCTGAACATGTCCTCTTTGCTGTGCAAGTGACCTTAACTCTACTACTGTTTCGTTTGGGAGAGAAAAATTTGGTAATTTAGCAGAGCTTTCCCCAAACAGAGGTCTAATCATGAAAAATGTGTATAGTACCCTTTGTGTGTGAGATTTTAAATTGGAAACTTTATGCCTTTAGTTACCCAACTCTTTTCCCAGTTGTGAAAAATATTAAATATGAAATCAAGAGGAGCATTGGACTGTTAAGATACAGGTACAACAGGCCAAAAGTCATGGAAAGTATAGAGAGAGAAGCTAGATGATTTCTCTTTTGCTTTGATTTTTCATGAGATGACGACTTATTTAGATGAGGCACTATCAGATACATGAATTAGAAAATATAATGGAACAAATCAAGAAGTTAGATTTAAAGAAAGAAATCAAGGGTTCCGTTTTCCACTTGCAGGCTATAAATAACTCCAACCTCATAGATTTTTAGATGTCAGATTTTAACAGTAAAACACATCTATCAGCAAGATCTTAATCTTTGACATCAGAGTTAAGGTGATTTGGAGGTAAGTGTATTTTTCAGAAATGGGATGTGTACATTTTAGGTGGTTGAATATTGAAATCGAAAGGAAGTTTCTTGGGTAATCTGAGGGCATGTTTGGATATTATGATACTTGGATAATAAGATATGTGAATTGAGGTTAATCTTGTGCATGTTAATGTTGGTGCTTAACCTATCAATGAATACTTTTTGATGTTTTGTTTTTAGCATTTTTTGTGGTAAAATATTAATGTAACTTCCAAGGCTTTCCTTGTATAGTTAATTATTCTTAGGTCAGATTTATGTTTTCTGTTTTTATTTGCCTGATGACTTACCTGAAGATAGGTATATACTGGGGTTAGTGTCCTGAAACCTATCCATATATTGAACATATCGTATACTTACTATTTGATTTAGGAGAGGTCAGGAATTCATTTACAGGCTTGAAGGTCAGAAGATCTTCAAGACAGCTGAGATATTTTTTTTCTTATTATTTTACTTCCTTTTTCTCTTTCTGTGTTTCACACTTCTTAATATTGTGGCAGTGATGCTAGTGCTGATGAGGCAAAGCTTGGAACAACCTAAACAATCCATTTTTTTCTGTTATTTAGCTCTTAAGTATACCAGCCAAGTCATTTATGTTTCTTTTAAACCAACAATATAGGATTAACAAATAAGCTACTAGTGTTTTAGAAGTATCAGTGTGTGGCATATTTTGAGTATACCCCCACCTCCTTGAATTTTCACCTAGTTTCATATTGATAGTAATTCACTGAGAATCTTTGTAAACAGATTCTTGACAGGCCATATATAAAGGGAAATTCTGGTTGAGGGTTTTGTTAACCTGACATTTTGTGGTTTCGCCTCATAAAACTGGCAAAGGACTCACTGCACAGAATGTTAATGGGGTGAAGTAATGAATGCAGGATGGGATGTAATACATGAATAAGCATAAACCCCATACTTTAAGGTTCTTGGGGGAGGTCCTTGCAGACAGTAGCTTTCTAATAGATAAAAGCAGTGGGAAGACTTTTAAAGCCAGTGTTTAGAATCCCCCCATCCCCTTCCAAACTTGGGCTTTGAAGCTAAGTGGTGTTGGGCTTGTTGAAAGGAGCATAGTTGAAATAAACAGTTTAAACACAATTGAATAGCTTCACCTCTTTCCTCAGTGTGATATTACCTGAAGGTTTTTTCCCCCAGTGCCATGTGTATGTTGGGATGAGTATTAATTATTTGTAGGGAAAAAAGTCTCTTTTTAAAAATAAGACTGTTTGTTAGCTCCTTTACTTCCACTTTAAAAATATTATTTCAGAGACCATCAGGAACAGCTAATTTAAAACACGAGTTTGTATCTTTGCTTGGAGAGTATTTATTGAATAGTTTTCCTTATCATTCCTATACAACATATAACAGAGAAAATTTAGCATGGGTGCTTTTTGCTCAAAAACACACATGCTTTATTGATAATAATATCAAGATCTCAGTGCTTTTTTGCAAACCTCACAATGCTCCTCTGAATTAGAGATGACATACCATTTAACAAGTATACTCAATGGCAGAAAAATTGAATTGTCAAGATGATACAGCTACCCATTATCAGAGACAAGGTTAGATGTCAAGAGTACTGATTTTCAAGAGAGTTTGGCAGCCAGGCAGCTAGTAAGGGACCGTATTGTCATGCACGTGGTCATGGTTCAGTATCAGATGCCTGATGGCTAGGACACCATTATCAGAATACAAGAAGAATGTTAGCAAGAGAAATGCAGTAAATGTCATTCCTTAGCCTAAGAAACAGAAAAAAGAACTTTATGTAAGTCTGAAGTTGTTGTTGTTCACATGGTCTCTGTTGGCTAAGAGATGGATGGAATATGAAAAGGAATATGTGAAGTTGCTAATACTACTAAAATGAGTTATAATTGGCATGACACACATTTCTTTTTGGACATAATGATTGATATCTACTATATATTTGATTATGTGTCTATCTGCTTGTCAGTCTGTTTGTTCAAGAAGTCCTCCTAAATGATAAAAGCTAGAACCACCAAATTCGGTATGTAGCTTCCTGTTTTCATTCACTTTTCCTAATGAGCATTTGGTTGAGCTGGGAAAATGGGATGTGCCTGGAATGGAATTGATCCTCAGAAAACCACACAGAAAAAAGTCAGAATAAAAGGTAGGTGGAAGGCGTTAGCTGGAGGTGTAGTCCCTCCCTCTAAGGACTATCCCAGCGTCAAGCCCCACCCATCAGGCACCCTTTAGGGAGGGTGGGAAGGTGCTGAAGCTCCCTCTCCTCAATTCCTATGGGAACATTGCCAGCTGTTCCCTTTCTTCAGGAAGCAAGAAGAAAGTGCAGTTTGCTGCATTACTCATTTTGGCTGGGGAGTGCAGGAGGCAGCTGAACTTGCCTCAGCTAGGGGATATGCACTCCTGCTCTGGCTATACCGTCTGGAGCTGCTTCTTACCTGGCCTCAAGCTGCTGTGATGAAAGAGGGCTGGGGTTGTCCTCTCTCAATGGGCCTGCATATTGAGCCCCTCATCCCCACCCCCACCCCAGAGCAGTGATTCAAATGAAACATGTACATTTTCTTTGTATTTTCCAAAAAATGTAAATTAATTTATTTAAGGAACCGAGCAGCACCAAGTAAATCTTCTTCTATTAGATAAAGAGGAGTTCAATATGGTGGATAATACCTGATTTTTAGTAGGCTCTCAATTCTTCTAGGCATAATTCTGTGCTCTCACAATTTAAAAACACACATTTTCACAATTTTGCGCTCTGACTTAACTTACACTTTTTTCTTTGCCATTTGGATGCCACTGGATGCTACTAATTTGGAAACAGTATAGTATTAAGAATATGAAGACTTTCAGAATTTTGAGCAACATCTTTGAGTGGTCTCCCTGGGTGCTCCACTTTAGACGTCAGGCTTGTCCCGGCGCCGCTGGTCATAGATTTTCAATAGCTGTAGTCAGCCGGACCACACATGCGCGGTCGGTGTCTCGCGCCCTTTGATCGTCGCATGCGGTCTGGCTCCCGCCAGTTTCTCTCAGCTGTCCTTGGTTGCTGGCAGAGCTTCCCTCTTCTCCTCCATGAATCAGTTTCTGTGAAAAGTTCGTCACATTTTAGTTATAGTTCAATAGTTGTTGTTCTTACAATAGTTGTTAGTTCCTTAGTGAGTAGTTAGTAGTTTAAAAAAAAAGAGAGAGAGAGTGAGTTTCGTTCACCAGTTAGTGTTACCTCAGACCTTACTGCGGGTTCACAGCAGCCTCTCGGCCAGACACCTTGATGCCTGGTTCACCAGGCTTTAAAAAGTGTTCCATTTGCCAAGAGGCTATGCCGGCATCGGATGGCCGTGCAGCCTGTATTCGTTGCCTGGTGGAAACACACATTCCCCAGAAGTGTGGGCGTTGCTCAAAACTGACAGCCAGGGCACGCAGGGATAAGGAAATGTTCCTGAAGATGATTTTATTTGATAAGGCCCTCCAGCCTTCAAGTGGCACTCCACCACTGACTTCAGAGGCAGCTGTTGAGCAGAAGCAGAGAGCTTCGTTCCCCGGGGTAACTGAATCTAAAGGAGAGAGATCTTCCTCCACATGCTCTTTGCCTGCTGGATCCACCGTAAGGATCAGCAGAGGAGATAAGCTGGGCACATCCGAAACAACTCCCGTAGCCTCAAAAACATCCTCGGCTGCCACATCTAAAAAATCTACTACCCCGGCACCAAGCGCCAGCGCACTGCCGGCACCGAAGACAGTTCCGACACTGAGAACCGCTCCTAAGGAACCCTCAGCACCGTTGACAACACGAGCTCCAGTACCAGCGGCGGTATCGGCGCCAGACCACGCTACAACATCCATGCCGTATTCTCCGGAACAACAATAGACATCGGCACCGATGCTGGCTGATAATGGGGATGAGCTGACATGGTCAGACAGTGGCATAATGGCACCGAGGAAAGCCGCTCACAAAACAAGCACTTGCCTGAGCTCAACATCCTCTTCGCCGCCTTTGCACTATTCCCCCATACACGGGGATCAGCAGTACCGCACCACTCGTGCTTCATACTCGCCTCGGCGCAGCCCTAGATCACTGCACCGAGACCCACTGCGAGACCATATGACACACTTTCATAGGCACACCTCACTTTCTCCTCCACCATCCGGCAGGTGTTCGCCTTGCTTACCTCGCTCATCGACGTGCTCTCCCCAGCATTTTGCAGATGATCTTCACCAACTTATTCTGACTGTTACTACGATCGCCACCACAGACTGCACCATTATTATAGGTCTTGCTCCTATGGCCGATCTTCTTGCTGCTGCCATTCTGCAGACTATTGTCAAATCCCAGTTGCAACACACACGCAGTGGAAGGAGTACCTTACAGCCCTACCTTCAAACAGTCCTCCGACACAACCACAACAGTCTGAACCGGAGGAAAGTCAGTTATCTGAAGGCAAGGATCAACCGCCGGAGACTTCACTCACAGACCAGTCTTCATCCTCTTCTGATGAGGCGGGGATATGTCCCCTTCAGACGATCTGATACAATTTCAGGAACTTTTTAAACGAGTTGCTGAATCTCAGGATGTACAGCTAGCAGAGGTACAGACCAAACAATATCATCTGCCGAAAAATCTCCATCCACAACAACGCTCGAAAATCGCTCTTCCAATTGATGACGAGATCATGGAGGCTGTAATAGAAATTTGGTAGATCCCAGCCTCTACAACACCAATGAGCAAACAGGCCGACAAGAAATATTTTGTTCTGTCTAAGGATGTGAAGTTTTTATTTAATCACCTACCACCTAATTCTTTGGTTGTGGATGCGGCCCAACAAAGGTCCAAGACATCACAATTCAGAAGCGCCGGGGCAGACAAAGATGCAAAAAAACTGGACATCTTTGGCAGGAAGGTAAACTCATCAGCCACCCTACTCCTGCACATCGTGAACTATACCGCCCTACTTTCGAATAATAATTTTGACAATTATTTGAAATTGACAGAACTTGGCCAATACCTCCCTGACTCCAAAAAGCCAATCTTGAAGTCAGTTGTACAGAAGGGTTACACTTTGTCTAGGGCAGGGCTTCAAATCGCCATGGATGTCATGGATACAGCAGCACGCTCCATGGCCACAGTTGTTTCCATGAGAAGAGCATCTTGGCTGGCCACAGCTGAAGTCCCCAAAGAATTGCAGGACAAAGTGGAGGACCTTCTGCTTGACAAATGGAAACTGTTCGCGGATAAAATGGATGAAGTCCTCCACTCTGGAAAAGATTCCTGCACAACTGTACTCACTCTGGGGATGTACACCCCTCCCTTTAGATGCAAATGATATTATCCATACCAGAGAAGATACAGCTACCAGTATCAAAGGCAACAGCAGCATCCATATAATCAGTGTCCCCCAAAGCAGCAACCTCAGCGCAGAAATCCTCAACCAGTACGCATGACCAATCAGCCATTTGTGAAGCAGCAAGTTTAACTCCTCGGTTGGGGGTGTGCAAACAACTCATGTTGTTGGGAACCAGCACCACAATCCTCCCTTGTTTCACCTTTGTTTATGGCTGTTTTACCATCAGTGGTGCAATATAACCTCCGACTGATGGGTTCTGGAACTTGTGGCATCCAGATTCATGATTCCGTTCACCTCCGTCCCTCACACCAACCCCTCTTCAGGGACCCATCTCACGAAGATCTCTTAAGACAAGAGGTTCATCGCCTTCTCTTCATCGGGGCGATAGAGAGGGTTCAAAATCAGTTTAGAGGAAGGGGCTTTTACTCCCATTATTTCCTAACTCAAAAGAAGACAGGAGGATGTAGGCCCATTCTCGATCTCCGGAAATTGAATCTTTACCTCCGGAAGCAGCGGTTCAAATGGGCACTCTCACCACCATAATACCATCACTCGACATCAGAAACTGGTTTGCAGCCCTCGACCTGCAAGACTCTTATTTCCACATCGCCATCCACCCAGCACACAGGCGATTCCTTTGTTTTGTAATAGGAGGCGACCAGTTCCAATATCGCGTAATACCATTTGGTCTGGCATCCACTCCCAGTGTTTTTTCGAAAACGCTTTCTGTAGTGGCAGCACATCTGCACTGCACGGGCGTTATTATATTCCCTTATCTAGATGACTGCCTTGTAAAGGTCAGACCACGACACAAGACGTTCCACATGGTTATGCTAGCCAAACAGAGTTTCGACTCCCTGGGCCTCATAATCAATGAACAGAAGTCCACATTGGAGCTAACTCAGAACATAAATTTCATAGGTGCTAGGCTTGATTCTGTCGCTGCGAGGGCATATTTACCAATAGAGAGATTGCACACAATACAAGATCTAGTAAAGTTTCTCATACACACTGCTACAGTATCGGCTCATTCTTGCTTAAAACTGATGGGTCACATGGCCGCTACCACCTTCGTAGTGCTGCATGAGCGACTACATTTCCGATGCCTCCAGCATTTGCTAGCTTTGGTATACGTTCCCACAAAATAAAACATTCAAAAGCCGGTAGCACCCCCAATATACATCTGCAGATCCCTTGCATGATGGACAAAATTGTGCAACTTCATGGCATGTGTTCGATTCCATCGTCCACAACCTACCACTCAGATAACTACAGATGCCTCCCTCACCAGTTGGGGTGCACACATGAGCAGAATGAAGGTGCAAGGCAGATGGTCAGATTCCGAGTAAGCTCTGCACATAAACCTTCTGAAGCTGAGGGCCATTTTTCACACATGCAAATACTTCCGTGCTCACATAACCGGCACTATCATCAGAGTATTGACTGACAATATCACCATGATGTATTACATCAATCGGCAAGGAGGAGCACGATCACATTCTCTATGTGCGGAAGCAGTCCATTTGTGGAACTGGTGCATTCGAAACAAAATCACCGTGACATCATCCAACTTACCTGGCACCAACAATGCTATTGCAGACTCTCTCAGCAGACATTTTCCACACGACCATGAATGGGAATACAGACAGATATCCTTCGACGCATTTTTTACATATGGGAAATGCCTCCAATAGATCTATTTGCCACCCCAAAGTTTGTTCTTCATTTCATGTCAACGAACCTATAGTGTTGCCCTCCTTTTACACGAAACTGCACACTTCATTGTGAGAAGCTTTGCTGCATACTCTCGATGTACGCTGTGCACTTTCCTTTTATATTGACAGAACTTGAGATTGGCGCAAAACGGATCGATTAATAGGATCGATTGCAGAACGATCCAAAGGCAACGCTCTATCCAGCCAACATATTGCAAGGCTCGTAGGAGCATGCATTACTACATGCCATGCCATCCGAAATAAACCTCTTCACTCGTAACCAAAAGCCCGTTCCATGAGAGTGGTAGCTACTTCTACAGACTTCACGCATAGAGTACCATTGAATGATATTTGTCGAGCGGCTACCTGGTCATCGAATGCTATATTCATGTATCATTATGCAATTGTACAATGCTTAGCTGATGACTCCACTGTCGCGTCAGCAGTACTTTAGTTTGCAGACAAATCTTAATTGCAGCGCGCATTCCGGGTACTGCTGCGTGGTCACCTAAAGTGGAGCACCCACGGGAATCACTTAAAGAAGAAGTTACTCACCTTCATGAAGTAACGATGGTTCTTCAAGATGTGTTCCCATGGGTGCTCCACATCCCTCCCTCCCTCCCTGCTCCAGAGCTTTGTTTCATTCCTCGTTGCAGATAACTGAGCGGTGAGAGGAACTGGTGGGAGCTGGACTGCGTGTGACGATTAAAGGGCGCGAGACACTGAGCGTGTAGTCTGGTTGACTACAGTTATTGAAAGTCTCTGACCAGCGGTGCCGGGACGAGCCCGATACCTAAAGTGGAGCACCCACGGGGACACATCTTGAAGAACCATCGTTACTGAACGAAGGTGAGTAACTTCTTTTTATAGTTAATATGCGTTACCAGTTGATGTGGTACTGTTATTTTCTATGTTGCTTCTGGAAAATGCAGTGACTAGGAAAATCAAGCTTTATCTGAAGAGAGATTTTGTACTTCTGGACATTATTATAAAAATAAAGTTTGATCCTTGTTTTAAAAGGTGTATTTATTGCCTATAAAGATATCAAATATGCAGTTAACAATGTAGGTTTAAGTTCTTCAAATACTTGCTGTGGTGCATTCCACAGTAGATGTATGTGGTCACCATATGTATTGGTGCTCGAAGATTTCCTCTCAGTAGTATCTGTAGAGGAGCAGCTCCGACACCCTCTAAAGTGGCACCCATATGGCACAGTATACGTGATGCCATCAGCTTTCCACAGGATCAGTTTCCTAGTTAGTAGTTGAGTTTGTTACCCTTAGCATTAGTTAGAGTTTTGAGAGTCCTAACTGGGACTTAGCCAGGCGTCAAGACCTGCAATTGTTGTAAATGATGTATGCCCACGAGCAATCCTGATAGTAGTTGTGTCTAGTGCCCACATAAACGACAAGTGTTGCATCTGCAAGTTCTTTGAACCTAGGGCACCAGGACTCTGCTTGTGCTCCAGCCCGATGAGGTGGGGCAGAAGTGGGGGGATGTCAAGGCTTGGGGTTTCTCCCAGCAACAGGGCGAGCTGTAGTGCTCGCTATTCTGAGGTTCAAAGACTTGCCACAGGGCTATAGCATGAATACTGTCTCACTCTGCTGCATGTGGAAATCCCAAGACTAATCATGGGCCTTATCAAAGCAATCTGGGTGCTGGATCCAGATTGTGGGCCATAGGTTCCCAACCCTTGCCCTATCATATGTTATTTGTATTAGAACAGTAAAATTATTATTGTCATTTATCATTTAAAATTTTAAACTTTCAAAATCAAAATTTAATTTAAAATTTTTCTCTGTGCAATGGAAGTCTAGTAAAGTAAATTTCAATTGCTTTCTTTCAATATTTTTTTAAATTGCATATGACAAAGGGAAAAGTCAAGTTCTAATAATCATTTATTTTTAGGATATCAGAGGAACCCATTATCTAATATATTTCAAATTAGGCAGAAAATTCCAACTCAACTGCAGTCCTAATTTACTAATTTTGAGGTACTTTTTCTCTTAGTTTTTTAGGGGCAGCCAAAATGGGTTTAATATGGAAACTCATTAGGTGCTGCTATTGCATAATTTAAAGTATAATTAAATAGTAATGAATTGGTATCTTTACTTCCTCCATCTTTCTCAGGAAAAGTTGCTAATATCCTTATAAAGATAAACTGCTGTTTAGTTCCTACTGACTTTCTGGCTTTGTGATTTGATAAACCAAATCAGTAATAATTCTACTTCATTAAAATGTCAAAGGTCTAGGTTTGTTTTTTTTTCAATAGAGAGCAGACTTAAACGCTTTAGAGCTGTAGCTACTGTCTGATTGAATTATACTGCTAATTTATGGGGTTGTCTGAAGAACACCACTCTGGTGATAGCAAATTCCATTGTTAACACCTTTCTTATCACAATCTTTTTCTCAACTACTTATTTAATTCTGTTTCCTCTCCTGTGGGGTTTGTTGAGGAGGAAGTAATGTTAAACTTTCAGGTGTTGTGATAAACAATTTAACGCATAGCTACTATGATGGTACTAAGAAGCTTTGATTAGTACTTTAAAATAGTACCAAATTAGTTTTGATTCTATTTTTAGTGACGTATAGAGTGAGTAGTTTATCAATCTTTGTTACGCTATATGGAAAATTATCTTAGCCCTCCAGATGGTGTACTGGCTTCTGTTTACATTGCTGCCTTCCTCAAGAGTTTTTAATTAGGTTATTTTGTGACATTTGCTATGTTTAAAATGTTTATGCTTATTCTTGGCAAGGTTGTGATGAAGTGAAAGCTATACTTGTGTTGATGACTTAACTGGTATGCATCTGTGCAGGTAGTTAAACAAAAGTTAAAGGGCATTCTTGTTAATCTCAGTGAGAGATGAAAATCCTCAGCTCCTAGTGAAATGAGATTTGAAGGCACTCAACACCATGGGCATCTGGTGTGTAAGATGTGGGAAGGCATTGCTTTCTCAAACTGCCAGCCCGGCCCTGCACACACAGCACCTGGCGTTCTGGTGGTGGAGTGTTGCTGCCCCCAGCACCCACTCTCCTGGTGCTGGAGAGGCTGTGCCAGGCCACATGGCATGTCCTCATCCTTCCCCAGTGCTATAGGGCTGGAGTGGCTGTGCCAAGCCAGGCGGTAAACCCTCCTCACTCCCTCAGTGCTTTGGGGCTGCAGACACTGGGCTGGGCCAGGCCACCAAATACGGCCTCCTCCATCAGTGTTCCAGAGCTGGAAAGACTGTGCCGGGCTCTGCACTGTCCTCTGGGGCTGGAGAGGCTGGGCTGCACCGAATGGTGCGCCCTCCTTTCTTTCCTCCCCCTCCTCTGGGGTGGGAGAGTCCAGCGACACATCCTCTGTTGGGGCTGGGGAGGCTGGGGTGACTGTGCGCCCGCCTGCTCCCCTCCCCATGATTGGAAGGGGGGAGTACACATGTGGCATGTCACCCTGCCTTCCTTTGGTAGGGGGTGGAAAAGGGGTGGGGCCTCAACAGAAAAGGCGGGGATGGAGGTGGAGCCTTCACCAATCGCCCATGCTCAACACCTTACATCTTCAGCACCTTCTTTCTTTGCTTTCTGTTATTACTTTTACCATGATTTTACAGTGATTTGCTGTGAACATATTAAGAAAATATTTTTGCTCTCCAATAAGTCCCATATATCAGGGGTGAGGTGTGTTCATTTTTTCCCCATTTAAGCAAAATGTTTTCTGAGAGAAGAAACCAATGACACTCAGCTTACGTTAAGCACCATATTTTGAAAACATTAATGTATTTTGTTCCTGAAAATTATACTAAGCATATTTATAGTTTAGTAGTTTTCACCTGAAGTAGAATCTCAGAGTTATGAACACCTTGGGAATGTAGGTTGTATTAACTGAACAGAACATTTAAGATGTTCTTTCAAAAGTTTACAAATGAACATTGACTTATTACAATATTGAAACTCTGCCATGCAGAAGAAAGTGCTGCTTTTAACATACTGAATTTAAATGAAACTAGTAGAGAAACAGTTTCCTTACTTGGTCAGATCTCTCTCTTTTTTTTAAGTACCTCTAGTAGTGTCCATTTAACACAACACTATTTTTTAAAATTTTTTTGTCTCTGCTGCTGAATGATTGAATACTTCCAGTTCCAAGTGAGGTATATGGTTGTCTGGTCAGTTCATAACTCTGAGGTTCTACTGTAGTGTCATTTGAAGGGGACAAGGAAGATGGCCAAAGATGAGATTAGCTATCTCTGGCAGAGATGAGTTGTAGCAGTCCCCAAAGACAGGGAATCAACTCAATTTCAGCTTTGTAGGGAAATTTTAATAAAGGTCTAAAAATCTCCCCATAGAACCTGCTTTTTAATTTTTATTTTTTATTGAAATATGCTTGCATTTACTTTAAAACAATGGCTTTCTAATTAGAAAAAAAAATCCATCCTTATTTCTGTGTATAAAAACCCATTCTTTCCAATCCAAAGGGTTAAGTTCTATTGTTAGGAAGTACTCACCAATTTGAAATATTGCCACATACAGAGACATCATATTTCTTTCTTTGGTTAAAAAAATAATAATTCTTTGCCTTTGAGATTTGAAAATGGGTTTTAGAGACATTGTGTATTTTAGGATGGTTTCCTTCCAAAGAACACAATGGTAGAGTAGACTCAAACTCATTCTGAGAGTGTAGAACCAGGAATGATTTAAAACTGCTTTCCTGTAGCAATTTCATTCCAGGCTTCTTCCCTTCAGTACAGTGTGTCAGAAGAAAGACACATACTTTGTCTTTACTCTAGATTGGAGCAGTATCTGAGAAATTCCAACTGAGTGAAGATTCCTATCTGATGTATTAGCACTTCAAGTCTAGTTGACTTTTGGGTATCCTGATGAGAATTTCAGTTAAGTTCTTGAGTATGCATTTTCTCCCTCTCCCTCCCTCCTCCCCCTTTTTAAATTATGCAGGTACTTATTGTTAACAATCAAGCTCCTTCTCAATGGACTGAGTTTCCATCTGCCTTCAGAGGAAACTCCCTATTAGTTCCAAATTATGAAGAAAACTGATCTCTTTTCAATTTTAAAGCTAACTTCATCTGTAATGCACCCTAAAATTCCCTCTGGCTGTTGGCTGGGGTGATGGCTATCAGCATAATCACCAGACATACTCTGTGGCTTTGACCTTTTTCTGCCCTTTATATAGGGCAGTGTCTGTTCTGTGAGCTAATGACCAGACATAGATAATAAGGATTTCCTTTCTTTGCCCCAGAAATTCACATCAGGCTTGTCATTTTCTGCCCAGTAAGATTGCTGAGTTGTCAACATACTTCCCTCCATGCTCAAAAGTAATAGTTCTCCTCCTAGTGGGTTATGCCCATGAAAGCTCATGATACCATCTACATGTTTTGTTAGTCTCTAAGATGCTGCAAGGCTATTTGTTTTTTATTTTTTTCCAGTTACAGACGAACTTGGCTACCCCTCTGATGTTCTCCTCCCATCTCTCCTTTTGAAATGTGCAAGCCAGGCCTGTTGAGACACCAGCTTCTTTCAAACTTTCTAGGGGTGATTCCTGTTTGTCTGCCTCCCTTTCAGAATTACAGATCTAGTTCTCCTTAATATAAAATCATATTATATGGTGGGTTCTTTTAGTTTAAGGGAGGTTACAGATTAAAATTCCTCCTTTCATCTGAATCTCTGGTTTCTTTATTCATTTCTTCAAATGCATAAAATGATAGGCATAATTGTTCTGGGACTTCTTTCCAAATATATATTTGCCTACTGTAATAAGAAGAGATATGAACATTTGTATTGCCTCTGTTTCATATTTCTATATAGGACACAGAAATCTCTTAATCCAACAATGGCAGCAACAAATGGCTGAACTAATATATGTTTATTAGCATCTACTACTGAGTACTGAAAGATAGGCCTCTAATTCCTTATGTAGGGACCTAAATAAGTGGCCTGGTTTTCAAAAATTTTGAGTATCCAGCAGTTCCTGTTAAAGTGAAAAGTCAGTGTAAACTGTTAGGTGTTTTTTCCAGTTACAGACTAACTTGGCTACCCCTCTGAAGTTCTCCTCCCATCAAAATCTGACCACTTATCTGAATCCCCAAAATATATACATAAGTCTATATGAAAATCTTGGACTCCATGCTTATTTTTGACACAGTATTGCCAATCATGATTTTACCATGTTGCTTTGATGCAAGAATTCTCTCTCTTTCTGTGTTTTGTATAGTGCCCAGCCCAATGGGACTGAAATCTTGATTGGGATCTTTTGTCACTAACTTAAATATTGAAGCTTCAGGGGGTAACCGAGTTAGTCTGTTACAGAAAAAAACAACAAATGGTCTGGTAGCACTTTATAGACTAACAAAACATGTAGATGGTATCATGAGCTTTTGTGGGCAGAGCCCACTTCTTCAGATGATACCATGTACATGTTTTGTTAGTCTATAAAGTGCTACCAGACCATTTGTTATAAATATTTAATATTGTCATGACTATAAGATTTTTTTTTTTCCAGATTTCACATGACTTTAGCTTTGTAGCTTCAAAATATGCAGTTTTCACTATTCAAAATGTCCCCATATCTCCCATTACTTTCAACCTGATTAAAGTCAAACTACTGTTGAGAGAATAATATTGTAAAGAGAAAAAGAGACAATTGAACGTAGGTGGTCAGCTGAGGACACTTTTGCAAAAGGTGAGCTGTGGTGGTAGAGTATGGAGGGGAAATATGAGAAGGTCAGAAGACTGGATAGGGTAAGGAAGGGGGTAAAGAGGGAAAGGAGATAGGATAATGATAAGGCAGGGGGATAGAATGGTAGCTAATATACTCCAAGGTGATGAGAGTCCCCCTCAAGCAGCCAGTGGGGATGCCTACATTATAAAATAAGCATTTCATGAAGAATTTTTACCCTGAAATATTTATGTACAGTCTGTCAATTATTTTTAAATTGTCATGATTAAGACAATTTAAAGATTTTTTGGGAGCTGATGCAAGATTTTTTGAAAACATGGATTTGATGATACTGTTAACAAGATTACAGAGAAAATGTAAAAAAAAATCATATATATAGTTAGGATTAACAGAATAACACTTTCCAGCCACAAATTGCACAATTATAATAGTGACATATGAATTTATTGATACACAGGACTTTTAAAAAAAAAAAAAAAAAAGTTGGACTCTGCCATTATATTATGTACAAAAAGAAAAGCTCATTTGACCAAGACTTTTTTTTTCTGAAGTCTGTGTGATTTTAAGATGGGGATGCATTTTTAAACAATATTCTATTTTTAAATCAAAGAATCATCAATATTTAGAATGTATGTTAGAGGAGCATGCACAGTGTGCTAAGTGCTTTTTAAATAATCTACTTAAAAGACAAACAAAGGTTGGAGGGAAAGGATACAACAGTCAAAGGAAGTGATCAGAATGAACGTGTCTCTATAACTCATATCTCCGGTCATCTGAAGAAGTGGGCTATGCCCACGAAAGCTCATGATACCATCTACATGTTTTGTTAGTCTATAAAGTGCTACCAGACCATTTGTTGTTTTTTTTCCTGTAACAGACTAACTCGGCTACCCCGTGAAGCTTATCAGTTATATGTTAGTTTGCTTTTCTTAACCACTAAATTTTCTTCCTTCTATAATTCAAGCTTCTTATCTTTCACTTTTGTCAATTCCTGGCTTCAGTTCCTGTGTCCTTACAACCTTCCCTCTCTCACTAAATTACTCTCCTACCTATAGATTAGAATAGAATTCAAGAAGTAGGAGATAAATTAAATA
Organism: Pelodiscus sinensis; assembly: GCF_052426305.1. Taxonomy (NCBI): domain Eukaryota; kingdom Metazoa; phylum Chordata; order Testudines; family Trionychidae; genus Pelodiscus; species Pelodiscus sinensis. Next base: position 38,497,924 of record NC_143053.1, on the reverse strand, counting down.
GATGAACTATGAGACTTAATCAGCTAGCCTGGTGAAGATGGCGTGGAAGAATGAGAAGGATTAATGCCTTGCATACTAGCTCTTGCAGGTGTTAAACACACAGCATGTGTGTGAAAAAAGGCACAGTGATAGTTATGAGAAAAGCATTCTGGTTTCAGAGCTGCTCTAAACCTGAGGAAGAAGAAACTGTAAATGTAGAAAACACAATGCAACTTATTGAGAGAGAGAGAGAGAGAGAGAGATTGCATACAGTGAAGACAGAGAACTAGACACTGGATAGCCTTAAATATGGTTTTCTAATGGGAGTATTTTAAAGGAGTTGTAATGTTTTATGTTATTTCCTTCATGCTGATAGCCATATATGTTTAAAATTTCACTTTGTTCATGAAAGGTCTCTGTGAACATATTAATTAGGTAATGGAGTACTTATTTTCTTAAACATTACTGCCCCCATATGGACATAATAAGAACATGCAGTGACTATAGGGGAAAGCTTTTTGTATATTAAGTAGTTTTAATGGCCAAATCAAAGTCTACTCTACAGTTGTCTGTTAAATTTCATGTGGCTTTGTATTGTTTGGTAGTTAAGCGAGGTTACAAAAGTATGTGTAAAAAAGTATATGGTACTGTGTCATGATGCTGTGAAAAGGTCAAGAAGACATGCTTTAGTAATATTTTTTGTTTGTATTTGCATATGTATCTGCGCTCAAGAAGATTTTTATAAAAGCATCCTATTTAGAATTTAAAATATTTATTTTCTCTTCTTTATAGATTAATTTTACCTTAGCATGGAGAATGTCTTGTATTAAAAACCTCTAAAATGTATTACTAAGTATATTTTATATGACTTGCTAAGTATCCTCAGTAGCTTTTTTACTGAGTGACATCCATTTCTCTTGGCTTTAGCTAAAACTGAATTAGAGGTCTCTTTCTGCAATCCCTAAACAAAGAATTCAAATGGAAGAAATGTGACTTATCATTGGAAATATCTGTGGCAACATCAGTTAAGCTAAACTTGCTGACAGAATTCACTGGCTCACATGAATTAAGAACAACACGCGACTTATCTTTTTCCAATATTTGCCTGTGGTCCATTGGATCAGTACTAAATTTCTAAGCCTGAACTGGTTGGATTCAAAAGATTAATTTAATAAGCCCCATGTATGTGCAGGGAAATCCAAAAATAAGGAATTAATAAAGTTAAAATTTACTGTTGCCACAGCAGATTTTTTTTTAAAATGACTATTTCCTTGCAAGTAGGGGAACAGTTAAAACTTTTTTAAAATCAGTTAAAGTGTTACAGGCCAAGTCAAGTGTTCTTTATTTATTCCGAGTAGCTCATTCAGTAAATTCTTTGAATGTCCCAAAGGGCTCACTGTGGAAAGGATGTTTACGAGTACCAAGTCAGTGTTATACTAACACTATATGCCTGTTTAACTCCATTTGCTTTTATACACATAACGTAAGTTACCATTTGCAACAACATTAAATGTGTGCTGCATAAAAGAATAAAGGCTTTATTTAGGCAGAAGCATACAAAAATATAAAATTTAAAACACAAATTCCTGTCAAAAGTTTTCTTTAGTTTCTCCCTCGTATTTTCACGCGAATATATTTGTAAACAGAAAGTCCAGGAATAAAATTACAAAAAATTACAAAGTGATGATGCCAATTCAGTTTTGGGGAACAACATCCTCTTTCTTCAGTTGTGTTCGGAATACAGTAGTCCCGCATTGTTTTATACCTGCATTGAAAAGAATGTGGTAACATTTACTCTGTTTTTCTTCATTGTAGTGACCTAGTGGTACTGTTTAATTCCTTGCATAGCAGAAAATAAAAGATTCAGTGAGATTGATTTAGAATATTTCACAAAGTAAGCAAACATTTTACTGCTTTGTGTTTGAAAAGAGAACATTTTCAATTTTTGTGGTGTACACACTTGGAACTGAAACTTCTGTGCCCTCAAAGAAATCTTAGTAAATACCAGTGATGCATCCATTTCATAATTCATATCTTTACTCCTCAAGTCTACACGGGTCCGTCGACAGAGCCATGTAAACTAGGTTACCCGACACAGTCAGTGAAATGGGGATTTAAATAATCCCCACTTAATTAAAATAAAAATGGCTGCCGCGCTGTGCTGACAATCAGCTGATCTGGCACAGCGCGGCAGTCTAGACATGGATCGGTCGACAAGGGAAACCTTTGTTGACCGCTCCCTTATGTCTCGTGAAACAAGATTTACAGGAACGGTTGACAAAGGCTTCCCTTGTCGAACAATCCGTGTCTAGACTGCTGCACTGTGCTGGATCTGCTAATTGTTGGTACAGTGTGAGCTGTGTAGTCTAGACGTACCGTTAGATATTAGTAATTTGCTTATGACAAAATCACATAAAGACCAAAATTGAATTAGCATGGATTAGCATCAAGAAAAGAATTAACAAATATGTATTCTTAACTGTTTGGGTGCTGAAATATTGTATCACCTTATCTGCATTAGAAATGGTTTGTTGGGATAGCTAGATCAAACTCTGCTGATAGAGATGCAACTTACACTGGCAAAAGAGTTCATTTTCAAATATGATTATATGATTTTTAATCAACATAGTTATGGTAGCAAAACTTTTAAATGTAGACCAGGCATATGTTGAGCGTTCTCCTTTTTCAGTAGACCATACAGAATCTGAAACCATTGCTGAAGTTCAGAAGGGGAAAAGGTAGCTCCAAAACATATCAACCATTTCACTGTCTCCTGTCTTCAAGTAAGAGATACCATATATTGGCAGAAGTCTACTGGGATAGGTGTTCCCAGAGAGCAACGTGAAAGTGAAGAACCACTGGGCCCTCTGTCTTGCCTGCTTGAGCTCCCTCTCAGACTCCGGTGGTGTGACACACTGCAAACCACTCTAGGTTTTGCACTCACAAACACTGACAGGCAGGGACAAACGCAGGTGAGTTACATGAATGTTTTTGCCAGCCACTCATGAACCAGCAATAAAGAGTCTTCAACCATTTCTTGGCTAGGCCCTCAGAATTCTACCGTCTTACTCTAGTCAAAAGTCTGAGCAGTGTAAGTTTGCTATCCAGTCTTTCCCTCTCTTAGTGTGGAAGAAACATGCACAGTATTTTAGTTAACTGAGCTCATATACTTCATTCAAAAGACACTGGTTTTGGGTAAAATATAAAAGAGATTTATTAACTACAGAAAGATAGATTTTAAGTGATTGTAAGCAATAAATGTGCAGATCAAAGTAGATTAAGAAATAATACAGAATCAGAATCTAAGTTCTGCTAACTAGAGAGGATTTGAACCAAGTAGTGTCTAACCCTAATGGTACAAACAGTTCACCATGAGTAGTCTTGTGGCACCTTAGAGACTAACAAAAATATATATGGTTTCATGAGCTTTCATAGGCTAAACATACTTCTTCAGATAAGCTTGAGTGGAGAAAAAAGGGGGACTATCAGAATTATAACAGAAAAAGAAGAGAGAGGAAATTTTTTTACCTTTAAATAGTAGTACAGGTGTTAATGAGGTTAACTGAGTGGTCTGGAAGTGTCCCATACTTAGTTTTTATGTCAATGACATGTTAAATGCAAGGAAGACTAGTTTTATAATGGGGGCATCCAGTTAATGTCTTTGTTAAGCCCGAAGGAAACAGTGTCAAGTTTGCATATGAAGGTCAATTCCGCACTCTCTATAGTGGGCTTGGGAAATTAATTTGTGGAAGAATGGCTATTTTAAAATTAATAAATGAGTGCCCAGGTATGTTAAAATGAACATTTTAAATGTAGATTATCTTTTGGGTGTCACTCCAGGAGCAAACACATTTGAAGTACTTGTACATAGTCTTCGTAATTTCAGATACAGTAATTGTACATACAATCTTACAGAATATTAATGTTTGACAGATTAAGGCTTGTAGAATGATAATTTACAAGGCATAATTTGCACAAAATATATCATATCACCATGGTAAATAAGAGGGTGTCACAGTGTTGTTTTGGAATACAGAGTTTTACATTGACATAGATGTATTTAGGAATAAAGCTGTACTGCAGCAGTACTGCATGCTGCCCTCTAAGCCTCACATATACTCAAGCAAGAATAAATATCATGTTAATCAGCACTAATCTCCATTGCACACTTATGACCCCTTAGAGAGGGTATAGAAGCTAATTGCATAGGAGCTAATGGCAAAATACATTCAGAAGAAACAGATGTTGTACGTTGGGGGAAGGGAACAATCATCTAAATGGAAATGATTGGCATACAAAATTTATCTCATTTCCCTAGAGAAAGCTGAGCGCCAAACAGTTTGTAGGTTGTGTCCTCTATAGTTTCTACTGTCCTATATCCTTCTGCCTTAATGGCCAGCATTACCAGGAGGTGTGCATTCATGAGGTGTATGTTGTAGAGGATTTTAGGTCTTTTGTTACATTTCCACAAGTTCATTGATGGAAAGGTACAGGATGATTGACGCAGTGTATAAATCTTTCTTCAGTAACAAAAGGATTAAAGAACTGCTGCGCCTCTAGCATTGTCAGCCATGCAATGGTTGGAATAAGATTTCAAAAGAAAGAAGATCCAGATAGTTGCTGGTCATATCTGGGAGAAAGAAGATAGCAGTTCTTCAACTTCCAAGGAAGACTCCTGTAAACTGCCTTCAAGCTGGTATCATTCCAGTTCTAGGAGAGGATAGTAGACTCTGGTATTCCAGCCAGCAGGATAGCCAGCAGTCCCGAGGCAAGCTGTCAAGTGAACAGTACTGTTGCTCTAACCCCTCATGGAGTTAAGGAATTGGAGTCTATAATGAAAGGTCTTGAGGAATGGGTGCATGAGTCTCATCCCCATCAAACATAACTGAACCATTTGGCTCAGTTGAGTATCACTGAGACTCCTGTTTATGCAGACAGGGATACCCTATGGGTTTTGCAGCACCTAGATGACAGCTGCCCGTTCGTAACCTAAAAATTGTGACAAATGGTGGAGAACATGGGCATCAGATCACCCCGTGGTAAAGAAAGGCATTGAAAATGTTGCTTACAGGTAGCTTAAGCAAGATGGACTTGGATAGCCTACTGAAATGGCTTAGAGAAAGCCAACAGCATCGGGATGTGAAGCAGCAGCAACAACAGTTGCTACAGTAATTAGTAGGGATCGACAAATCAGGCAATCTACTTGCCCGTGGCGAGCAGATTTTAGCCCGGTGCAGCTGCGCAGCATGGTCAGTGCAAGCGCAGTGTGCGCTTCCATGTGGCTGGCGAGCAGGGCTCGCCGCTGCTTGGCAAGCGTTGATAATTAGCTACAAAGAAGCAGTAACAACAGCTGCTTCTAAGGGAAATAACACCAAAGTAGCAGAACCAACAAAATTGGCTCAACAATGTTATTTTTTCAAGCCAGCTGGTTGCTTTTGTCAAGCAACCTGGTGAAAATGGGTCCAGATGAGTGGCTCAAGAAGCTCAGTGGCCTTAGGAACACTGAACTGTTCTTTTACTAGATCACCCATGCTTTTCATGTGGCCATTTGGAGTACTTGCACTAAGACTACACCTATATTGAATGTAATAATAGGCAAGTATGGACAGCCAAGGCCCAAACTTTGAAGACAGGGAAAGCCAAGCTACTGGTGCCCATATGAGCCAATGGCTTAATAGACTATGGGTGTGTATACCCTGGTATGGGTACAGTTACATGAACAAAAAGTTGAGGCGTAGGAAGATGGTCAGTCTTGGATATGTAGGTGGAGACATGAAGTATGCAACTAATGGTCGGGCCTATACAGTAAATCATGTTGGGTTAGCTCCTGCCGTGGCACAGCAATTTATGCTAGGAAGAGATTGGAACTATTTTCAAAAAACCATAGCAGTGTGTGGGAGAGGACCCAGTAAAAAGGCCCAGCCCCTTTTGAAAGTTGTGATATGAATAGCCAGATAGTGATATGAAGTAGGTGAATCCAGGGGAATGTTCCTTAGGGTGCAGGAATTCACCACCCAAATGCCTGGGTCTTAATGACTTTATAGGAAATAATGACAGCAATATCAATTATCACTGCCTTTTCCCAAAATACTGACTTTGTAAAGAAACAGTGGGCCAACCACAAGCTTAGCTGGCCTGCCTATCAGCTTGCTGCTTTAAATGGTGAATTGCTTAAACCTGAACTACTGAATCAATGCCCTGATTTCAAACTCTGACACGAGCAGGTCTACCTCTTTGAGAGACAAATATGGGAGAGGACTCTTGCTTTCCCACCTTATCTCCACCTTACAGAGGAAGGAAGAAGTCCATTAAATACCATAGCACAGGATAGGTGGAGAGGGAGAAACCCCTCAACACAATTGCAGCCCATTTTCACTGGCCTAACATCCATAAAGATATGTGTGACTACTGTAAGTCCTGGCCAATATGTCACTTGACAGGCTCCAAGGGCACCCCCAAAATACACCTCATCCCATTTTACCTTGTGGATACCCTTTGAACATATTTAAACAGTCTTGGTTGGACCCTGTGTGACGGAACAGGTTGGGTCTGGGCACCGCTGAGGGCATCAGCTCAGGGTGAATTGCTCAAAACCAGGGCTACTTTCAGTCCTCGACTAGAGACCTTTCCCAAATAGGCCACAAACCAGTCACACAGGGCCCTTCAGCTGCCAATCTGGCCAGCAAGAAGCCTCACAAGCAAAACCCGTCAGAGACCCCTGCTCTCTCTCTGTGCCACAGTCAGCCCCGGGAGATGTTATAAAACCTGATCTCACCAACTCCAAACAGCTCCTCTTAGTCCCGAAGAACCAGCCACAGTCCCCGGTCAATTTACACTTTAGATCTTACCCACAAGAGCACGCTTAGCCAGTCGTTTAGAATCTAAAATCTAAAGGTTTATTAATAAAAGAAAGAAAAGGTTGAGAGTAAGATTAAGGAGAATACATTACATACATCAGTCACCAAGTTCTTAATGCAGGCTTTTAGCAGAGACGTTACAAACTGGTAGCTTAGAAGTCTCTGGTGTACATCCTGTATTAGGAGGGGTCAGCAATCCTTCCCGGCTATCTGTCCCTAACAAGGCTGCATCTGGAAGCAGTAGCAAGATTGAAGGCAAGATGTGGACAGCCTCATGGCACTTTTATATTCCTGGTTTCTCCCAGACTGGAGTTGGTCACATGATCAAGTGACCTATCTCTGTTTCACATGCAAGTAGCCATTATGCAATGGCTAGTCTGCAGGTTTCCAGATGCATTCCTCAGGTGTGTATTGGCCACTGGGAGCCATTGTCCATGAAGCAGTGCTAGTTAGCATTGCCATTTACTGAACCAATCCTTCCTCACAATCGGCAGTTCAGGCCCATTGCTATCTCCAAGACAGAGAACATTTACAATACAGGTGACCCCCACACTTATGACTTAATTGGTTCCTGGAAAACTGTTGTAAGTTGTGCCATCGTAACTCGAACCCTTATTGCCCATACAAGCAATGTTATCAACAGGGGTTCCATTCCTGGCCCACTTTGCCTCCTGAAAGTTGTAATCTCCTGGAGCCAGGGGGCTCTGCTGGGCAGTAGACAGCCCTGCATTGCGGCATTAACAGCTCCCTGAGCAAGTTGGGAGGTGCGCCGGCTGGTAGGCGGCCCCGTGGAGCGACACAAATGGTGCCATGAGCCTGCTGGCCAGGGGGTAGGCCCAGCAGTTGGCAGCCCGGTAGCATGGTGTAAACTGTGCCTTGACCCAGCTGGGGGCTGGGCCCGACAGTTGGCGGCAGCGCAGCATGACGCAGACGGTGTCTTCATCTGGCCGGGGGCTGGGTAGCCTTGCTGTGCAGTGTGGCACAAACAGCGCCTTGATCCAGCTCGGGGCTGGACCTGGCAGTTGGCGGCCCCGCAGTACAAACGGCACCTTAAGCAGGCTGGCTGGGGGCTGGGGCCCGGCAGTTGACGGCCCCGTGGCACAAACGGTGCAATGACCCGGCCGGCCGGGGGCTGAGTCAGGTGATAGGCGGCTCCGGGAGCATGGCGGCTGTCAATGCGGGGGGGTTATAGGTTGGGCGGTCGGAAGTTGGGAGTCTTCTGTACAAGAACAGGGCCCATATTCATAACTCCACATACAAACATTATACAAGTATATGAGTAGCATACATAGAATCAGCAGAGCATAAGTTTCCATTTGACACCTCACATGACCCTCTTTGTGGGTGCAACAGTGATCTGTGTACTCACTTTAAAATCCAATAACATGACACCCTGATAAAGTATGCTGCCAGCTTTTAGCACATCATTATCCTAGATGTCACTTGGTATTGTGAGGGCAGAAACAAGTCTTGAAGCTGTTTTCTTCCATCGGACTTCTTTAAAAAAATCCTGATGGATCAAGACTCTATTTTCACATTCTGGTTGATGAAAGAACTGTTCCGTAGTTATCATAACATAATAAAATTTAACGTCCCTGTAAGGTGAGGGAGAAAAACACCAATACAGCCTGCCACAGTAGCATTTAATTTCAGAAAGAGGAACTCCAAAAAAATGAGGAAATTAATTAAACAAAAATTAAAAGGAACAATGCCAAATGTGAAATCCTTTCAAGCTGCATGGAAACTTTTTGAAGACACCATATTAGCGGCTCAATTTAAAAACATACCCCAAACTGAAAAACCCAGAGGACCAAAAATGTTCCACCACGACAAGTACATTAGAAGCCAAAAGCATGCTAAACAATCAATGGGACCATTGCAGAATCGAGATGCCAGAGGAGCACCTGAGGAAGATAAGGCCATTACAAAGAAATTAAATGAATGTTTTGCATCAGTATTGATTCCAAATCTGAAAAACTATCCCAGATTGCATTATTAAAGGAAATTTTGGAACAAATTGATAAATTAGAAAGTAATAAGTTACTAGGACCAGATGGTATACACACAAGAGTTCTGAAGAAACTCAAATGTGGAATTGTATAACTACTAATTGTGATATGTAGCCTATGATTTTAAAATGGCTTAGCCACTTATAATTTCTGGTATTCTCTCTGATGCAAGGTATATTTGTTGAAGTAGTAAAGAACAGAATTATCAGACATATAGGTGAACACAATTTGTTAGAGATGAATCAACATGGTTTTTGAAAAGCAAAATTGTGCCTCATGAATCTACTAGATTTCTTCAAGGGGGTCAAGAAGCATGTGAAAAGGGTGATTTAGTGGATATAGTACACTTAAAAAGACTTTGAAAGTGTCCCTTACAAAAATAGTTGCAAAGTAAGCTGTCCTGGGATAAGGTGGAAGAGAATCCTGCATCCTCTCATTGATCAGTAACTGGGTAAAAGATACAAAACAAAGGCTAAGAAAAGTGTCTGTTTTCAGAGGTCTGTACTGGGACTAGTTCTGTTCAGCATATTTGTAAATGAGCTAGAAAAAGAGGTAAAGAGCAAGGTAGCAACATTTGCCAGTGATGCAAAATTACTTGAATTAATTAAGTTGAAAGCAGATTGTTACAAGGGAATCTTACAAAACTGGATGATTAGGCAACAGAATGGCTCATGAAATTAAGAACTTAAGAATATAAAAATGGCCATACTAGGTCAGACCAAAGATCCATCTAGTCCAGTATGCTGTCTTTTGACAGTGGTCAATGCAAGGTGCCCCTGAGGGATTGAACAGAACAGGTAAACATCAAGTGATCCTTCCAGTCAACCATTCCCAGATTCTGACAGACCAACGCTAAGGACACCATTACTGCTCATCCTGGCTAATAGCCATTGATGGACCTATCGTTCTTGAATGTATCTAGGTCTTTTTTGAACCCTGTTAAAGTCCTGGTCTTTACAACATCCTCTGTTTCCAATGGCTGCTGTTTGCTGTTCCCAGCCAATGGGAGCTGCAGGAAGCAGTGCGGGCCAAGAATGTGCTGGCTGCCACTTCCTGACACTCCTGTTCACCTGGAACGGTGAGCAACAGTAACTGAGAGCTGAGGGGCTCCATGCCTGCAGACACTCCAGGTACAGAAAATGTCGTGACTCTCTAGCGGTTTCCTCTGCTGGGCTGGAAACTGAAGTTTGTTCTCCCTTTCCTCCCCTTGGAAAAAAAATGTGAAATACAATGACATGATCATAAGCCAACCTCCACTCTTTACAGTGTAATTTTTTAACAAAAAAATGTGGGTTATGATTGCGTACATATGGTAAGCATTCACTTTTGTTCTCTCCTCATGACCTGTAAAGACATACTTTCATTGTTATCTCTTCATTAATGATTAAATAATAAGCATTACACTGCTAGCAAAATATTCTAAATCTGATTTTGAATTTTGTAAATACAAGGCAGATGAACCTCCCAAAATTCAAAAATATATATTCAGTGTTAAATTTAGACAGAAAGGTGGAACAGTCTCCTCCAAAGTAATTCTTATTGGTGGTTTGTATTTCCCAGCACCAGTTGGGAAACATGTATAGGATAAATGAACATCATCTTTATCAATTAAAAACTGGATTTTGAGTTTGCTTTTACATGGGGCACCTTCACAAAAAGATGAAGTGTTATCATATTACTGTATCAAATCCCTTTAAAACATATTATCAGAAAATATCAGAGCCAAATTCTGCCAATTTTTTACCTTAAAAATAAGTCAGTTATTGTTAGAAAAGGAGATAGCTGTTCATTGACTTTGATAGGGCCAGGATGTTCATCCACATGCAGAGTTTGATCTCAGGCATGTGTAAACTATAGAATAACTTCATTGTACTTCAGCAACTTAACTGGAGATAGTCTTCATTTGCCCTAATGTAAATGAGACCAGAATCTGATCCAGTATCTGTTCTAAGCGTCTGTGTTTGCTCAATTTCATATTAATGTTGTTACAGTATACTCATAAACCATATGAACAATTAAATGCATTTGAAACAAATCAGTTGAAAAACATGCTGTATAATCCATGTAGTTTTAAAATAATTCATTTTTTCACTCTTTCACAAGCTTCCTTATTCAGTATAAAATCAGTGGTATTTATATGGCACTGTGTTGAGAGGTCTGCCGAACACTGGGTTGTCAGCGGTTATTAGAGCCATAGGGAGACTACACAGGAGGGAGCCAATCAGAGAAGTTCTTGTAGGGGCAGCCATTGAGCATTTGGCAGGCCCATATAAGATGATCTATGGTACAGAGCAGCTGCAGTCACTCCATAGAGCTTTAGGAAGGAGGAGGACTGGCTGCCTTGCTGGTGGAGGGCAGCAAGCACCCTGGATATAGCACTGCAGCAGGTAGAGATTCAGGGAGCTCCTGACAGGTTGCAGGGATCTTCAGCCTGAGGTCCCAAGACAAAGGCTAAAAAGATTCTGGTGTCATTGGAAGTGGGGGATTTATAGAGGAGTTGGAGGGAATGCAACAAGTGGAAGTTATTTGCAGGGACCCTGGGCCTGGACCTGAATTAGTGGTTAGGCCTGCCCTCCTCCACCCCACTCATCACTGAGGATGTGGCTGGACTGAGGGACCACAAAAAGTCCCCCAGAAGAAGGTAATCCTGGAGTGTGGCACAACCAGAGGGCTATGTGATGAAGAGGGTACCTGGTTCTAAGAGTGATGAGGGTCCCTGGAGCTGAATTGTTGGTCATAAGTTATCACCAGTAAGGATGTTAAGTATTGACTAATTGAATAGTTGATGATTTTACATTGACTGTTCAATTAGTCAATAGAGGGGGAGAGGGGGTGGGCCATAAACAGATGTATTTACTCACACACTCCATTCACATACGAGGGGGGGAGAAAGGGAGGGAGGCACACATCACCCTCCCACTATTTCCATGCGGTTTTAGTTGGGCTGTGGGTCTGGGATTTGGTCTGGTGTAGGGTGAATACCCCATCATACCAGTCCATTCTAAAATTCACATCTACAAGTGTTAGTACACTTCACATGCCAGTGATTGTGTGAAGTTTCACAGTGAAAAGAAAATTGTGCCCCTTAGATAACATGTCCCCTTTATATATATTCTATCTGACAGTATTAGACTTCTATTTCTTTTGTATATTGTTACTCAAAATCTATCAGTATTTTTGAGAGTTTATCAGAAAACATTTGCTCTCAAGCTGAGATGTCATTTGCCAAGTTTCAGTTGGAGTATGATTGTTAAAAAAAAAAAAAAGTTATGGGTTATTGCCTGCACAATCTTAACTACAGTGTAGTTTCACACACGTGATTCTGTGATGAAGTATAGATGGGTTGTTTTTCTGCCATCCTGTTAGAATAATAATGCTAGCTCAGAAGGTGGTTGATTGTCAAATACATTTATTTGTTGTTTATTGCCATTTTGAATTTCTGGAATATTGCATGAAGGGCTAGATGAATTAAGATTTTCCATTTAGAAAAAAATATATATTCAGGTTACCTTTCCTTTTCTTCTCTTAATGTTTTTCTATCTCCCCTGTAAAAAAGAACAATATGAAACCCAGTCTGTTCTATAAGAACCGTTTGCCCTTAAAATTATTTTCTTTTGGCTCAACAGCTCTGGTAATATATATTTTTATTGAGCACCCAAGAAAGTGCATGAAATCTTCAGTATGTTTCCTGTTGCCTTTTGGGAACTATAATTCTTAAAAATAAAAAGAAATATAAGAATTATAGCTACATATTGTTCAAATTACTTTTAAGGGAAGGTTCATGAAGCATCTACTGGTAAAGGGATTTTAGGTTTACATTTTTAAGTGCAAGACCTATTGGTATTCATAGTCAGTATGCTACAAACACTCTAGAGAAAGAGGGAAAGTAGTTCCGTTGATATACTGTTGCCACAGGTGAAGAGAGATCTCTGGCAATTCACAGAGTAATACTACAGTAAGAAATTCCAAAATAACACTTCACCAGGTGATATGAAGGTATTTACAGATCCAGAAGCTACACTGTACTAGGTAACTTCAGGATATTCGTTTATCAAAAGTGCTGACTGCTCCCGTTTTAAGATAGATGAAAAAATAGTGCATAGTTATACAAAATCCTCTCAATAAATTAATGAAAAAACACCACTAGTGCACACTGGATCATGGCAATTCTTGCTTCTACAAGTAGTACACTATATTAGGAAAACTTATATAATTAATTAAGCTGTGATTGTATTGCAGATTACTCAAAATGGACCAAAATTAATTTTTTCTAGGTCATTGGTTCCCAAATCTTTTCACACTGTGATTCTGTGTAAACAACAAAAATAAGTTTTTGGTTAACCTTCCTGTCTAGCCATGAATAAATAAAAGAAGGTGGGTTGCAATATCTACGATAGGAATCTGATATGTAGATAATTGAGCATGGTTAACTGTCTTGAAAATTTTGGACTTTTGACAATTAACCAAATGTCATAATCCTACACAGTTCTTAGATATGACCTATGTTGAGGTGCTCACATATTACAGCTACAGACACGGTATACTCGAAGGCGGATGAGAGTTTTGCGGTGCGCAGGGCCTATAGAAGCGCGGGGCCCGTGCAGCACAATTTCGCGCATGTGCCACAGCCACAGCTGTCAGGTAATAGCGCGTGCGTGGGACCTATTTAAGCGCGGGGTCCGGGGCAGCCACCCCACTCGCCCTGTGTTATATCCACCGCTGGGTATACTAATCTAGATATAATCATGATGTAAAAACTATAAAGTCAAGAGGTTGTATTGCCACACAGCCTTACCATATAATAGTCTATGGTTAATATAAATAATATATTCCTCTTTCCTGTAGTGAAATTAAATACATATCCCATTCTTCTTTTAACTTTCTAGTTTTATCCTCTTATTTATTATACACCCCCCCATCTCATCATTTATGAGAGATTAATCCATTCTCTCAGTTCAAGCTTTTGTTAGATTAATGTGACGGGCTGCAGGAGCCCCGCACTATCGGGGCAGAGAAGAGACCCCTGATGGGCGGAGGTGGTGCAGGGCTGGGTTTCCCCCGGGAAAGCAGAGCAGGAGCACCCCGCTTGGGGCATACTGGTAGCGGAGACTCCGGGTGGGACGGGCCAACACACAGCAGGGAGCGAGGGGAACAGCGGCAGGGGCTCGGTGGGCGGGGCTGAAGGGAGAATGCCAGCGCAGGTGCTTGGGCAAGGGCCAGCCATATAAGGTCACGGGGGCCCGCCCAAGGGGATGGGAGACGTCCTGAGCGGGCGGAGCCAGGAGGGGCCAGGCCGGCAGGTAAAAAGGGCACAGCTGGGACAGGGAGGGGCGGCACGCATGGGAGAGGGAGCCACCGTGACTGAGGAGGGGGCAGGAGTTGCGGCCTGAAAATAAGGAGGATGAGAGATAAAGACCCTTGGGAGGTGGGGGTGGGCCAGTGAGGAAGACTGCTGCTTGCGGGCTAGCGAGTTTTGGCGGGTAGCCCCACCAGCTGAACGGAGAGGGAGTGTCTCCATTCTTAGGGCCCTGAGTTGGGACCTAGAGAGAGGGCGGGCCTAGGTACCCCTCACAACCCCACCCCGACTCTGGGGAACAGAGCCTGGATTTGGGCATCTAGGATTGCCCTTGCAGGGCCAATGAAAGAGGAATGTGAAAGTGGAGGACTCTTTCGGGTGAAAGGGAAGGAGTGAACCCCTATACGGATGGGGGTCAGTCTCCTACAATCAGCTTTGATCCATGGCTCATGCTCCAACATCCCTTTGGTTGGGGCTTTTATTACCAAAACAGTATTAATTCCTTACCTCTATGTCTTCATTCAGTAGGTATTCTCAGCACTGTACTTAATTCCTGATTGGGTACCAGGTTTTTTTATTTCTTTAATAATCTTAAAGATCCAGTGAACTGGCTCCTTTCTGAGCTAGAATGCATGGTTTTATTGATGTTAGTGTTGAGAATAATTGTAACTATCTTTTGTATGTGTTGGTGAGTATATAGTCCTGGACCATTTGGAAAGGTCAAGCATATTTAGCCTGCGAGGGTACAAGAAAAGCTGAAAACCCATTATGAATAAACTGAATTCCATCCCCATTAAAGCTACCAGTATTTCCATTCATGGGATCAGAATTTCTTCATTTGTTTTGTTTTAATGTAGAATGTTATCCAAGAATGATTAAGTTCTCTTAGGTTCAAAGTTTCTTGGATCTTTATTAGTCAGAGGTTGATAGGGTGTGATGCAGTTGCCATTTGCAGCTGCTGAGTAATGAGAAAAGATGAGAACTCCAGTTTGTCATGCTCCTTTAGTAAAAGAGTTGTGTATGTTGTCTTCCTAAACTTTTTGTCCCCTGATAAATATTATGGTCTCTTTTCAAATGAGAAGACCCCATCTTTCAGTAATTTGGAACAGCCCTAATACCCGGGCCCTTTCCCTTTTTAAGTGACACTAAAAGTCTTTACGACCAGAAGAGAGTCACAGCCTTTGATCCTCTTAAAGAAGAGGGTTTGAAAGGCTTGAACCTGGTTAAAAAAATGAAAATACGATTCCTGACCCCATGAGCACAATTTTTATTATTATTTTAATATGTACATTCGATGCTAGACCCTGAAAGAATTGAACAACTGGAATTTTTCCTTGCTCTGCAAGAGAAATTAAATAAAACAATCACTCTTTTAAAACAGGTCTTATAATTCTCTTCTTGCCTCAGAAATAAGCAAACTGCTATAGGTTACCTTTTTGCCATGCAAGGGAAAGTAGACCAAACTACAGGTTTTTTTTAAACCATTCAAAACTCAGGCACTGTCTGGCAGTTTGGCTGTTGATCCATCCATTCACAGCAGCACTAGTATCTTCCTTTTAACTGCTCCGTATTGAGTTTCAGACTCTAATGAGCCCAAGTTACTTCTGAACTCCCCATCTTTGTGCTCCCCAGCTGGCTAGGTCGTTGGCACTCCTGAAAACCTGAGGGGTTAACAGACTTCATCACAAGTGCTCATTCCAACAACTTAAGACTCTTAGATCACTTGTTGAATCATATGAGTACAAGGATAAATGGTAATGCTGATAGAAGCTATTCAGATCCATTTATGAAATACTTTGGCAATGGATCTACAGTTCTGAGGTTCTTTTTTATTCAAATGGTACCCATAAGTCCAGCATTGTTAGTAAAGAGATCTGTCATTTATTTCTTTGTTTGGACAAAGCCTATTACGAAATTCTCAAGACTGTTTTTAGCTTTTGGTGAAAAGCCTAAAGCCTGTCTATTGAACTCCAGAAATGATTTAAATTGATAGCCTGTCCGAATCCTTAATTCTGTGTTCCCACTGACACTCCTGCACCAGAAGTACATAACACTCTTTCTAATGGAGAAAAGAGGAGTTAACAGTTTATGCAGCATCTATTTTTCATATATCCGTTGTGCAAATCTTCAAGGCTCCCACCCAGGACTTGATTAATATCTTTGTGTAATATTATTCTCTTGCTACTTAGTCCAGATTGGATTAGATTATCCATTTAAGAAGAGCAGTGTTTGTCATTTTTTGGATTAGTTGTTCTCATCAGTCTTTTTCAGAGGGTTTTCACTATATTTAGTCTGTGGGCTGTGCCCACGAAAGCCCATGATACCATCTACATGTTTTGTTAGTCTTTACAGTGCTATCAGACTATTTGTTGTTTTTTAAGTTTTTCGTGTTGCGGACTAAGTCAGCTATCCCTCTCAAATTTATATTTAAGTTGCCTATCATTTTCCGTTATGAAAAAAAGGTATTTTAAGAGCTCTGAGATTTCTCTGGTTATCAGCAAGACATTGAAATTTGGCATGGTGGTTATAACAGCTCAGGGAAGTGCTTTTTGCTGACACCCTGAACATTCACTCAGATTTGGCCAAGTTATAAACTGTTGAAAATCTGCTAAATATGAGGCTGCGTATTGTATACCTTCACTATAGCAACATCGTATCATAAATAGTAAAAAGGTTATAATAGCTAAACAGATGTATCTAAATCATGAATATGGGCATAAGAAAGGTTCATAATAGTTTATAAAGAAATTATCCTTATTTTAAGAGCTACAGTTTAGGAGAGAGAACTGTTTGGCTCAGCAGGGTAATAACAGCCATCTGTCACCATGTTTTCACCAAGACAAATCAGAAATAACCCAGAAGAGAGTGGACACACATCATGAATGCTGCAGCTGCCCATACATTTGCACATTTTCCCAAATAAGTGTTGTTTCTTCTTTAACCAACTTCCCAATCCCATATCCCTGTACCATTAGAAGTCAAGATGCATAGTTTTGTTCAAAGGAAATAAAACAACTAGTAAACAGTTACTGGGGGAAAAGCATTTCAAAACTTTACATTTTAATATTTGTATATTTTTACTTTTATGTTCAGTAGATACTTAGTTACAGTGCATAACATATAAGCGTTGACCATTAAACTATTAAATGTTTCCTATGACCAAAAGCTGTTACTTGGAAGGTACATGGCACTAAAACATAAATAAATATTTAGGAATCTTCGTATGTGTTTGGAAAAAATATATGTTTGAGTGATCAGTGGGAAAACTGTATTTTAAAATGCCAGAGTTGATGGGGGAATATAGTTTTAAGATTTTAGTGGGGAAGATACTATGGTAGTTACAAAAGGGTTTGAATATTGGGCTAAACAACTGGCCTTTTCAATTGTACTTGGGAATTTTAAAGAAAATTTAAAAGTTTACCAAAGTAACTGTGGAACTCTACAAATGTGTATTCATTTTCCACAAGTTTCTGTGCATTGTTTATAACATAGGTTTCCCTAGTGAATATTTTTGCCTTTAGGTATCCTGTGTAATGTTAAATAAAAATATATGGGTTTTGTTTCTTATTCTACAGTATTTTCAAACAATAGGAGAGAATTGAGATGAAATATATTTGGCATTTTACTAACACTTCAGAATTACATAAAAATGAAGTTTGTAGCAGTCACATTGAATCTAATCCTACCTATATTGAAGTCAGTTAGGGTTGTGATGGGATCATGACTGGGCTCATATTGGTCTTTCCACTCACCTTAAAAACTAAGTTTTCTTTCTGCCAAAATCCAGCCCATTTCATTGTATTTTTTTCTTTGAGGTAAGTAACGTGTAAATAAAAAACGGGACTATGTATCACTTTAAAGACTAACAAGATGGTTTAATAGGTGATGAGCTTTCGTGGGCCAGACCCACTTCCTCAGATCAAATAGTGGAAGAAAATTGTCACAACCATATATACCAAAGGATACAATTTAAAAAATGAACACATATGAAAAGGACAAATCAAATTTTAGAACAGAAGGTGATGGGGGGAGGAGGTAAATGTCTGTGAGCTAATGATATTAGAGGTGATAATTGGGGAAGCTATCTTTGTAATGGGTAAGATAATTAGCGTCTTTATTCAAACTTGAGGGTAAAGTGTCGAATTTAAGCATGAATGACAGTTCAGAGGATTCTCTTTCAAGTGAAGTCTTAAAAGGCCTTTGAAGCAGGATGCAGGTAATCAAGTTGTTGAGACAATGTCCTTTCTGGTTGAAATGGCAAGCAACTGTTTTTTCTTTGTGATCCTGTCTGGTATCTGTTTTGTGTGCATTGATCCTTTGGCGAAGTGTCTGAGACGTCTGTCTAATGAACATAGCAGACAGACACTTTCGGCACATGATTGCATAAATTATATTTCTGGATGCGCAGGAATTTGTGCTCTTGATCTTACAACTCACTTGGTTAGGTCCAATAATGGTATCAGCAGAGTGAATATGTGGACAAAGCTGGCAACGGGGTTTATTGCAAGGGAAAGTACCAGGGTTAGTATCAGTGTGGTATGTCCTGTGGTTGTTGGTAAGAATCATCTTGAGGTTAGGTGGTTGTCTATAGGAGACTATGGGTCTGTCTCCCAGAGCCTCTTGGAGTTTAGTATCCTGTTCCAGTATAGGCTGTAGTTTATTGATAATGTGTTGGACAGGTTTAAGTTGGGGGTTGTAGGTGATGACAAGTGGTGTTCTATTGTTGGTTTTCTTGGGTCTATCTTGAAGTAGTTGGTTTCTAAGTATTCGTCTGGTTCTTTCAATTTGCTTTTTTATTTCTCCGGGTGGGTAGTTGAGGTTTATAAATGCTTGGTAGAGATCCTGAAGTTTCTGGTCTCTGTCATTGGGATTAGAGCAAATGTGGTTGTATCGAAGATCCCAAAATGTTTTTTTATAATATTTAATTATTTTTAAATCAATTTAATGGTTATTTGGGGATTGAGTCATGATACTTATATCTGTGAGGTTGGCAGTTCTTCTAAGTAGAGAACTAAGGATCAAATGGGCATATTTAGCATACAGTACTTTGTTCTCTGCCTTCAAAATAGAACTTCCAAGTCCCGGAGAAGGTTCATTAGCACTATAGGTGGAGGAACGTGAACTGCTGTCGCATGCGTATTGCAATTTTTCTGTATCTAGAGAACCTCATGAACAGTCCTTTTGTTTATATCAACATACTTTAGACGCAGACAGCAAAGATATAGTATTCAACAATAGAAGACAGTTCACAAAATTTAATAAAGCTAAAATGTTAAATTTAAATTTCTTTTTATATAAAAAGTGATCAAACCTGTTGAATTTTATAAGGCAGGAAATAGTATCAAACTGCAGTTAAGTGAGGAAGGCTTGAGGAGTACAATGTGCAAGAGGCAGTCAAAAAATACACAAAGATAAATCATGAGTATAGAACAGGCTCTGAGTTGGAACACACACAGAGGAACTCCTGTAGCTAGAAGAGGCTTTGTGATCTGATCGTTTTAAATGTCAGTAATAAACCTTAAAAATAAATCTTCAATTTAAGGAGAAACCAGTAGAAGGACATAAAATAAAAGAGTAACATGTGTACAGTACGAACTATAAATAAGCCTTGAAGCATGATCTGAAGACTGGAAACAGAAAATGCTGGAAGGTTGGTATGGAGTAGATTACAATAATTAGCATTTATCAAAAGTTTTAGCAGACAAAATTATGAGGGTGTCCTGCATCTTTAAAAGACAGTTGGATGTCAGCTAGCCTTAATTATAGATTAATTTTATGTGCCAAATAAAAAATATGAATTGGACAGACTTCCCCAGAGGAGGGAGTTAGAGAGGATTCCACCTATGGACAAAAATTAGTGGAAAAAATGTATATAATAAATTCACCCAAAGCACCAAAAATAGGTTTAGCTGGTAACATGATTTAGTGCTGCAAAAAATGAATTCAGTTCAAACTGTTAGAGGAGATCAGACGTTTCAAGTTAAAGTATAATTTTGATTATCCATCAGCCTTAACTCCATAGAGCTCAAAGGTCAGGTGGAGGAGGACACTCTTGTTGAGTTTCTTAAACCTCTTTAGTTGTTCATCCCTTAAGTCTGATTAAAAAAAAGCTCAAGTAGCCAGATAAATAATTAAAATATTAAAATATTTTGCCTTTTAGTTTTTCAGTGTCAGCTAAATTTGGGTTCCTACTAACCACTTACTAAATTTTACTTCAGCATTTGCTGCTTAGATTCTATGTTGATGGGTAAATATATGTACATGTGACATAGACAGATTCTTTTTTATGGGAACTTTCTGAAGAGATCCAAGCATAAAAGGATTCTAGTTAATCAGCTAAATTTAAATTTAGCTATCATGCCAAAAATTAAGGGTTGACCCAACAGTCACAGAAGTCTCTCATTAAGTCCCCTGGCATCAAGATTGGGCCATAAACAGGAAGGTTTTATATTTAATTAAAGATTCTTTAATTACTATTTTATCTTTTTCAGGAGAAAGCACTGAAGTGTCTTAAATTTTATTAGAAGTGGTTTGTACTTTTTTCTTGTCATCTGCAAATTAAATTCAGGTTTCAGTGAAGAACTGGTCTTATTCACATACTGTGGCTCACTTTCAAAGTCCAATTCACACATTTATCTCATATCCCTTTCTAGCTAAGAAATACAAAATATAAATATTGAAAACAATTGTTATGAAGTCTTCGATAATATAAAGGAACACCATTAGGGCCATGGTGTACACTTAGAAATATCTGGGTAAATCTCTCCTTCCCGCCCCTCCCCCCCCATCCCAACAAATAATTCAGCTTGATTGAAAAATGTTGTTTCTTCGCTCAGCTTTCAACAATCCCCCCTCCCCTGACAGAAGATGATTGGGAGAGGGTGGGGGACGGGAGGGGAGGGAGGGTCAGGCAAAAAGAGGAAAGAAAAAAGTACAGTAGAACCTCACAATTATGAACACCAGAGTTAAGAACTGACATGGGGAACACACAAATTAGGAACTGGAAGTATGCAACCAGGCAGCACCAGAGACAACCCCTCCCAAAAAAAACCCACAATACAGTACAGGTCCATGTTAAACATAAAGAATTAAAAATAAAGAGAAAACAGCATATTTCTTCTCCATAGTAAAGTTTCAAAGCAGTATTAACTCAATGTTCAGTTGTAAACTCTTAAAAGAACTATAATGTTTTTGCTCAGTTTTAAACACTCTCCATTCCTGTGGTGTTCATAACTCCGAGGTTCTATCGTAGTCTAAGGTTACCTGATACAGTTGCACTCAGAATTCTCTCTCTCACTGGATAAGATACAAAAAACAGGATTATGTATAAATGAAAAGGACAAATCAAATTTCAGAACAGAAGGGGGATGGGGGGGAGGTAAATGTCTGTGAGCTAATGATATTAGAGGTGATAATTGGGGAAGCTATCTTTGTAATGGGTAAGATAATTAGAGTCTTTGTTTAAACCCATAAATAAAGTGTCAAATTTAAGCATGAAGACAGAACTATGTACCACTTTAAAGACTAACAAGATGGTTTATTAGGTGATGAGCTTTTGTGGGCCACTTCCTCAGATAAATACGTGGAAGAAAATCGGCACAACCATATATACCAAAGTGATACAATAAAAAAAAAAGAACGCATGTGAAATTGACAAATCAAATTTTAGAACAGAGTCAGGGTGAGGGGGGAAGGTATGTTTATGTGAGGTAATGACATAGGGGTGATAATTGGGGAAGCTATCTTTGTAATGAGTGAGATAATTAGAGTCTTTGTTTAAACCCATAAATAAAGTGTCAAATTTAAGCATGAATGGCAATTCTGAAGCTTCTCATTGAAGTCTGGAGTTAAAGTCTCTTTGAAGCAATATACATGTTTTAAGGTCATTAAGGGAATGATCAGTTGATGAACTCAGCAAGGAGGAGGCATCAGAAGTTGCTATTTCCTGTCTTTGGAAACCCATTCTGTCTCCCTGATAGGCAGGTCAGCAGCTCTCTCTGTTCCCTTCCAACCCAACTCCCCTCCTGAAATCATCATCTCCAGATGTAAGGATTGACCAGAGAGTGCCCAAGCTTGGGCAGTGGGACTTTGCCATCAGCTCCTTTTCCAAGCAGCTCTAACCGTTCTTCCTTGTTTTTTTACCCCTGAACTACTAAGAGGGAGGATCAGGTATGGGAATAAAGGTTGTTCACATTTCTGGGGGACGGCACTGGTGTCTGAGAAGAGTTTGTGGGAAGGCACAATCTTAGAAGACAGTGATGAAGATTATGGGAGGAATCTTTGATGGCAGGAAGGAAGATAGGCATGAGGGAGACTTGAGAGAACAGATTTGTGGGGAGTTGAGAGCATTTGGAGGAGAAAGAGGAGGCCTTTGATGAGAGAAAAGAATATAGGCTAACGAAGGGATTTGATCAGTGGAGAGTGAAAGAGGGATGGGTGGAGGAGAAGGAACACTTTGGGAGGAAAGATAATTGTTTGGGGAGAAGAGGTAAGAGTGGACTTTTGTGGCAGGGTTCTTCTTGAAGGGGAAGGGTTCCTGGGACTCTGAGTGTGTCTGACATTTTTTTGTCAAAGTGAGTCCATTGTTCAAAATATTCCAGTGGTAAGTGAAATTATTCTAACTCAACAGCAAGCATATGACAGCAGTAATATTGCTAATTTTGTGGATGACCTAGGATAAGTAGTAGTCTTGAGACTTTGTAAACAGGAATGATAGAGATTGTGCTCAGCATATTTAATCTTTGGAAGAAAAGAAAGAATATTCTACTGTCAGAACACTTCCTGAAATCTCAAAATTAAAGATATAATATATATAAATTGTTTCCAATTCCACACTTGAGAACAGAAACGCTTCATCTCAAGATTTTAAATATTTCTCTGGGGAAAAAAAATAGTAATAGCTTTTTTTTAAAAAAACCCAGCAACATCATTCTAGTAATAAATTTGGGATTTTGTTGAGGGAGAGAAGACAAATAAAACAAATGAAAATTGTTTAATGAAAATTAATTCTGACAAGTTTTGTTTATTTTTTGTAACTAAGGAGCTTAAGAAAACATTACACCAACATGCTATATAAACCACATCATGAATTATTCCTGCAATGACCTCATGACTTTGAAGTGTCTTAGAGTCCATGAATGCTAAGGTGTTGATACAGGTTAACTTGGAATCATAAATTTAATATCCAATTATTTCAAAGGGGAAAGGGAATGAAAACAGTTTTGTTTTTCATTTATCATCATGAGATAAATTCACTGTACTACACACAGACCTACATATAACACACATTAAAAAAGTTCTTTTGTACAAGAGTGTGCTGGCAATTAGAGCTCTTTATGATGGCTTGACTCAGAACAGATCCACAGTAAATCACTAAAAGTGAAAATATCTAACTCTGTTTAATTTTAGCCTGGGAGACAACTTAGGGGAGAAGTGTGCTTTGCTTCTCTGCTTACTGCCAAAATGGCTCACTTAGCCACATTCTAAACAGGCTTTACCAATTAGCTATCCCAGGGCACCACAATCATTTCCAGTTACATCCCAAACTGAAGAATGAAAGCTGAAGCAGAGATTAGAGACTGACGTTACACAGCATAAAAATTAAGCATGCACATTTTTGTCAGTTTTATAACATATACAACAACCCTGTAAGATTGCCTTGTAAAATATCAACCTGAGGGACACAGTGGCATGCATTTTATCTGGAGCTTCAGGGGGTAGCCAAGTTAGTCTGTACACAAAAAAACAACAAATAGTCTGGTAGCACTTTATAGACTAACAAAACATGTCGACGGTATCATGAGCTTTCGTGGGCATTGCCCACTTCTTCAGATGACCGGAATTTTGAGTTTAGGATGTGCAGACCCAAAATAAATAGGAGAGAAGGTGGGAGGGATGACAGGAAAAAAAAGGAGGGGGGGAGACAGGGAGCTTGAGTGAATCAGTAAGTATCTGAAGATTAGGTAGTTAAAACGAAGCAGATAAGAATCAAATTCAATTGATAGTATCCTTCCTGACACAGGAGTCTATACAAAGAGCTGTTTGCATCTTCAATGACTGTTAAGTTGATAGTGCCCCAACCATCCTTCATCACGGATTGAGGCCATTAGCATGTGAATTGAAGGTCATTGACTGCTCATCCAGTAATTTGATCTACGTCATCAAATGCCAGCAATGCACCACTGCTATATATATTGGACCAACTGGACAGTTTCTGCGGGAAAGAATCAATGGACACAAATCAGATATACGTAAAGGAAACATACAGAAACCTATTGGGGAATACTTTAATCTTCCTAATCACTGTTTAAAAGATCTTCAGGTGGCTGTCTTGTCACAAATCAGTTCTACTAGCCAGATACACAGAGAAACACTGGAATTAGAGATTACCCACAAATTTAATTCACATGCTAAACGACTCAGTCCTGATGAAGGATGGTTGGGACACTATCAACTTAACAGTTGTTGAAGGTGCAAACAGCTCTTTGTATAGACTCCTATGTCAGGAAGGATACTATCAATTGACTTTGATTCTTATCTGCTTTGTTTTAACTTTCCAATCTTCAGATACTTACTGATTCCCTCTAGCTTCCTGTCTTCCCTCCCCCCTTTCCTCTCCTATTTATTTTGGGTCTGCACATCTTAAACTCAAAACTCCGCTCATCTGAATAAGTGAGCTGTGCCCACAAAAGCTCATGATACCATCTACATGTTTTGTTTGTCTATAAAGTGCTACCAGACCATTTGTTGTTTTATCTGGAATCACTGAGGCAGACAGGTAGAACAGACATCTCAATATAGTAAAATTTAAGTGAGAATTGAACACTTAGATTTTGCATTATGATGGCTACAGTAAGTCACCAAATTTTTATCAATTACACATTGTGATATCCAGGGCTCGCTGAGCCTTTGCAAGCCCCAGTCGCCAGCCGTGCTGTCCGGCGTTCTGCGCATGCGCAGATCGTCCAAAACCCGGCTCTTCTGGGTTGTAATCTACTCGCCACGGGCGAGTAGATTACATAGATTGTCAAGCCCTGGTGATATCTGTCTGCAAGTCTAACTACGAAAGGCTTATTTGACTGGTTTTTAAAAAAATTCTAATTACACACTAATTTTTGTAAGACAAATATTTACACGTTAAATAGTGATAGAAATGTAGCCGTGTTAGTCTGGTGTTAGCCTTAGTTCTCTACTTAGACAGAAGTACTGCCAACCCCACAGATATAAGTATCATGACTCAATCCCCAAATAACCATTAAATCGATTTGAAAATAATTAAATATTATACAAAAACATTCTGGGATCTTTTTATTTGTCTTCTGGTCTTTTGAGCTTTGAGCGTCCCTTTCAAAGCTTTTCTCCATAACTGTGAGGTCTAGAAAGTTCTAATAAAAATGAAAACTGAAATTATGGTATAACTCAAAGAAACTGGTGTTTTAAGAAAAAAATCCTATATTGGGAAGCTAATGATAAAATCATGAGGATTGGAAACAACTGTGACTGCTGACAATGGTAGCGTTTAAAATGCACCCAAAATTTGATTATAAAGAAAACAAGCACTCGACATATTGTAAGGATAAAGAACGTCTTATTACATACACAGATGTTAACTGCAATTGATACAAGAGACAAGGATGCTGGTTTTGCAGTTGGACAACTTGCATGTGAAGTTTGATTTTAGTAGTATTTAGATAGCTATCTCTCCTATTCCTGTTAAAAATCCCATCTTAAGCATTACTAATCATTCGTTAAGACACCACACTGATAATCATAGTTGCTAAATGTTGACATTTGTGGAAATTAAAATAAATTTGTACTATATTGCTTATACTGAAGAAAATAAATGAAATACATGAAACTTTTTCAAGAACCTATTAAAATGTTAAACATAAACTACTTGACGATGAGGAATTTTGTGCTAATTTGAACTAATAGCTTTAAGAAGTTGTTTGCATTACAATTACTAGCTTTGTTTCTGTGCATACCTAGAGCATTTTTTAAACTTCGTGCTATTTTATATTTAGGTGTCAGTAGTTAATTTCCTTATGTGTGATGAAAGAATGTTTTCCATGGGAGATAATCTAAACTTTTTGTTCACTGGGTCTAAGGATTTCATAAATTGAAGAGAACCCAAACAGAAATATTTCACAGCACTTCCTATCTGCATGATCTAAAACACTGGTTATAAAAGAGGTGGGAATGCAAATACATATTCATGTTTAGGAAGCCTTCAGCTGTCTCATAACATTTTGAATACAATCTTTTCAAAACCAAAACGTGGTATGATTGTTTCCTTTTCATGGTTCAGTTTCCTTTTTTCTCTTTTCTATCTTTTTTTTTTTTTTTAATATTCTGGTTAGTCTTGTAGGAAAGCTTTTTCTAGTGTGTATAATGTCTCCCTCTCTAGTGTTTTGCCTTACCCTACTTACCAGTAGAGAGTATATCTGACAACATGCACCCAAACGATGTTCTGCCCAGGACAGAGGGATAATTGAAATCTGGTTTGGGCAACGCATCAGCTGTAAGAATGCTCCAAAGCATCCCCCTGCTCAATACAGAAAATGTTGACCCCAATGTCCAATTGCAAGTGTTTGGGGTTTTTTTTGGGGGGGGAGGGAGGAGAAGGATGAGAGGAGAATGGGTTAAATTGCTTTCTTTGGGCCCGGGGCTACAAGGCTCAGTTCTTCCATAGTGTTTCTGTTGGCTGAGAAGAGTCTAGGGAGAGAAGTACGCTTTGGGTTACATTCATGATTTTTTGTGAAAACAGCTGTGTTTTCAGGAAAAAAAGTAAAAAGGAAAACCAAGAATTTTTGTGTATTTTCTCCATTTTGTTTGCTGCTTCCTTTTTCCCCACAGCATTTGCAAAGCTGCCAAGTTTCTCACTTTTGTGATGTGATGAATAGGGGTTTATATGATATACTCAGTTCTGCTGTCTTGTGATTTCCGCAACCCACTAATCTTCCCAAAAGGTCTCGGCTGGACATTTGGGTTTGTTCTTTCTCCAACTGTTTTACTGCTCTGACTCTGAGAGAAACACAGAAGCCTCAGCAGGTGCTGGAAACAAAAGAGTGGTTATGAATTGTCAGACTGACCGCTTATCAGAAGCCAAAGGGGTATGACCACAATTGAGGGCCCCCCCTTAATTTGGAGGTGCCTTGGGCAGTAAAAATGGTGATCAGTAGCATTGGCCTTTGTGATGCACTTCATTTTCCATGAGAACTTTGCGGTCTATACTATAAATGAAGTGAGCTGTAACTTTGTGTCTGGAATCTGTCCAACTTTTTAGGTTCACTGTTTAGGTTCATTTTAAATTTTTATGCAGTCTATTGCAATAGTGAGGGAGTAAGGCCTGTCCATCTCAATAAGGGTAATTAGCAGAAATACATATGATCCTAGCCAGAACTGGGAATTCTGCAGTGAACAAGAAGAAGTATTTGTTCAGGTCCACCTCCCTTCCCCAAAGTTAGGGGAAGCCTTGTGAAATGTAGGTGTTTAGAGAAGTTGATTGGCTTTCATGATTCCTAAAATCTTCCAAACTGTCTTCCAAAGACAGTCGTGAAGGACTTGACCCAAAGGCAGCAGGGCCCACAGTCTATGCTGGCCTTGAGGCAAGATGTGGAAGGCACCTGGTTCCATTCCCCTGAAGGGGCAGGGTCAGGGACAGTCAGTCCTTAGCACCCTGCAGACTGCAATTCCCCTCTTCCCAAGCCCTCAGAACAGCATGTAAGGGCACTCCTGCAGCAATTCAAAGGGGCCTGCATCTCTAGTTGCTGCCACAGTAGCAGTGGCGGTGACTGGGAGCACTGTTCCCCTATGAATCTCCGGGTCCCAGGGAAATCCCCCCTTATGCTCCAACCTGTCATTGGGCTTCCTCAAAGACTGTGAATAATTTATGAAATCATTGATGGTCAGAAATTAACAGCAATCTTATGTGATGTGCAAGGGGCTTTTGTATGCAGAGGTTAACATTATGCAGAATTATTTTCTTCTGTGAGAATCTCTGTTGTTCTTTCCTCCTTTCCAATTTACTGTATATACTCATTCAGAAACTGACTTCTTTTGCAAAAAAAAATCCTGCTGTGAAGAGCTGGGGTGGGGGGAGTGGGCTTGTGATCTGTTTTTTTCCAAGCTGCACAAAGCAACTTATGCTGGAGGACTTGCTAGCTGCTAGCATGGAGTCTCTCAGTTGAGGGACACTTAACTGATAACACTCTTAACTGATAACATTGATAATACTTAAAGCTTTAACAATGAGTTTTAACACTTCCCAGCAGCCAGCAAATCTTTCAGCCTGGAAGTGATAAAAGCTCAGTGTTAAACTGTGATGTTCTAAAAGCTCAGCTGAGAGCCTCCATGCTGATGCTGACCCTGAGGAGCTGGGACTGGATGTCTGTACCCTAGATTTGACTTATAAACGGGTCAGTGACTTTTTACCATTTTTCTCTCTAATTTGGGGGGTCATCTTATAAACGAATGGGCTTATGTTCAAGTATATACACGATACTTTTTCTGATTCTCTTTGTAAAGATGTAGGGTCATATGTTGTACTTAGAAATCTTTATCACTTTCAAAATTGCCATTTTGCAAAAGCATTCATATTGTATTATGCTATCAATAACATTTTAAACATCCCAAAGTAATCAAAAGAGGCATCTGGTAAATTTACAGTACATTCTGTGTTCACAATTAAAAAGTTAATTCCATTTTATCATACTTGAGTGGTTTGTGTTACCTAGTCTTGAAATGGTTACATCTCTAAAACTGGAGTGAATCTTTAAAGGGTAATCACTGCACAATGGTAATTTTTTTTCAGAGAGAGCATTTATGATACTGAAGAAAACATATGTGTGTTTATCTTTTTTATCTTTTTAATTTCATTTTCTGTTTATGATATCTAGGTGCTGTACTTTTGGCCAGTGTGCAGGGATTAGCAGTCAATATTGATCCAGTCTTATATACTTGGCTTCTGTACCAACCTCAGAAACGAAGTAGTAGACACATCCAACAGGTAGGAATTCTTGAGAAATCAGTTGTGTGTGTGTGTGTGTGTGTGTGTGTGTGTGTGTGTGTGTATATAGAAGTAACCTTTTTTGCAATGCTACATTCTTTCATTTAATGTGAAATGCTTATGTTTTGTTATTTCAGACTATATTTATTATAAAGGATACCATCACAACATGTCCTTGTCCCACACTCTGTTTTGATTGGATTTAATCTCTAGATCCCATATGCTTCAAGTCCCTGGGTCTTGATAGTAACTGATCACTACCTTCAGTGGCATGTATACTCAGCTGTTGGGAGGTAAAATTTCTAATATTAGTCGATGTACAAAAGCTAGCTCTGCTTGAGCTACTGCGATTAAAATAGCACTGCAGGTCTAGTGGCACAGATGATAGCTCAGATTAGCTACCTGAATGCAGCCCTTCCTAACACCTTGGTATCCTAACCTAGCCCAAAGCTGTAGCCAGTGCCACTGGGCCACACTGCTATTTTCCGGGTTCTAGCTCTCCCAACTGCTACGTAGACCTATCTGGTGCACTCCCCAGTGCAAGCCCCGATCAGATACTCTTCTTAGGAAGTATCTTGCAATCCAGACACCAAGATCTCAATACCAGTGCCACAGCCCTCCCAAACCCACAGTTGCTTAGATACATTCCCCGCAGAGTTCACCTGGCTGTTGGAAATTGGGTTACTTAATTATACCCTTCAGGGGCAATGTGACAGTAAAGCAAGGCTTGTCAGGAATATCTTGCCTCACACACTTATCTCTTCAAGAAGTACAAGGGAGTTGCACATTTATGGAAAACAACCTTCTGAACACAATTTCCTTCATTCTGACCTCACTATCCAGTGATTCATGGTCTGAAAACTTAAGCACCACGTAACCCTTCTGACCTTCTGAACATGGCCATCTTCACTTCTCTGACTTAATAGTTTTTAAAACTGACTCTGTCTCAGTGAATTGGGGACAAGGCTAGGTCCAAGCTCTA
This sequence comes from Pelodiscus sinensis, assembly GCF_052426305.1. Classification (NCBI taxonomy): domain Eukaryota; kingdom Metazoa; phylum Chordata; order Testudines; family Trionychidae; genus Pelodiscus; species Pelodiscus sinensis. The sequence goes on along the minus strand of NC_143053.1, from coordinate 38,467,794 downwards.
GGGCTCCTCACTTGTTAGCTTTCATGTAGAAAGGCATTCAAAGTAAGTGGACCTGCTCATATAAAACACATTAAATTAGTAAGGAACAATTATTCACTGTTGATGGCCCTTGAATGTTCGGTCACAGCTACTCAGACTTGTCTACTAGGTGTCAAGACTCTGACACAAAATCTACAGTGAAGGTTCTACTTTAAGAGATTGCACATCTGCATTTTTGAGGCAGGATAAGGGACAGGCTCAAGGTAGGCAGGTGGGGTGGGTTCTGGAGTGGCCTATGGCATTACAGTCTTGGTGTGTGCGTGCGCCCCGCTGACAGTCATCAGAAATATCTTCTATAGTCATATCCATCAGGTAGCTTAAGCATGGTTTACCAATTCCCACAATTATATGCTGATATAAAGGATGAGGAATTCTGTAGCACCTTAAAGACTGAGGGTATGTCTACACTAGCCACCCTAGTTCGAACTAGGGTGGCTAATGTAGTCATTCAAATTTGCAAATGAAGCCCGGGATTAAAATATCCCGGGCTTTATTTGCATGTTCCCGGGAGCCGCCATTTTTAAATGCCCGGTAGTTCGTACTCCCTGCCTGCGGCTACACGCGGCACAGGCTAGGTAGTTCGAACTAAAGCCCCTAATTCGGACTACCGTTACTCTTCATTGCAGGAGGAGTAATGGTAGTCCAAATTAGCGGCTTTAGTTCGAACTACCTAGCCTGTACTGCGTGTAGCCGCAGGCAGGGAGTCTGAACTACCGGGCATTTTAAAATGGCGGCGCCCGGGAACATGCAAATAAAGCCCGGGATATTTTAATCCCGGGCTTCATTGCAAGTTCAAATGACTACATTAGCCACCCTAGTTCGAACTAGGGTGGCTAGTGTAAACATACCCTGACAGATTTATTTGGGCGTAAGCTTTTGTGCGTCAAAACCACTTTGTCAGATGCATGGAGTAGAATTATATATTCTTCTTCGAGTGGCCCCGTGGGTGCTCCACTCTAGGTGTTGGGTCCCGTCCCGGTGCCACGAATTGGAGAGCTATCAGAGCCGTGGTCCTTTGGACCACACATGCGTGGCTGCCAGAGGCGGCGTTCGCGCCTTTGATGTGTTGCACGCGGTTCGGCTTGCTCAGTTCCTCTCAGCCACCCTCGGTTGCGGATGAGAACTCCTGCTTGTCAGTTTCACTTTCGCAACTGCTTTTTCAAAGAAGCCTTCACATTTGTAAATAGTTCAGAGTCTGATTAATTATTTAGTTCTTGTTGATTTCTAGTTTAAAAAAAAAAGAAGAAAAGGAAAACGGACTGAATCTCACCAACAAGTTAAAGGGACAAGCGGAGGAGATACTACTCAATTTCTCCCTCCCCCCTAATTCAGCATGCCAGGATCCCCCGGCTTTAAAAAATGCTCCGTCTGCCGGGAGCCTATGCCGGTGTCGGACAGACACGATTCTTGTGTGAGGTGCCTGGGTGAGACACATGTTCCCCAGAAATGCACTCACTGTTGCAAGTTAACGGCGAGGGCTCATAGGGATCAAGACTTGCGCCTCAAACTCATCCTTTATGGCGAGGCGCTGGAGTCCGATGCCGTACCTGCCTCTGGCATAGCAGCCCAGAAATGGCGGGCAGCGTCTCCTGGGATGACTGTTATTAAGAAAGCTAAGGCGTCCCCAGCGTGATGCCTGTCTGCCACCACCAAAGTCAAATGTCCTGACAAATCATCAGGGGCACCTGCCCCAGGGTATCAACGGGCTCCTAGGGTGAGGAGATGGCCTGAGCCAGGACTACAAGTGGCAGTGGCACCGGCTCCAGCAATAGCTCAAAAGCCGGCATCAGCGGGAGCGTGCAAGCCGGCACCACCAGCGGCTCCTCTAGCGGCACCGGCTGGGGCGCTTTTTAACCCCCCGGTGCCGAGCCGGCAAACATCCTAAGCGGCACCGCAGGCGTTCTCTGATCTGCCAGCACCGGGCTTCTCCTCGGCACCGCCAACACCGCCCTCATGTGGGGTTCCATTGGCACTGTAGCCATGTTCAGCCCTGAGCTCTCCACCTGCAGCTGAAATTGACAAGGCTTCACTGCCTTGTAAAGCTCCGGGGAAAGAAAACCTACAGGGCATTATCCCCCTCGCTTGTCTTCTCCCTGGGACCGTCTCTTTCCCCACCCAGATACCAACGGCACCAGGACTATAGCCTCTTACCTTCTTACCAGCTACTTAGAAGACCCTCATGTGGGGACACAGTTTATATAAAATCAAGATGCTCTCTATCGCATTCTCGCTCCCCCAGGAGGTCACCAAGGCGTAGATCACCAAGATGGTCGCTATGTCAGGTCTACTACATCCGCAGTTCAAGATCTTCCAGATATTCTTCGCCAGCGCAGTCGGACCACTACTATGGCCGCTGCCACAGGGATGATTATGGCCGCCCCCTCCCTGGCCGTGCTACCCTATGCTATAGAGGCTCTTCATGTAACCGTCCATTACCCAGTGCGCAACACTTACCTGACCATCCACAGCAATTGTTTTCTCCGCCTCCATTGGAAAACTTAACCATCCGTCAGGAACATTCGGTTAAGCTGTCCGATACAGAAGATCCTCAACCACACATTCCCCCAGCCAACTGTTCCTCCTCTTTCCCAGATGAAGCAATGATTCCAGATGATGCTCCTCCCTTGGATGACCTGAAGCAGTTCCAGGATCTGTTCAAGAGGGTTGCGAACACACAGGAGATACAATTAATGGACGTACCAGTAAAGAAACATTGTTTTTGAAGAATCTATGTCAACAGCAGTGGGCAAAGATCACCCTTCCTATTGATGAGGCCATCATGGTAGTGGCAGACGAAATATGGCAGACTCCTACATTGGCTGCCCCAACTAGTAAGAGGGTTGATAGGAAGTATTTTGTACCCGCTAAAGGACTGGATTTCCTTTTCAGTCACCCTCAACCCAATTCCCTGGTTGTTGATGTGGTACAGCATAGAGCTAAAGGTCCCCAATATGAGAATACGGTCCAAGACAAGGATAATAAAAAATTGGACATTTTTGGAAGAAAGATTTACTCTTCGGCTACGTTATTGTTACGAATCACAAACTATATGGCCCACCTTTCTAACCACAATTTTGATAACTACTCAAAGCTTACAGAGCTACTACAATATCTTCCTGATACCAAGAAGCCCTTGCTGAAAGCCATTGTCCAAGAAGGATATATAGCCTGTAATACTACTCTGCAGATGGCCATGGGATGTGGCCAACATGGCTGCATGGGCTACGGCTATGGGGGTCGCGATGAGATGGTCTTCCTGGTTATCATCCGCGGGAGCTTCAGAATAAAGTGGAAGACCTACCCTTTGATAAACAAAAGCTCTTCGCTAGTAACACCAACAAAGTTCTTCATTCTGGCAAAGACTCCTGTACCACTTTACGTACCTTGGGAATGTACACACCTCCCTATAAAAGTAAGCGCTACTACCCTTATGTCAGCCGACGGTCAGGGCAGTGAGTCCCTTATGACCGGCTGAAGTTCTTTTAAATTGTGCTTGGTTTTGTTACAGCAACTGAAGGAGTCAGGTTAAAGCTTAAACAGTTACTATTTTATTGTTACAGGGTAAACTTAGTTGTTAAATGCTACTGCTGTGTTACAGATAACACAGACACTACAAAGGACAGGACAGAAATTACACTAATAAGTTACTTACAGGTACCATGAAACCCTTTTGGTTCTCTGAGCTCTTATTAAATGCATGCAAAATAGACACATAGCAGGTATATATTCTCACCCCTGCGTTCCAGACTTGGCGTGGCCAGCGTCTTTCTCTCAATCCCTTGGGAAGAAATAGGGCGAGGTTGGGCGTCCCACAGACCTCGGGAGACAATCAATACCTGCCAGCAGGTATAGATGATTGGAGCTCAAATTGGGCGGGCAACTCAACCCTCTTTATGCCCCTTGGTCACATGGGCTTCTTCCTGGTCTCAAGTGGCCAATTAGGAAAAATGGCTTTGAATGCCAAGTTTCCCACGAAGGGTGCAAAGCATAATTCACACCTGGGAAGATGCAGACAATGGGCACCTCTGGTATGTGATGGGCGAAGATTCCTCTCCCGAGACAGTGCAGGCGTGTCAATTACTGATACTAGCCATCACGGCGACGGGAGGCCTCCCAGTCGTCAGCTAGCCCATTTACTGTCTGGTTTCTGTTTATGGTAGAGTCAGGGACAGGCACCACACCTGCGTTCCCAGGGCATCAAAGGCTGACTGCCTTTCTCTTGCTCTCTGGGGGGGGGGAAACAAGATGGGGTTTGTGTCTGGCTACACCTTACCAATGGAGGTACGATTATGCGTTCAATAAGAATCAACCACGTCCTCAAGACAACCAGCGCTTCTGGCAGCGTCCTCAACGTAAGAGATCTCAAACGAACCATTCATCCAATCAACCTGTACCAAAGCAGCAAATTTGACTTTCCCTTCGAGGACGCAAGCACGATTCCCACGTTCAACGTACCACAGAACCCTTTACACCTGTTTCACCATTGCTTAAAACAGCACCACCTTCACTGGTCCAGTATCACCGCGGACAAGTGGGTACTGGAAGTGGTACAATCTGGTCTCTCCATCCCCTTTCTATCCATTCCCCCTACTACCCTCCTACTCCGTCCCTTTTCAGGCACGCCTCTCACAAGCATTTGCTGAAGCAAGAAGTTCAGCGCCTTCTGAATATCGGTGCAATAGAGTGGGTACTAAGTCAGTTTCGGGGGAAAGGATTTTATTCCCGGTACTTCCTTACCCCAAAGAAGACAGGAGGGTCGAGAACCATTTTGGACCTACTCAAGTTAAACCTCTACCTCAGGAAAGATCGCTTCAAGATGGTGACCCTGAAAGCCATTATTCCGTTGTTGAACAAGGGGGACTGGTTTGCAGTCCTTGACCTGCAAGACGCCTACTTCCACATAGCGATCCATGTGGCACACAGGCATTTTCTCAGTTTCCAACTAGGTCAAGAACATTCCCAGTACAGAGTACTACCTTTCGGGTTGGCATGTGCACCCAGAGTTTTCACCAAAACCTTAGCGGTAGTGGCTGCCCACTTGCGCAGACTGGGAGTGACAATTTTCCCATACTTGGACGATTGCCTCAGAAGAGGCCTAACATATTCAGAGGCCAAACACATGGTGACAACAGCCTCTCAGGTTTTTCACTCTCTGGGTCTCCTCATAAACATGCAGAAATCCTCGCCAGAACCTACACAAGAGCTGATTTTCATAAGGGTGAGGCTTGACTTGAGAACAGCGCGCGCTTACTTACCTGCCGAAAGTTTCGCCACCATTCGAGATCTTGTTCACGTGCTGATGTATGCCCCGACGATTCCCATCAGAGTGTCGTTACAACTACTGGGGCACATGGCTGTCTCAACAACTATTGTTCAAAACGCAAGGTTACATTTTCGCTGCCTCCAACACTGGCTGACTACAGTATACACTCCGGTGAGGGACAGCATTCAGAAAATGGTGGTGATACCACCGCATGTACAACAATCTCTGCAATGGTGGACCACGTCAACCAATCTTATGGCGGGCATTCCTTTTCACCGCCCACAACCTTCGAAGCAAATAACAACGGATGCGTCCCTTACTGGCTGGGGAGTGCATATAGACGACATGATGGTTCAAGGTCGCTGGTCTCCTCAGGAGATGCTCTTACATATCAACATTCTCGAGTTAAGAGCAGTGTGTCACACATGTCAGCATTTTCAGTCCCACATAAGGAACACGACCGTCAGAATCCTTACGGACAATATTGCCACCATGTACTACGTAAACAGACAGGGAGGGGCTCGATCCTGATCCCTCTGTATAGAAGCGATGCGCTTGTGGCACTGGTGTATCTGCATCAATAATGTCCTGACAGCCACCTACTTGCCAGGTGTCCAGAATACTATTGCGGACTCACTCAGCAGGCTGTTTTCCCACTACCACTAGTGGGAATTTCGCACAGACATTCTGCATGGTATTTTCACCCAATGGGGGTTCCCCTCAATAGATCTGTTCGCTACTGCTGCCAACGCCAAGTGCCCCAATTATTGCTCCAAGGCAGGGGTCGGGCGCCACTCCTTGGGAGATGCTTTTCTTCACATTGGGGAATGTCACTACTATATGCTTTTCCTCCGATCATCCTAGTTCCCAGGATCCTGGAAAAGATCACTATAGAAAGGGCTCAAGTAGTCCTCATAGCCCCAGCTTGGCCACGGCAGCCTTGGTATTCAATACTCCACCAGATGTCCATCAGGGCACCATACACCCTTCCTCTGCTTCTGAACCGCTTGACTCAAGACAATGGCTCCCTTTGTCATCCGAAACCCGAAACCTGACACCTCACCGCGTGGATGCTCGCTGGTTCAACCTGGTCGAACGCTTATGCTCACAGAGGGTCAAGCACGTATTAGTACACAGCAGAAAAGACTCCACTCGAAAGACCTACCTTTCCAAGTGGACCAGATTTGAAGCGTGATGTGGCAATGATGGAAGGGATGCTCACGTCGCAGGAATATCCCAGATACTTGATTATATTTTGCACTTCCACGACACAGGCATTGCAATAGCTTCACTGCGAGTGCATGTAGCAGCAATTAGTGCTTTTCATCGGGGTCAGAATGGGTTCTCTGTATTTGCTTATCCCATCAGTAAGAGGTTTTCTGAAGGGACTTACGAACCTCAACCCACCACGACGACCACCACCACCTTCTTGGAATTTAGACTTCGTTCTGGATTCCCTGACACGCACCCCCCCTTGGCTACGATACCATTGCAGCTTCTAACCACAAAATTGCTTTTTCTGCTTTCCATTACATCATCCTGCAGCGTGAGCAAAATAGCTGCGTTCATGTCATCACCTCCTCACACAGTGTTTACTAAGGAGTCGGTAACTTTGAGATCTCATCCACCATTTGTTCCAAAAGTTTGTTCGGATTTCCACATCAACGAGCCAGTTACTCTTCCCTGTTTTTATCCCAAGCCTCATGCTTCAGGGGAAGATGCAGTGCTGCACACGCTTGATGTGAGGAGGGCATTAGCTTTTTAGATCGAAAGAACGCAACACTTTAGGAAATTGAACTGCCTAATAGTATCATTAGCAGATCGATCGAAAGGGCAACCAGTCACTTCCCAACAAGATTAATAGTGTCGTGTGTTACAACCTGTTACTCCATACGTAACAAACCTCTTCTGTGTTCACCTAAGGCCCATTCTACGAGAGCAGTAGCCACGACTACAGCTTTTCTCAGAGGTGTTCCATTCCGAGACATTTGTCGAGCAGCAACATGGTCCTCGCATTCTACCTTTATGAGGCATTATGCTATAGTAAACCAATTTGCTGCCGATTCCTCAGTGGCTACGGCAGTCCTTTCCTATATTCAAAAACCTTAATTCTGGAGCGCTTCTAGTGTTCAGGTACTGCTCCGAAGTCACCTAGAGTGGAGCACCCATGGGGCCACTCGAAGAAGAAGTTACTCACTCTGTGAAGTAACGATTGTTCTTCGAGATGTGCCCCGTGGGTGCTCCACGACCCACCCTTCCTCCCCACTCCAGAATTTTTAATTTTCTCATTTCAGGAAGTGGCTGAGAGGAATTGAGCAAGCCGGACCGCGCACAACACATCAAAGTCACGAACGCCGCCTCTGGCAGCCACGCATGTGCGGACCACGGCTCTGATAGCTCTCCGATTCGCGGCACCGGGACAGGACCCAACACCTAGAGTGGAGTACCCACGGGGCACATCTCAAAGAACAATCGTTACTTCACAGGTGAGTAACTTCCTTCTCTCCTTTCCTCTGTGATTTCCACTCCATGCATCTGATGGTTTTGACCCACCAAAGCTTATGCCCAAATAAATCTGTTAGTTTTTAAGGTGCCACAGGACTCCTTGTTGTTTTTACAGCAGCAGACTAACAGCTACTCCTCTGAGACCAATATAAAGGGTTCAGCTGCCCCAGAGTCCTTTCGGTTCCTTTGTACCATACATAATGGCCATTGGACTTGCTTGGCTTGCCTTAGCGAGTGCTTATTGCAAATTTATTGTAAATAGTTTTCTAGTTCATCAGTACTTAGTAGTGTAGCTTCAAACCGTATCAGCCTCCTAGAGTACATAGTTTCATGCATATATCAGACTATATCTTGGGGTTTCTCAGAATTGACTACCCTCCTTTTATTCACCAAGTTGTCATCAACTGAACTCTCTATTGAATGTCCTGACCTGCATACAAACATCTCAAGATTTGTAGACAGACTTGGACAAAGTATGTATAGGTATTCCCTTTGCCTTCCTCAATCTTTGCTAATATTAGTGATAGATGTGTCTGCCTAGTGGTAGGGCCCATCTTGGTCCCCTTACAAATTCAAGGTTTTAGTCCTCACAGGTTTCTCATATCTTTATATATCAGTCTGAGGAAGCTAAGGACTGTCTGCTAGCCACTCAAGGTTTCCTATCTTGGGCCAGATCCTATTTGTCCTTACAAGCCACACAGCGGCATTGCCAATTCAATCTTACCTTCCAGGATTGCAGAATGAGCTTGCAGACCATTTAAGTAGATTGTTTGAGTCACTCTAAGTGGACTCTCTACCTGAATATAGCCAGGTGTATTTTTCAGCAGCATTTACAATGCAGGCCAACAGGAAATGCCATCAGTTTTGTTCAGTACAAGGTCACAATCCTGGTTCTGCTTGGATACTTGCCTACTATCTTGGTTGAACAAGCTCTGCCACTTTTCCTCCAATTGCAGTTGCATACAGTGTGTTGCAAAAGATCAAACAAAACTATGCCTGGGTTCTGCTAATTGTCCCAGGCTGGTCGCAGCACTGGTTCTCTACTCTCTTGCATTTGTAGGTGGAGCCTCCAATTTCACTTTTTTTAAAATCCAGGCATAATTTTGCAGGATCTTGGTCAGGTGTTCCTCTGGAGCTTGTGGGCACTTCAGTTAGCAGCCTAAGGGATACATGGATAATCACAGACAGGAGTCTTATTTTGGAGCAATTTTGCCTTGTCTTGTTAAATAGTCTTTAGGGGGCATTCTACTATTGATATTTTGATGTGGAAGCATTTCTCTATGTGGTCTTGTCAATTTGGAGTTTCCCCAATGCACTCTTCAGTTCTGCATATCTTGGACTTTCTGTTGTACCTAAAACATTCATGATTGGTGATTGTTTCTGTCAAGGTCTATCTAGAAGTATTATCAACTTTGCATCCTTAATAGTGCTGCTATTCTAATTTTGCTAATGAAATGACAATCAGATTATTTAAAGGTCTGGAAAGATTGTACCTACAGAAAAGAGAACCTATTCCTTCTTGAGGTTTGAATTTAGTTTGATCTGTTAACTATTAGCAATGTGCCCCTTGCTACAGTTATAACTCAACCTGACTTTAACAGTAGCCATCACTTTGCCAGGATTATGGCTGAGCTACATGCTCTGATGTCTGAATATCTTTATATGGTTTTCTTTAAGGATGAAATATATTTGCTCCCATTTCCAAGATTTCTCTCTAAAGCGGTATCTAACTTTCCTGTTTACGAGTCAATTACTTAGTATGTTTTACCTCAAACTACAGACCAATAGAGAGAAGCGACCTTGCACACCCTGTTAGAAGTGCTTTCACTCTCTATATTGATAGTGCTAAAAAGTTGAATTTTCAACCCAGCTATTTGTGTTAATCACAGACTAGAAGGGTCTCCCAGTCTCTTCATAGGTGGTTTAATTTTGGGTAGCATTCTTGTATTTTCAGGTATGTTGTGATCTGGCTGGCATTTCCCTGACAAGTAAAATAACTGCTCGTTCCACAAGATCTCAAGCAGCCTTAGTGGCATTCAATGCCACATCTTGTGAAATTGAGTTCCACAAGTTAATTAGGTATTGTGTTAAAATAAAAACAAAGAATATATATTTCTTTTTATTTGTGTTAAATTATTTTTCTTTCAATTTCATTGATTGTTTCCTTGTCCCTGTAGATTGAGAGGAGGAAATGGACATGTCTGATTTTCCTGCTCTTTACTATTTAATTAATTAATTAATTATACCATTTTGCCATGTCTACTTTCTAAACTAAGTGGTCTCACTCTTCTCTTAATATGGAAGTATCTCCAAGTCTTTAATAGTTCTTATTGCTGTTTCTCAACTTTTTCTATTTCTCCTCTATATTTTTTTTTTAAAAAAAACAAGTCAGTAGAAAGGCTGTTTCTTTCCTGTTCATTTTAAAGCTATCTGGCAACAGAGGGTCAGGGGAGCACTGCCCTGACTCCATCACTGGCCAAAGTGGCAGGGGGTCAGGTGTGGATACACAGCCTTAGCTCTGGCTAAAGCTGTGGGATGGGGGCAGTTTGTATCTTTGTCTCTGGACCCACATAGTCCCGGGGCAGGAACTCACAGCCCCAGCTCTGTCCACATGCTGACAACTGAAGCCAGAGTCACAGAGGTCCAATAAAATCATAGAATCCATGACTATCATGACCTCAATGTTTAAATCATACCTTAATTATACCCCTTTTTCTATGCTGTTTGTGTTGTATATTTAGATTGTAAGCTTTTTGGGGCAAGAACTGTCTCATTGCTCTCTGTTTGTGCTTATGGACCCATTCTTGGTTGGTCCTGGACCCCACTTATAATAAACATGCTTAGTAATAAAAGTAGACTAAAACACAACAGTGTATGCTATAGCAAATTCCACTTTGCATTAGTAATTAATATTAAATTAACAATTTATTTAACTGTGGATTACATAAAGTGATAACGTATACCAACAAGTTAGGATTTTGAGAAGTCATTTATTTCTGAACTGCACATATGTCAACTTTGCTGTCCAGCTCGCATCCAGTTTACGTACATCATTCTTTCTCTGACTTTCTTAAACTAGAAATGGAATAGTGGAAGGAAAGTTAGGAGCAGCATGCCTCTGATTGTAAGCATCCTGCCTCATTTTGGAGGAAGAACAGAATTTTGGGAGTCTGATCGTGTCAATGTATAGTTTAACAATGTATTAATATTATGTGTTTTTTTCCTTGGGATGTGAATATACGTGCCAAAATGTGGCTGCTGTTACATATTTGAATAAGGATCCATATAGTTCCTGTTGTGACTATGTGGTCAGTGCTCTGGGGTAAAGGAGGATGTTTTCCTATAATCATATTTGGTTTCCACATGCATCTATTCATTTTTCATTTTAAATAAAATGAACAATGTGAACTTTGGTTTAATATGTAAAAAAAATCTTTGACAACTTTGTGAATGCCTGCATAAATCTGCATAATGCCTCCAGATTTCTATATTGAATAGTAATGAAATATGGTATTGATTTTAAGCTTCTTTTGATGAACTGCAAACTCTCAGGAGTGGAAGACCAGTCTATATTTCTAACCTAGTTATATAGTTGTTAGTGATTGGTCTGTAGTGTGATCAATTCCCATAGTAATGAAAGACTGCCATTTTGATTTTTAATAGTAATGCCCCATAATTTTAAAAGCTGCATCTATCTGAAATGAAAAACTAAACTATTTTTGTTTAGAATTTTAAATTAGATGTTTTAAAAGTTTTTAGTCTGAAGAGGTAGCTGTGTTAGTCTGTATCTGAAAAAAAATGAGGAGTCCTGTATAGGGATGGAATTTCCATTGACTACTCAATTTGTCGATAAGGGGGTAGTGGCTCTGCAGTTTAAATGTAGTAGGAGCTGGGCATTCAGGCAGCTCACAAGGCTCTTACTGCATTTAAAATGCAGAGCTGCAATGGGGTAACTCCCCGGGGTAGTGTGAGCCAGGATCAAGCAGTGCCGACTTGCACTGGCTCCGGGATGTCTGCAGCTCTGTCTCCTCTGCATCATGGAGACAGTGCTGGGAGGAACTGGCTTTTAAGGGAATGGGGAAAGCGATTAGTTGAGTAGTGACTCGACTACCCAATAAACTTAAGTTTATTACGTAGTCGACTACTCGGGTAGTCACTTACATCCATAGTCCTTGGCATGTAAAAGATTAACAGATTTATTTGGACATAAGCTTTCGTAGGTAAAACATACTTCATCAGATACATTGGGTGACAAAGTTTTTCCCCACAGAAGCTTATGACCAAATACATTGGTGCCAAAGGACTCCTCGTTGTTAATTGTTTTAAATTATTATTGTAAATTTTTTTAGCACTATTTCTGGTGCAGTAGCTATAAAGCATATTTATTAAGCTATTTAGTATTATGAAGTATAAATAAGTAATAAAGCATTCCATGCTATGAATTTGTCAAAAAGTTATGCACATTCGCACACTAGTGTGTGTTACATTTATAAGATAGCTGTTTACATTTTAAAAAATTAATGGCTACTTTCACCAAATAAATCAGTATTAAGTGTAGCTACATATATACATGTACACATACATTATATATAAAATGAAAATTATTTACAATTTCCTCATTAGCTGAGTTTGAAACACAAAGGATGGCTACCTTTAAATCTGCTACTGTGTGTCCAAGGACATTGAAGTGTTCTCCTACAGGTTTTTGTATATTACCATTCCTGATATCTAATTTGTGTCCATTTATTCTTTTACGTAGGGACTGTCCAGTTTGGCCAATGTATATAGCAGAGGGGCATTGCTGGCACATGATGGTGTATATTACATTGATAGATGTGCAGGTGAATAAACCCATGGTGGCGTGGCTGATCTGGTTAGGTCCTGTGATGGTGTTGCTGGTGTACATATGGGGGCAGAGTTGGCACCGAGGTTTGTTGCAGGGATCGGTTCCTGAGTTAGAGTTACTGTGGTGTGGTGTATAGTTGCTGGTGAGAATTTGCTTCAGGTTGGTGGGTTGTCTGTGGGCGAGAACTGGCCCGCCTCCCAAGGCCTGTGAAAGTAAGGGATTGTCCAGGATGGGTTGTTGATCACCAATGATGTGTTGGAAAGGTTTTAGCTGAGGACTGTAAGTGTTCTGTTGGTTTCTTTGTTGGGCTTGTCTTGTAGTAGGAGGCTTCTAGGTACACATCTGGCTCTGTTAATCTGTTTCCTCACTTTCTTGGGCGGGAATTGTAGTTTCTAGAATGCTTGGTGAAGATCTTGTAGATGTTTTTCTCTGTCTGAAGGGTTGGAGGAGATGCGGTTGTACCTTAGTGCTTGGCTGTAGACACTGGATTGTGTGGTGTGTCTGGGATAGAAGCTGGAGGCATGAAGGTAGCCATAGTGCTCAGTAGGTTTTCGGAATAGGGTGGTATTTATTTGCACCCTAGGGTCCAGGAAGTAGATCTCTTGAATGGACTAGTCCAGGCTGAGGTTGATGGTGCGGTGGAAATATTTGAAATTGCAGTGGAATTCTTCCAGAGCCTCCTTCCCATGTAATCAGTAGTCACTGTTAGAAAACTCTGAAGGTCATGAAGTAAAGTCCTTAGATGTATTACTGTACCCAAAAAGGTTAGAAATTATATGACACAAGAATGTGTAATAGTCAGGGCTTGAGAAACCCCGGTGAGAGTCACTAGTGAGCCCTGCACTGCACATGCGCCAGACTGGCACTGCACATGTGTGAAGCGCTGGTGAATGGGGCACACGGAGCCATGGGTGAGTAGATTCAGCGGTTGGTCGAGCCCTGGTAATAGTTATTTTCGGATGCCTTGCGGGGTATCCAACGTGAGCTGTTGTAAATAAAAACTGATTTTCAGAGGGTGAATGTTTCAGCATTTTTTAAAAATTAAGCCTCTTTAAGGCATCACTAGAGATACATCCCAAACCGACTAGTCTCCTTAAAAGGTTTTGGCCTAAATATTTCACCTTTTTAAAAAAGTGTACATTTATCATGAACCCTTGTTACAGGTCAACCACACATTGTCTGGATAGAAAGGACTTTTCAGGTTATTACTGAGCTGATGAAAGTTTTTAACTTTTATTTTGTAATAAATAGTCATACCAGGGTACAAAATATATCGGAAGGACAGAACAGGTTGAGCTGGTTGGGGAGTGGTACTATCCGTGAAAGAAAATGAATCAAATGAAGTAAAAATCTTAAATGAGCCAAAATGTTCCATAGAATCTCAATGGATAGTAATTCAGTGTGAAAATAATAAGGATATAGCAGTAGGGATATATTATTGATCACCTGATCAGGATAGTGATAGTGACTATGAAATGCTAAGGGAGATTAGAGAGGCTAGCAAATTAAAAAACTCCTTAGTAGTGGGGGATTTCAATTATCCCCATATTCAATTATTCCCTGTATAAAACTATGCTACACCCACACCTTGAATACTGTGTACAGATATGGTCTCCTCACCTCAAAAAAGATATTTTGGCCTTGGAAAGGGTTCAGAAAAGGGCAACTAAAATGATTAGGGGTTTGGAACGGGTCCCATATGAGGAGAGGTTAAAGCGACTGGGACTTTTCAGTTTAGAAAAGAGGAGACTGAGGGGGGATATGATAGAGGTATATAAAATCATGAGTGGTGTGGAGAGGGCCGATAAAAGTTATTTATTAGTTCCCATAATAGAAGAACTAGAGGACACCAAATGAAATTAATGGGGAGCAGGTTTAAAACTAATAAGCGAAAGTTCTTCTTCACACAGCGTGTAGTCAACCTGTGGAACTCCTTGCCAGAGGAGGCTGTGAAGGCTAGGACTATAATAGAGTTTAAAGAGAAGCTAGATAATTTCATGGAGGTTAGGTCCATAAAAGGCTATTAGCCAGGGGATAAAATGGTGTCCTTGGCCTCTGTCTGTCAGAGGCTTGAGAGGGATGGCAGGAGACAAATCGCTTGATCGTTGTCTTCGGTCCACCCTCTCTGGGGCACCTGGTGTTGGCCACTGTCGGTAGACAGGATACTGGGATGGATGGACCTTTGGGCTGACCCAGTACGGCCGTTCTTATGTTCTTATATTGACTGGATACACATCACCTCAGGACAGGATGCAGAGAGAAAATTTCTTGATACCTTAAATGACGGCTTCTTGGAGCAGCTGGTTCTGGAACCCACAAAGGGAGAGGCTGTTCTTGATTTAATCCTAAGTGGAGTGCAGGATCTGGTTCAAGAGATAAATATAACTGTATCGCTTGGAAATAGTGACCACAATGTGATCAAATTTAACATCCCTGTGGTGGGGAAAATACCTCAGCAGCCCAACACTGTGGCATTTAATTTCAAAAAGGGGATCTACACAAAAATGAAGAAGTTAGTTAAACAGAAATGAAAAGGTACAGACACAAAAGTAAAATCTCTGAAAGCTGCATGGAAATGTTTCAAACACACCATAATAGAGGCCAAACTTAAATGTGCATCCCAAATTAAAACACATAGTAAGATAACCAAAAAAGTGCCACTGAGCTTAACAACCAGGTAAAAGAAGCAGACACAGATTAAAAAGGTATAGATTAAAAAGATATATTTTAAAAAGTGGAAGTTAAATCCTAGTCAGGAATATAGAATGGACCATAAACTCCATCAAATTAAGTGTAAAAATATAATAAGAAAAGCCAAAAAGAATGTTGAAGGACAGCTAGCCAAAAACTCAAAAAGTAATAGTAAAATGTTTAAGTACATTAGAAGCAGGAAGTCTGCTCAACAACCAATGGGGCCCTTGGACAATCGAGATACTAAAGGAGCACTCAAAAATGATCAAGTCATAGCAGAGAAGCTAAATGAATTTTTTGCTTTGGTCTTCATGGCTGAGGATATTGGGGAGATTCCCAAACTTGAGCCATTCTTTTTAGGTGACAGATCTGAGGAATTATCCCAGATTAAGGTGTCATTAGAGGAGGTTTTGGAACAAATTGATAGACTCACAGAAACAAGTCACTGGCACCAGGTGGCATTCACCCAAGAGTTCTGAAAGAACTCAAATAGGAAATTGTGGAACTATTAGCTATGGCTTGCATCCTATTCTTTAAATCAGCTTCTGTACCTAATGATTGGAAGATAGCTAATATGATGCCAATATTTAAAAAGGGTTCTAGAGGTGATCCTGACAATTACAGACCAGTAAGTCTAACATCAGTACTGGGCAAATTAGGTGAAACTACAGTAAAGAATAAAATTGTCAGACACATGGATGAATATAATTTGTTGGGGGAAAGTCAGCATGATTTCTGAAAAGGGAAATCATGCCTTACTAATCTACAAGAGTTCTTTGAGGGGGTCAGTAAGCATGTGGACAAGGGGGATCCAGTGGATATTGTATACTTAGATTCCAGAAAGCCTTTGACAGGGTCCCTCACCAAAGGCTCTTAAGTAAAGTAAGTTGTCATGGGATAAGAGGGAAGGTCCTTTCGTGGATTGATAACTGGTTAAAAGACAGGAAACAAAGGGTAGGAATTAATGGTAAATTTTTGGAGAGGAGAGAGGTAACTAGTGTGATACCCCAATTGTCTGTCCTGGGACCAATCCTATTCAACTTATTTATAAATGATCTAGAGAAAGGGGTAAACAGTGAGGTGGTAAAATTTGCAGATGATATCAAACTGCTCAGGATAGTTAAGATCAAGGGAGACTGTGAAGAGATTCAAAAAGATCTCACCAAACTAAGTGATTGGGCAACAAAATGGCAAATTAATTGCAATGTTGATAAATGTCAAATAATGCACATTGGAAGAAGTAATCCCAACTGTAAGTACAATATGATGGGGACTAATTTGGCTACAGCTACTCAAGAGAAAGGTCTTGGAGTCATTGTGGGTAGTTAGCTGAAAACATCCACTCAGTGTGCAGCAGTAGTGAAAAAGGCAAATACAGGCAGTCCCCGGGTTACATGGATCCGACTTACATCGGATCCCTACTTACAAATGGGGTGAGGCAACCCCGCACTAGCTGCTTCCCCCCAGCAGACTAGGGAGACGCGGAGCGGCTTTTCTCAGCAGACAACTCAGCTTGAGAATAAAGGACTGAGGGAAGTGAGATGTGGGAGAATAAAACTGAGCTCTGGAGAAATGTTTGGCTTGAGTTTCCCCTACAATATGTACCAGTTCCGACTTACATACAAATTCAACTTAAGAACAAACCTACAGTCCCTATCTTGTACGTAACCCGGGGACTGCCTGTAGAATGTTAGGAGTTGTTAAAAAAGGAATAGAGAATAAGACAGAAAATATCTCATTGCCTCTATATGGTATGCCCACATCTTGAATACTGCGTACAGATATGGTTGCCTCATCTCAAAAAATATATATTGGCATTGGAAAAGGTTCAGAAAAGCACAACAAAAATGATTAGGGGTTTGGAAAAGGTGCCATATGAAAAGAGATTAAAAAGACTTGGACTTTTCATCTTAGAAAAGAGGAGATTAAGGGGGGATATGATAGAGTCCCATGGCTATTTACTGTCATGCAATGTTTGAATTTCTTCTAACTTTAATAGCATGATAAAATTGCCGTCACCGTGCTTTTTTGTAAAAGAACTAATGCATGTAATGTTAAATTTGATAGGGAAAAGTCAACATCTTTTCTTTAAAGGGAAATCATGCCTTACTAATCTTCTAGAGTTCTTTGAGTGCATCAACAAGCATGTCAACAGGGGGAATCCAGTGCATAAAGTATACTTGAATTTCCAGAAAACCTTTGACAAGGTTCCTCACCAAAATAAAGTAAGCTATCACGGGATAAGAGGGCAGGTCCTCTCATGATTGATAAGTTGTTAAAAGCTAGGAAACAAAAGGTCAGTTCTCAGAATGGAGAGAGGTATTAAATGTATCCCTCGGGTTCATACTGGACTAAGCCTGTTCAACACATATATAAATGATCTGGAAAAAAAGGCTAAGCAGTGAGGTGGCTAAATTTGCAGATGATACTGAACTGTTCAAGATCATTAAGACCAAAGCAGACTGTGAAGAACTTTAAAAGATCTCATAAAACGAGGAGACTGGGCAACAAAATGTCACATTAATTTTGTTGTTCATAAATGCAAAGTAATGCATGTTGGAAAACATAATCCCAACTATATGTACAAAATGAATGGGACTAAATTAGCTATTATGACTCGAGAGAGAGATCTGGAGTCATTGTGGATCGTTCTCTAAAAACATCCACTCAATGTACAGCAGCAGTTAAAAAAGCAAACAATGGTAGGAATCATTATAAAAGGGATAGATAATATCTTATTGCCTCTATATGAATCCATAGTACAGGGGCAGATGACAGTTTGCGGGGCCCCGGGCAGCGTAATTCTGCGGGGCCCCCCCTTTGCCACGGCGCATGTGCGGGGCTTTTTGAAGCGCGGGGCCCGGGGCGGCTGCCCCGTTCGCCCTGCCCTATATCCACCCCTGCCATAGTATGCCCACATCCTGAACACTGCTTACAGATGTGGTTACCTCATCTCAAAAAAGATATCTTAACATTGGGAAAAGTTCAGAAAAAGGCAACAAAAATGATTAGGGGTTGGGAGCAGCTGCCATATGAGGAGAGCTTAATAGAAGTGGGACTTTTCAGCTTAGAAAAGAGGAGATTAAGGGGGGGGATATGAAAGAGGTTTATAAAATCATGACTGGTTTGGGAAAAGCGAATAATGAAAAGTTATCTACTTATTCACACAATATAAGAACTAGAGGTCACCAAATGAAATTAATAGGTTAGCAGGTTTAAAACAAACAAAAGGAAGTTTTTCTTCACTGAGTGCTCTGTCAACCCTTGGAACTCCTTGCCAGAGGATGTGGTGAAGGCTATAACTTTAACGGGGTTCAAAAAAGACCTAAGTAAATTCATGGAGGTTAGGTCCATTAATGGTTGTTAGCCAGCATGGGTACAAATGGTATCCGTAGCCGTTATTTCTGTGGAGGTGGATGACAGGGGAGAGATCATGTGAGGATTACCTGTTGTGATCCCTCCCTCTGGGGCATCAGGTATTGGCCATTGTTGGTAGACAGAATACTTGTCTAGATGGACCTTTGATCTGACCCAGTATGGCCCTTCTTATGTAATGTGGCTTCCTTTGTTTTTTAAAAACCATTTGTAGTTTCTGTTGCACATTTGTTTAAGTAAGTGAAACATTCTTTAAATTTTCAACATTTTATTGGCTTAAATATTTTCAAAATATTCATTGCAAAATATCAAGTAATAATGTGTTCAAAATATTAGGAAAGATTTAGCAAGAACATTATCTATGAGGGAAAAAAGGAGTTTTTCTAGGTTTCCAGATGAGATGTATTAGGTATATTGTTGATCCAGGTAACAGTAATTGCATTTACTGAGTAGTAAGTTCTCCATTTAATCAGAGCAGTTTATTGATTGGCTGGTGTCAAAAGTTTTATGCAGTCTTCCTTGACTTCTAGAGTGTAGTCATAACTCAGCTTTTAACATGGTGGGTGGAGAAAATATTGCTCAGATTTTCAT